>NC_072388.2:86187277-86496877 GCF_028885625.2 Pongo pygmaeus
TTGCTCTGTCACTAGGCTGGAGCGCAGTGGCACAATCTCAGCTCACTGCAACCTCTGCCTCCTGGGTTCAAGTGATTCTCCTGCCTCAGCCTCCCGAGTAGCTAGGATTACAGGTGCCCGCCACCATGTCTGGCTAATTTTTTGTATTTTTGGTAGAGACAGAGTTTCACCATGTTGGCCAGGATGGCCTCGATCTCCTGACCTTGTGATCCACCTTCCTTGGCCTCCCAAAGTGCTGGGATTACAGGCGTGAGCCACTGCGCCTTGCTGAAGAGCTCCTTTTATGGAGGTAAAACTATAGACTGGTTTTACATTTATTTTCAATTCTAAACAATAGAAGAAGTTAGCATAGAGTGTAGTGAGAAAAGTAACCAGTGAATTTGTCCTTCCTATGTGAGATGAGTGAATATTTCAGACAAGTAAAAGTTCAGAAAGTAGGGCTTTCTTGTAGCATTCTGGCAAGTGGGGCAGGGGAGACATGGGATTTAAGTAACTTTACCTTAATAAGAGATTAATAAAACAGCTTCTATGCAAGTGTTGGTATAGAATAACTGCTGGAATGTAATGAAACCAGATAAATATAGAATTGGGATAAAATACAGTTATAAAATTTAATTCGATATTAAGTCTATGTCATGTCTAATAGGCATTTCTATGTCTAATGTGAAAAACATCCCTATCTCTGCTTTCAAACCTCACATAACCCAAATACCTATACCTAACAAATGAAGCACAATCATAAAAGCACAGAAAACCCTCACTTTTGAGTCTAGATGGGTACTAAATAAAGTCCTGGCAAATCAAATTCAGCATATTATTAAAATAATACATTGCAAACAAGCAGTATTCATTACAAGAATGCAAGAGTCATTTAATGTTTACAAAATCTAATAAAAGTCTAACTTGATTAGATCCAAAGTAAAAAGAGAATAATTTTATCCTTTCAAGAGATCCTACAGTGTTTAGCAGAACTCAGAATCTAGGCCTGATCAAATGTATATGAATAAATAATACAGTTAATTTTCTCAACATAATAAAAAATAGTTGTGTCAAGCTACCAACCAGCACTATTCTCAATGGCTCAATAATGTAGAGTCAACAGATATTTACTAAGCTCTGCCTAGAATCTGAGTACATAAGAAAGAGTCAAAGAAGATGGCCTTTCATGGAGTTTACATGAATTGGAAGGTGAGTTTTTGAATAAATACCCGAAATGAAGTAAAGAATCTAGTTGTGTGTGTATGTGTGGGGAGAACATTTCAGACATAGGTTGAGAGAAGTAAGGTAGAACTGACAACTGAATAAAACACCAGTCATTACGAATTAAGTCAGAGGCAAGGCTTCTATCACCTCTACCACTTTCTATCACTACCATTGGTCAATGCCCTGAAAATTTTAGTAATGGCCATTGAAGGAGAAGGACAAGGAGGAGGAGAAGGAGGAGAAGAAATGTAGTAATCAAAATTTTAAAATGGAAGAAAATTATAATGAATTGCAAATTATATCATTAGACTAAAAAGAAAGCTATCAAGATTTGCTTGGGTCTTTGGGTAGATATGGAGTTATAAATAAACATTTCGAAAAAATAATATATTTTGTGTACCAGCAATTAAAAAACACTACACAGCTTAATGGAAAATAAATACCATTTTGAATGCTAACTACATTACAAAATACTTAGGAATGAACTTAGAAAGCTTAGCAAACCACTATGAGAAAAATCTATGGAACATTATTAAGGAACATAGAAATAACCTTAATAGACAAAAGTTAATTAATTAATTAATTAATTAATAATTCCCCGAGGAAACTACTCAAATTGAGAATTTAATTTAGAAGTAAAAGAAATGTGAGCAAAATGTTTAATGGTATGTTGTAGGATGTCACAATTTTTTAAACTTAACCTAAATTAGAAAGAAAAAGTGAATTCATAATAGACAACTTGGAAAACAGGACTAAACAGAGAGTTTTAGAGTATTAGACATCATAGCAGTGTATAATAATCAAAACAGGATGGTATTGGCAATACAAAAATAAAAATAAAAAAACTATGATTTTTAAAAAGCCAAACTTAAAAGGGTATATAAGAATTCAGAACACTAAGATATTTTAAACTCGGGATTTAGATGTTACAAAAACTGGTGGAGGAAGAGAATTTCATAAGTTGACAGAAAAAAATTGTAAAAATAAAAATAACTGATTTTTAAAGCATACACAGACCTCAAGAGCATGTAGAAACAGTTTCTGATCCCTGAAATCACTTCTTTTCTAAGGCAATAAGAGAAAAATAATGCCACAAATTCTCTTTGTAATCTTTTCTATAATAATAGGATTTTGCAAAAGTAATTGCAGTTTGTGCCATTGAAAGTAATGGCAAAAACTCAGTTACTTTAGCACCAACCTATAGGTTTTACTCTGCATATTGAACACAAATCTTTACTGTGGGAATCTTAGTTCCCTGGCTTTCTATTGGGAAATAATGTGGGATAGGTGAAAGATCATGTGTTTTCATGTTTCAAAACTTGGAATCAAATTTCAAAAATAAGTTGGTATATGCATTATCTTGGGAAAATCAACATTTCATATCTTCAATGTCCTCATCAAGATAATTATGCTAACTATACCTAATTTCAAGTATATAAAACATGAAGTTCATTTATAAATTAGAAAATTCAGCCAGTTCCTTGCAATGTCTAATCCAAATGTTACTGTCTCCACTTTGTTTAAGTGCTTTAGTCATTCTTATATGTGTCTATGCCAGATATTCTTAGTTGATACTCAGTACTATCTCTGCCCTTTAAGTTAGGCTTAGTATTATTGGAGCTAAAAGCTTCAAAACCATTTAGCAAATTCTTTTGCCAGCAGAGTTATATTTAGACGCCATCAATGAGAAACATCCAGTGATATTTTGAAGATGGAAAACGAGGAACTGTTACCCACTGTGGCAATACATAGACACGCAGGCAGTGGCTCACATGAGGTTTGCCTTTACTTCCAGTTAAGGCACCTTCAGTATCACAGTGGGCTCAAAATCCATGTAAGCAGCTTCCTGTGGTTCTAAAAATGCCTACTTCCTTAAAAATAGAAGCAATTTTCCTTGACCTTTACGAAACCAAATAAATATTGTTTGGGTAAGGTACTAGTAGTATCATGTCGCTGCTTTTAAAACCTTCTTCTCAATTATAATTGTTCAAAAATAATTTTAAACTATTATTTTTTTAAATATATTAACCTAGATTAGTCTATGATATTTAACTCCTCTGCGTTCGATGATGACAATTCTATGCTTCCTTGAACTTGCACCTCTCTTAATATCCCTCAGGCTACGACACTGAACTTCTTCAGCTTTGCTGGTTGTAATTTCCTCATTATCTCCCCTGGTTTTTTTTAATCCTCTTTTTTAAAGGTATCATACACATTTCAGTTTTCTCAGCCTCCTACCAAAGAGGAGCTGTACTCAACTTGAATTGCTGCCAAGTTTAGTTAAGTCTCCCAACTCGCTGATTTTAAGCAATTAAAGAGAGAGATGTAAATATCCACATCTGCCAATCAATTGATTTTTTTTTATGTTCTGGTATATTTTGCAGATTTGATGGGTGAAGTTTTTCTCTCCCCACAGACTGCAGCTGTGAATTTGCAACTTTTGAATTTCTGTTCATTTGCCATTTGAAAAAATTTGTTTGGAAAAATTAAAACTTTTTATGCTGAAAAAAAATCAGTCAGCATTCTTTGTAAGTACCATATAAGGCAAGCATATGGCAGGAGAAAGACCAGTGATCTGGTTGATATGAATGGGCTCCAAAGGGCTTTAAACCATACTCTATGCAACTATTTCTTCACTCTGACACCTGCATGGGTGGATTTGGCCATAAAATTGGAAGTGCCCAAAAGCAATGAAATTCTAATGTCACAGGGAACGCCCCCTTTATGCATCGTATAGTGCAAATTTACACCCATGTCTATACTTGAATACTTCTACTTATTACTATTTTGCAAATAACTGTATTTTATTTTTGTGGCCTAAAAACCAAACTTCTGTAGACTCTTACTTGGATCTGATTATTTACAAACTTTTCTCATATGAAGCATTGTTTCATTAAACAATGTTTTGTTCAGCACATCCAATGTGATGGTGTCTAGAACAAGATGCAATCCCTGACTCAAATTGCTGATATTTCATGTTGTAATTCACTTATCTCACAAGTGCTGTGTTTATTCACCTTTATGTGGTTTACCATCACCATTTTCTACCTTCGAAGAACATATTTTGGGGTCACTGTAATAGAATCTCGAGATGGAGACAGGGGCTAAAGGATCTGTGTTAGGAGTGCCTTAACATTCTTCAGGTGGAAATGAAAACTAAAGAGAAATGGTCCAAGGGAAGATGGGGAGAAAGCCAGGTTAGTCACAAACCTAATAGTTTAGGTTATTCAAATATTGTTGAAGAGCTAAAAAATAACAGCTACAAAAGAGGTTTTAAGCTATAAAACATCAAAAATCACCAATAAGATCCAATCTACTAGCAGAAAATAATGCAACAAATTCTATGTCCAATTCTAAAAAGCAGCCCCTGTTTTTTCATTCTATAAAATCATAATATCTGGTTGCAGAAAATATTCCAGTAGGGAAAGATAAGACCGTTAGAAGATGAAACAAGCTAGTTAACATCCTTTTTGCACCTCTGTGATGGTTAATATTGAATGTCAACTTAATTGGATTGAAAGATGCAAGTATTATTCCTGAGTGTGTCTGTGAGGATGTTGTCAAAGGAGATTAACATTTGGGTCAGTGGACTGGGAGAGGCAGACCCACCTGCAATCTTGGTGTGCACAATCTAATCAGCTGCCAGTGCAGCTAGAATAAAAGCAGGCAGAAGAACATGGAAGGATTAGACTGGTTAAGTCTTATGGCCTCCATCTTTCTCCTCTGCTGGATGCTTCCTGCCTTGAAACATCAGACTCCAAGTTCTTCAGCTTTTAGGCTCTTGGACCTAATACACCACTGGTTTGCCAGGGGCTCTCAGGTCTTCAGCCACAGACTGAAGGCTGCACTTTCAGCTTCCCTACTTTTGAGGTTTTGGGACTCAGACGGGCTTCCTTGCTCCTCAGCTTGCAGACAGCCTATTGTGGGACTTCACTTTGTGATTGTGTGAGTCAATACTCCTTAATAAACTCCCCTTCATATATATATCTATCTTATTAGTCCTGTCCCTCTAGAGAACTCTGACTAATACAACCTTCTTACTATGTATGAGAGAGGGAAGATGCCCAGGGACTAGCTATGGATGCACCCTCATTTGCCTGTATCTAAGGTTATCACCAAAACTGTAGGAATGAGGTGTCCATTGTGATATAGTTTGGATCTGTATTCCCACCCAAATCTCATGTTGAAATGTAATTCCCAGTACTGGAGGTGGGGACTAGTGGGAGGTGATTAGATCATGGGGTAGAGTTTAGCACCATTCCCCTAGTGCTGTTCTCATGATAGAGTTCTCGGGAGATCTAGTTGTTTAAAAGTTTGTGGCACCTCCCACCTCCTCTATCTCTCTTCCTTCTGCTCTGGCCATAGCCTGCTTCCCCTTCACCTTCCATGATGACTGTAAGTTTCCTGAGGTCTCCCCAGAAGCCAAGCAGATGCCAGCATCATGCTTCCTGTACAGCCTGCAGAACCGTGAGCCAACTACACCTCTTTTCTTTCTAAATTACACAGTCTCAGGTATTTCTCTATAACAATGCAAGAACAAACAGTACACATAGCTAGAAAATGCCTTTACACATGAATAGAAATTGCCTGTAGGTAGAGAATCAAGGGACTCAAGGAAAGAGATAAGAAACCTTATCAGCAGAATAACCACACAATCAGCAATCCTGATGGAGAAACTGACAATAATTGGGTAAATATTTCCATGAAGCTGAAGAGGACAGAATAATGAATCTCAGAAGGGAAAACTAGGCCTGCCGTATAATACTGCCAGAGTAGAAGGAATAACAGAGGGCACAGAAGCAGATATTAACTTTGATGACTGTAGAGAGAAAGCAGTGGGCTTGGAAGTTTGGACACAGAGCTAGACTCCTGTTCCACAGGAGGAGTAAATTCTTTCTAACACAGGATTGCTTGTTTGATTTGTTTTTGTAGCCTGCAAATAAAACATTCCATATGTTTCTGATTGTGAGTGAAATGGAGGGGAAAATAAAACATCCTACTTTCAAAGTGAGATCCAAATGTTCTCAAATGTCTCCTTCCATGGAAGGGTATTCTATCACAGTCTCTAGAAATATTAGGATGGACGAGGTGTGCAATTCATAAAGAATTTCTACAGATATCTAAGCAATACAATTATTTTCTGAAGCTTATCTAAACTCTTCTGTTTTTTTGTATGAGGAAGTATAATTTAAAAAAATTGAAAATAGATTGATTGCATGTAATGTTCAATTTAAGAATTGTGATGACTAACACTTCTCATTAGTATGTGAAAATGCAAATTTCAGATAACACCAACAGACTTATGCTTAGGACATAAATAAAATCGAAAACAAGGAAATGCTGAGACATCAGAAAAGTGCCCCATGTAGTCATTTTTCTTCCCCTTCAACTATTTTATTTTCTTATTTGAGTAAAATCACTTATTGCCGATAATTGGGGAGACAGGCTGTATTATATTTTAAAGTGTTTTTTAAATTTTTATTTTAGCTAAAGATATTGCAAACCACTTTCTAGTCCAAGATTGTCTAAGTCCTAACTCATGCCTTATTCTCATTTTTTTGGATTGCAATCTTATATGTAAATAACTTACTTAAAAATATTTTGGTACATGATGTGTGTGGGAAGGCCCTAACTTGATTTTTTCCAAGTAACAAAATTGAAATCATCCATCCCTTTACTAATGGTTTCCAATGGTTCTCTAAGGACATCAGATGGAAGTTAATTATTTCAGGGAGCATTTCCAGGCTGCTGCTGTTGGTACACCAATCTGGCTGTCAATTCTTGGGTCTCCACTATCTGTTGCCCGGGCCAGAATGCAGTGGTGCGATCTTGGCTCACTGCAACCTCCACCTCCTGGGTTCAAGCAATTCTCCTGCCTCAGCCCCTCTAGTAGCTGGGATTACAGGCACCTGCCACCACACCCAGCTAATTTTTGTATTTTTAGTAGAGACAGGGCTTCACTATGTTGGCCAAGCTGGTCTGGAACTCCTGACCTCAGGTGAATCACCTGCCTCAGCCTCCCACAGTGTTGGGATTACAGGCGTGAGCCACTACACATGGACTCTATTCACTGTCTTTTTATAATGCTTTTAAGCAGCTCACTTGAAAAGTCTCACTACATTGTCTTTACAATGTTTTATCTTAGTTATATGTTACCTCAAAGGTCTGATAAAAATATTTTGTCCAATTTTAAAATGTTACATGGCAATACAATAATTAAATTAAAATTTGTGACTGACTAGAGAATATTGATAAAATTAAATGCTGTAGACAGGCTGGTCTCCTATGGCTTCCAGTATAGCCAGGAATGTTCCATTTAGGTTTCACTCTGTCTTGGACACTCTTCCCCCGGATATTTACAAATCCTGTTCCCTCTGTAGTCTCAGTTTTCCCTAACCACCTATTATCAAATAGCACTACCCCCTCCACTCCAACCTCTTGATTGGCTTTATTTTTTTTGCATATCAATTATTACTGACATTTCTGTTATATGATTATTCATTTATTTTTTGTTTTTCCTGAAAGAACTCAACCTCCATGAAAAAGAGGAATTTTGTCTGTTTACTGATAATTCCTCAGCTCCCAGAATAGTGCCTGGCACATCAAAATATATATATATATTTGAGACAGAGTCTCACTCTCTTGCCCAGGCTGGAGTACAGTGGCACAATCTCAGCTCACTGCAGCTTCTGCTTCCCGGCTTCAAGTGATTCTCCCACCTCAGCCTCCCGAGTGGCTGGGACTACAGGCGTACGCCACCATCCCTGGTTAATTTTTGTATTTTTAGTAGAGATAGGGTTTCGCCATGTTGGCCAGGATGGTCTTGAACTCCCGGCCTCAAGTGATCTGCCTGCCTTGGCTTCCCAAAGTGCTGGGATTACAGGCGAGAGCCACCGTGCCCAGCCAAAAGTTCTTAATAAATATATATTCTAGAAACAAGTCATTGAACTTGAATGCTCCCTAGATTCACTGGATTGTGATTCCTAAATGAGGTCACTTTAGTCATCAGATCCACAGCCTCCACATTTACAGCAGCAATTCTCTAAATCATTCCTGATTTTCTCTGCATGGGTATATGAAGTGGGCAGTTGCTTCAAATTTAACTATTCACTGCCTGCAATTCAAATATCCTCCATTCCATATAACTCTCCCGTAGGTCTTTGGAGTCTATGCCTGAAATGATCACACTTAACCAAGAATAGATTTTTCCCTAAGAGTGTTTCCAAGAGCCCTTCCTGAATTTCAAACAATAAACATAGTGTTTATGAAGCACCTATCAGAAATCATGCTGGAAATATCCTGTAAATAAACCATCCCTTTTGATCTTCACAACAGTCCTACAAGGTATGTTGCATCAATTCCTACATTATTAGATGGAAAATCAGAGAGCTGAAATAAGTGGTTCAAGTTGACATAATTAGCGTGGAGCTTTTCCAAGATTTGGACATAATGAACAAAGTTCAAAGACAGATGTTTTTCTATTTTCTCTTTCTCTCTCTCTTTCTTCTTTCTCTCTCTTTGGAAAGGAGCTATTAACCACAATTAGCCAAACTGAAAAGTTTGAGGGCACAGCCAGCAGGACTGCCCTAACTTTTGACATCAACTGAAAGTTCAGAAAGTTCCTCAACTGACCCATTTACTAGAAGGACTCTCAGAACTCACTGAAGTCCATTATACTCACAGTTACAGTGTATTACAGGAAAATAATATAGAATAAAATCAGCCAAAGGAAGAGACACCTAGGTCAGAGTCTGAGAGGGCTTCAAACATGAATATTCCCTTGTCATCTTCCATAGAATTAGGATACATTATTTTCCCAACATTAATGTGTGACAATATTTATAGAGTATTGCCAACCAGATAAACTCTGGAGCTTCTATGTGCGGAGATTTCATTGGAGTTCCATGACATGGGCATGACTGATTGATTGCACACGTGGTGAATTATATTGTATGATCCAAAGCCCCTACCTTAAATCACATAGGAGCTCTTTGTGGTGTGGTTAGACCCCCTCCTAATATTATCAGGTCTTACCAACTCCACCCTGAGCTCCTGTGCCGCAAGCCCCCTCCCTAAACAAAGGTGCTTTTATCAGATATGAAATGATCTCCTAGAAGTTGAGGGCAATTGCCAGACCTCTCTTTGAGCAAGGCCAAATTCTTTACTACACAGAACTTGATTCATTTACACAGCTTTCAACATCTTTTAAAGACAATATGGCCTATTTTTATGACTAGGGTGCTTTGCCAAATTGTACAAACAAACTTAAACTTGTGGACTCAGAGAAGTCCTGCAACAGACTGGAGACAGGGTGACACACATACAGAGACCATGGATTTGATCATCACATCAGCTGTTACACCAAGCGCCGTGCTCCATCTTTCAAAGCTTGTTATAGGCTTGGCAGGTTTTTGTAGTTACTAAGCTGAGAAAAACCTCAGATGACAGCAAAAGTGAAACATCAGGACTGTAAACTACTAATTGCCAATTCCATATGTTTGCAAGGCAAACAACAGGGAGGAATATCAGTGGTGAGAGATTGCTGAAGTTTGTACTTACATAGCTAGTAGAAAAATAAAATTATGTAAAATAATTCTCTCTAATTCTGTCCCCATCCCCAAATCAAGAATCCTTAAAGATTAAGGAGCCCTGAATTTAAATCCTCAGTCTTTCAAGCATTTGGTTTATATGTTTATTAACCTACCTAACCCTGTTTCTATGTTTTGGGAATATGAGAATGATAGGTAAAGTAATATTATGCATTATAAAAGTGATTGACTTACACTCTTCACCAGCCACATGTTTGTTGCTCAGCATGTTGTTCAATCTTTTTGATTCTGTTTTTCCTTTTTCTTTTCTTTCTTTTTTTTTTTTTGAGATGGAGTTTCACTCTCATTGCCCAGACTGGAGTGCAATGGCGCCATCTCGGCTCACCGCAACCTCTGCCTCCCAGGTTCAAGCAATTCTCCTGCCTCAGCCTCCCAAGTAGCTGGGATTACAGGCATGCGCCACCAGATCCGGCTAATTTTTCTGTATTTTTAGTAGAGATGGGGTTTCACCATGTTGGTCAGGCTGGTCTCGAACTCCTGACCTCAGGTGATCTGCCTGCCTCGGCCTCCTGAACTGTTGGGATTACAGGCATAAGCCACTGTGCCAGCTAATCCTGTTTTTCTATCACGTCCCAAACTCCTAAGGTCTTCATCACAGAATAAGTGTTCATCGTATGTTTTCTACTGTTATTTTTACTAAAGCATTGGGATGAAGTGAAAACCAGTTGGTTAAATCACACTGTAAACATCCTGTAAATAGTCTCTTTTGAGCCTCACAATTCTGCCAGGTATGTTGTATCAATTCCTATATTATTAGATGGAGAATCAGAGCTTTTACACCTGTTAAATACATCTAATCCAAAATGGTTTACTGTCTACTGAGTTTAAAATCAGCCAGAAATACTACTACAGATTTTTTGAGAAACAGTTTCTGAAGTAAATATCAAAGCGTCCTTATCACCAGCTAGTGTAAACCAAAAAGACAGCAAAAATTTGAAAGAAAGAAAGAAAGAAAGAAAAATCTATAGAAATGCAGGCATAATGAATGGTTAATAGTACTGCTCCTTTTCGAATATTCCCAGTGGTTTCCCTGGTGGTGGGTCTCAATGAGAAGGAAAAAGAACGCTACATTCTTGTTTTCTTAATAACTGAATAGGGAAACATTAGAATTTTTGTTTAATCCACAAAGGAGATAGAATTAAGAATACAATGTAGTTAAAGGGGGATTACACAGAGGTAGTTAACCTTCTCAGAAAGTCTTTTCCTTTTTTAAATCTGTTTCTCATTAGCTGCTGTTTTTTTTTTTTAAATCTTCTCTTTTCTTTATTCCTTTTTTGGTGAAGATTTGTTGCTATAATCATTTCGCTAAATGCTCTGTAGTAAAGTAAAAGTAGAAATAGTTTGTTGGCAGAAATACATCATTAAATGTGTCCATTCATAAATATGAATAAGAATAAAAATAATAAATAATACGATATTCATGATATATGATATACTTAATTTAAATATTATAGTACAAATTACATGTTATAGTGTATATATTATATTTATAAATTTACATTGTTATACAGTAATAAATATTATTATGACTTCAATTTCTATTGAATATTTCATATGTAATTCATACTGTACCTATGCTAGCTCTTTAATTTTGCTCCTAGATAATTTTGTTACCCTCAATTTATAGATAGAGACACAAATATTCTGAGTGAAGAAATGATTTTTTTAGAGTCACCCACAGAAATTGCAGAGCTAATATGTGAATCCTGGTCTCTGACAGAAAAGTTCATAATCTTACCAGTGTTCATGTTGGTGATGATAAAAGAGAAGCAAATCAACAATAATTGCTATCATATCTTGAATGCTTAACATATGCCACAAATGCTAATACAGTATGCACTGTGCTAAATATTTTACTTCCATTATCTAAGGAAATAGTCTCAGAGAAATCAAATGATTTCATCAAGTTTGTAGTTAGGGACTTTCCAGTGTATGCCATATCTTAAGACTTTTCTTCAATTTAATGATCTCTCTGTTATTTTGAAGAAACTGTGTACATTTCTGGTGACAAGATCCTTTCCTTGACAACATTTTGACCAGGCTCCTCTGAACTCCCTCTTTGACTAGGCCAACACTTGAGCTCCTTTGTTCTTTCTTATAGAGTCCAGCTGTGCAAAGAGTGCATCCTAGTAAGTGGGTTCAGCAAGACCCATCTCCACCCTCAATATCTGATCACCCTCAATATCTGATTGGGTTCCTCATCCTCCCCCATCACCCAGGTGGTGTGTGATTACCTTGGCCTGCCTTCAGCAAGAATCCTGTTAGGTGGGTTTAGGCAGAATCTCCCCTTATGTCTGATACTCTCTTTTAATAATTTTCCATTCACCAGATCCTTACTCTGGTTCTTGGCTATACATTTCTTGTTGCATTTAGAATTAAGCTTGAGTCTATCTTGATATCTTTTTTTGCCTTTACCGTAGGTTTTTGTTGTTGTTGTTGTTTTCTGAATAAAATCTGTTTTTATTTTATTTAACTTTAACTACTGTCCAGCTCTGGTTTTTCTTTAACACTCTCAGGTGAGAGGTGTCAAGATTCTCACTATTATGAAAGATTAGAGGCCGAAAATTGAAAACACTTTAGTTCTATAATTAACAAGCCACAATTTTATTGCTGATCTGACACATTTATGACCAGCTTTGAGGGCTGAGTCAAGTTATTTGATTCCTCTGTGCTTGGAATTTGTTGTCAATAAAGAAGTAAAGTAAATTTGTGTTAGAGTACATCTGTAAGTGACATTCACTATATCTCAATGTTGAGGAGTTTAGGCACGCTTGTGCAATGGATGCTATTATTGCTCAGCTGCATTGCTTTCAAAAATTGTATTATCACACAGTAGGGTGAAAGCAGCATATTATCTAAGAGAAGTAGAAGAGCCAGAACCTGGAATCTGCCCTGACCTGATTTCTTGCAAAATTTCATTTGTTCTTATCTGAGTGTGTAATCTGGGCCTCCAAAAAGGCCTTATTAACATTGGTTTCTTATCGATCTGTCATATGCCAACATTCACTTGCAATGTACTTGACATTTGGCTATCATAAAAAAGGGAATTGGCAGAAACGTGTCAACTTAACTTTTGACCAAAACGCTCTGTAATTGAACGGGAAAGCAATGTTAACACTATGCATCTGATTCCAGTTCATGT
The DNA here is from genome assembly GCF_028885625.2 of Pongo pygmaeus. Taxonomy (NCBI): domain Eukaryota; kingdom Metazoa; phylum Chordata; class Mammalia; order Primates; family Hominidae; genus Pongo; species Pongo pygmaeus. Next base: position 86,200,232 of record NC_072388.2, read on the forward strand.
GCTCAATGGGCTAACATTTTAGAGCACCGACCCTTAAAATTCTAATGCATGTCAAATCGGTATGTAAATATCAGCAATTCTGGGGAGATTTGCAATGTACAGCCCTATGCTAATGAGCAATATCTCAAGGAGCTGGAGGTTTTTCTTTTCCTCTGCTGTATGAATTGGAAAATTGGAAAGCAGGTCAACTTACGAAGTTGTTTGGAAACTGTGAGCTGTTTGTTAATAGACGCATAGTGCCTAGACTATGTAGGACCTAGAATCATATACCAGTGACAATAAATAGCAGATGAATATTAATTCCTTTCACAGCCACTTCCTTATCTCCAATGATAATAAAACAAAATTAAACAGCATTAATTCCCAAATAATAAAACTCAGATATGGAGTTAACTAAGGAAAATATAAAACATGCACGCTTTATATTCAAGGGCAGAAAAGTGTTCTTATTCAGCTTATTTGGGAAACTTGCAAGTTTAGAAATGAAAATGTTCTCCTCTTTTCAAAAGCATGACTTGATGTTTGTCCTTGATCTTTATCTGTGAACAGGCAAAAGCATCATTTAACGTATGCTTTTTACTCATTGTCCTGTATTCAAAATACTTTCATTATAGAATGGCTGATACTCCTACTGGGAATAGTTGAGGAACTCATCCTGATCTAATCCATTCTAATGTGCTCTAGTCCCAGTGCTGTTATTTGTTCTGTGTAAAGTTTCTTAAGCTCTATGTACTATCAAATGGAATAAGACATAACTCATTCTTCTAAATGTTATTATGAGAACTAAACATAAAATGCTTCAGCAAACAGAAAGCACTGTGTAGACATAAGTAATACAATTAGCAGTATCATTCATTTATAGTTTACAACACAACAAACAATGCTGCCCCTCCAAAGTTTGAAAGGCATCTTGTCTTCGGTCAATGGAAGTATTCTGGAAAGAAGCTCCTCCACATTTAAATTATATTTTTAAAGCAGCCTATTAAAATGTCTTTGAAAAGTTTACACTACAGTTTCTCTTGCATATATGGATCTTTTCATCTTGTAAAATCCCAGGGCATTTCAAATAAGGAAAGGTCATTTAGCTCATCTGGTCGATTATAGCTGCGATCCATTTCCCCTACAAGAAGCAAGGGAAATGTTTCTCAATGTGTATCAGAGAAAAAAACTCTTGGGCCATTAGGACTAAAGCATTGCATATGCCACAAGCACTAGACATCTAATTTCATCACAGACGATTGATGATTCTGCCATCCAGGCAGAATCAAGCCCCGGATACTGGGACTCAGTGCTTCAGTAGGGAGGCAGGTTCACTGCAGCCTTCATCCAGTTTAAAAAATATTTTATTGACACATAGAGCATTCAGAGTCATAAAAATATATCATGTTTATCACTGCTTTTATGGCATGCATAGATATGGCACAGGGGCATTGAGCCATACAGCATTAGACAAGCGTTTATTTCACCCTGAGCTGCTGGGAAGAATGCAGAGCTCAGCTTCTACCCCAGGAGTGGAGCCAATAGGACAGATTTCATCAGAAATAAGCATTTAAGAAAAACATAAAAATCAATGCAGATGCGTATATCAGTGAAGTGTCCTGATTGGGGTTTTCTACGTGCTAAACAAGCCTGTTACATTAGTGCACATTTCTGCCAAAGGTATTAGATTGCTAAACTGGAGATTTTGAAAAAATGATCGTCTTTCATGGATGTGAGAATACAGCCAGAAAATTTACCTTTAAGCACTTTAACTAACACCCGTAGTTTATGATTACATTATCACCCAGACTCTGATATATATTTTTATAGAGAGCTATTTTCTGAAGAATTATGATCCGAGACATTTGGTTTTTGAGTTACCAAGTGGACAGTTAAATGTGGATCTAGATTTAACGAACGCGAAGCCCTCCATTATCTAAAGCCAGGTTAGGGCAAAGTTGGAGGGACAGAGTGTTACAATGAGAACAGAGAGTAGACTGACATTTGCGTATAAGTGGCAAATGTAAGTAGGTGGAAAGGAAGCATTAAGAAATTTGCATCTGATTTAAGCCTTGTCCTTATTCAGCAGATTGCAAGTGTCACAACTTGTTGGGCTGTTAGAAAGGTAGCCAGGGGTGAAGACAATGTTGGAAGAGATGAATGAAGGAAAATGAAGTCTTTATAAACAGGGACATGCACATCAAGTGCTCAGAGAAAGTTTCAAGGCCTTCCCTTGGAGTGATACACCCCTGGCCTAACTGTTTAGCTCTCTTGGAGGCAGAGAAACTCTCCTTTTATGTTATACTACCCTAGTGCTACCTAACTTCTACCTGCTTCCGAAAAGGTTACTATTTTTTTCCTGTGAAACAGCATCATAGTGTTTTTTTTGTGTTAAAACACATGCATATGACTTTTTCCTCCAGGGGACTTAAACTCTTTCAAGGCAGAGACCATCTCTTTAATGTATATGTATCCCATAATTTTCACTAGTTCATAAGAGTGCAGCAAAGGACATGCATTAGCCCTTAAATAAATAGTGAACAAATGAAAGAAGAAAGGAAGGAAAGCTGCCGTGCAGAATGACATCATTATGGTGTTTTGTTTGTGTGCAACATGCATGAACTAAGATGCAACCTCATCAAGAGAAACTACTGAAAATAGAAAATTAATTTTATACTGAATAGTGAGGGAGAATATGGCTTCCTTAAGAAAACAAAAACAAAAATCAAACTTCCTTTGTTGTAAAACTACCTATCCCATATTCCAAATTACTCAAATTTAGCTTGATTTTCTCTGGGTCCAAGCCAGCCATACATGATAGGGTAGGCTCTCAGTATCAGATGACTACAGCCTCATGTCACAGTATAAAGCAAGAAAAGGTTTTGTGTCAGGAAAAATAAAGATATACGTTATTTTGTTTCACTGTGTTTAAAATCTGGTATCAGATGCCATATAATGAGCTAGGCAATAGCAGGTTCCTTTTGTAATAACCTGACAAGACATATTGAATTCTCTTCTGTATTCCAAAATGAGACATGCGTGGAAAGAATTGTTCAGCTCTTTTGCGCTATGGAGTCATTTACCTGTTCAGGATGGCTTGCTGGAGGATCGTAAAGAATGGCAGGCAGGCACTTTTCCCTTGGTGGAACAATTGCTCACCAAGAGTTTAACTTGTCTCTGTAGCTTCCAACATACTTCTGAAGTGTGCTACTTAGAGGAGAAAAAAAGGTGTTTTCAACCCAGAGGTATTAAAAAAAAAAGAAAGGAAAAATGATCTATGTTTCATCCCATCTAATTATCCTATTTTAGAGCAGCAGTGTTTAAAGAGAAGAGCCCTAGCTGCACACTTGTCAGTGTCTTGCCTGGTGGAGTGCAAAGCAGTACCATGAAGAAGTTCTGTCATTTTCCTGCTGTCTAACCTTGGGTAACTTACTTAACTTCTCTGTTGTCTCCATTTCTTCATCTGTAAAAAGGGGGATAATAAGATCTTTATTTCTTAGGAACAAAAGAGTTGACACCTATATAGTCCTTGAACAGTGCCTGTCTCATAGTAAGTGCTCCGTGTGTTAAATACTGTTCCTGAGGCCAAAACGGTGGTTTGGCAGCCGTGGACAAAATGTGTTTTTTGTTTCTTTTGCATCTCATTCGTGTTGTGACAAAACATCTATCTACTTCAAACTCTTCTTTTCAGTCAAACCCACTGCCGTTGTTTCCCAATTCATAGCAACTTCTTTACTCACATCTTCCAAGATGACAAGGTTCCTATTAAAAGTATGAGTATCCATCTGGGTGCAGTGGCTAATGCCTGTAATCCTACCCCTTTAGGAGGCCAAGGTGGGCAGATCAGGAGGTCAGGAGTTTGAGACCAGCCTGACCAACATGGTGAAACCGGGTCCTTACTAAAAATACAAAAAGTTAGTCGGGCATGGTGGCACACACCTGTAATTCCCACTACTCAGGAAGCTCAGGCAGGAGGGATCACTTGAACCCACGTAGCAGAGGTTGCAGTGAGCCGAGATCGTGCCATTGCACTCCAGCCTGGGTGACAGAGCGAGACTCCATCTCAAAAAAAAAAAAAAAAAAAAGTATGAGTATCCAACATCTATGAAACACTTATCAACCACACTTAGGAAATCTGCTGAAACAACTTCAGTGAGTCTTCTCTGCCCACTGAATGAAGTGTCAACTCCTTAGGCTTAGATTCAAGTATTTACAGCTCTGATAAAGTGGTCCTCAGCTTTTCCATCCAAATTCTCCTTCTGCTTCCATCCTCTCCCTTAACCCACAGCCAATGCAGCCTGCTTATTATTCTTCACACCTAGGCTGTGTATGTGACCTATGTTTCTCTCTTTCTTTCTTTCTCTTTCTTTCTTTCTTTCTTTTTTTCTTTCTCTCTTTCTCTCTTTCTCTCTCTCTTTTCTTTCTTTCTCTCTTTCTTTCGTTCTTTCTTTCTTTTCTCTTTTTTAAGACACAGTGTAATGGTTACTATTGAGTGTCAACTTGATTGGATTGAAGGATGCAAAGTATTATTCCTGGATGTGTCTGTGAGGGTGTTGCCAAAGAAGATTAACATTTGAGTCAGTGGACTGGGAAAGGCAGACCCACCCTCAATCTGGGTGGGCACCATCTAATTAGCTGCCAGCCCGGCTAGGATAAAAGCAGACAGAAGAATGTGGAAGGACTAGACTGGCTGAGTCTTCTGGCCTCCATCTTTCTCCTGTGCTGGATGCTTCCTGTCCTTGAATATCAGACTCCAAGTTCTTCAGCTTTGGGACTCTTGGACCTACACAAGTGGTTTGCCAGCGGCTCTTGGGCCTTTGGCCACAGACTGAAGGCTGCACTGTCAGCTTCCCTACTTTTGAGGTTTTTGGACTTGGGTTGGCTTTCTTGCTCCTCAGCTTGCACATGGTCTATTGTGGGACTTCACCTTGTGATCTTGTGAGTCAATACTCCTTAATAAACTCCCTTTCATATATACATCTATCCTACTAGTCATGTCCCTCTAGAGAACCCCGACTAATACAGACAGGGTCTCACTCTGCTGCCCAAGCTGAAGTGCAGTGTTGCAGTCATAGCTCACTACAACCTCAAATGCCTGGACTCAAGTGCTCTTCCCATCTCAGCTTTTCAAGTGGCTGGGACTACAGGTTCATGCCACCACGCCTGGTTAATTTTTCTATTTTTTGTAAAGATGGGGTCTCACTCTGTTGCCAAGGCTGCCATCCTCCCACTCAGTTTCCCAGAGTGCTGGAATTATAGGCGTGAGCTGCCACACACCTACTTCTGTTTTTTTGTACCTGAAAGAGCTATTCTCTATACTTACATTGATTCAATTCTTGCCTTTTCTTTAAGGCTAAACTTACGTTGTTATTTCCTATGAGAGCTTGTTCTCAATTCACCCAGGCAGAAAGAATCACTTCCCCCTCCAGATTTTGATATCATTTTCTCATGCCTTCCAAATGGAAGATTTTACTCTAAGGCTCACTTACTTGTGTATCCATACTACTTCCATCAATAAATCATATGCCTCCTGAGAACTGAAGCTAAAAAAAATGACATTCTCCTTGCCCACAGCAGACACTTGATAAATATTTCATGAATCAATGAATCTACCTACCTATCACACAGAAACACGGGTTTGACAAAAAGTTCCCTTTCCTAATACAATTAGTATAGACATCTCATAATATTCCTTCAGTGAATACTTATTGAGAATCAAACATCATCAGGGTTTGAGATTAAAGTCTGTGATCTTAAAGACTGGGAGACATTTGAAACCTCTTCTTGAAGGCTATATTTAAATAAATAAATAATCGTTTAATAAGCTGTAGCCTTGGACTATATATACATTATCTGTATATATATATATATACAGATATATATATATATATATACAGATAACTGCCTGAGGGACATTCAGGCTGGCTTCACAGGAGAGGTAGGATTTAGACTGAATCCTAGAAGTTTTCCAGATGAAGTCATTGAGAATGGCAACCATGGCTCCATTGAGAATGGAGCAAAATCATGATTCAAGACAGTGAGTTATGAAAGGAGCAGGTAAATCATGATTAGAAGAGTAACTGGCATTTATTAGGCAGTTATTTTGTGTCAAGTACTAAGCTAGGTTCCTTCAATGTCATCATAAACCTAGAAATTAGGTACAAATATTATTCCCATTTCACCAAGAAGAACAAACTGTAGTGTACTAGCCAGAGTTCTCCAGAGAAACAGAACAAATAAGAAAGAAGGTAAGAGAGGGTGGAGAGAGAGTTGCACTCAAGTTTGAAGAAAGGATTCGCTCTTCTTTGAGAAGGGCAATCTTTCTCTTAAGGTCTTCAATTGATGAAATGAAGCTCATCTATATTATAGAGATAATCTGTTTTACTCAAACTCCATCATTTTGAATATTAATCCCACCTCAAAATCACCTTCACAGGAACATCCAGAATAGTGTTTGACTAGATATCTGGGTGCCATGGCCTAGCCAGGCTGATAAAATTAACCATCACATGTGGCCTGCAGAGATCAAGTCATCCTGTCATGAACACCAAGGGAAAGTTCATGCAGCAAATATGAGGCTGAGCTGGGATTTAAACTTCTACTTGATGTTGCCTAGTTTGCAGACCCAGGAACAGGATATATTTCTGGAAAGAGCTGGTGGGTTGTATTCAAGCCAGGCTCCTTAAGGCAAAGCTGAGAGTTAGAAAATGAAAGACTTGTTACAACTGCCAAATACGAATGGTTAGGCCAAGAGTTGGTAGTGAAGCAGAAACAGAATCAATGCAAGAATTGGAGTTGAACTAAGAAGTTGCTTTGCAATGTGTAATCACTGTCGTGGCCAGCTGAGTGCATGGATGCACTGGCATATTAACCTGGATTGTAGGAGAAGTGAACGTGAAGGCAGACTGACTAGAATCAGGAGGACTGGCAACTCTGCCTAGCTTGGTAGGAGTCTAAGCTAAGGATAAGAACAAAATAGCTAATGTAGATGCGAGAGAAGTTAAGTTCAAGTGCACACAGCTGGCACATGGTAGAACTCTTGCCCCTATTTGGCATCTTCATTTAGTTAGTTTAACACTGGCCAGGTTCTCGGGTCCACTGGGCATATGAAGAAAAGGAGAGAGATACCAAGAAACATTAAGAGAATCAAGAAAAAAAAAATCAAGGAAGATATCCAATAAGAGATGCTAGGCAGTAGTAGTGTCCAGTAAGTTGTCAAAGCCATGAAAAGATACGTGGAAAAAAATCTACATGAGAAAGTTATCCCATCCTGTGCTGGTAAAAGGTACTCTACACAGGTGAAATAAGTAATACATAAAATAAAAATCAAGGTACCTACACTGATTAGCAAGGCACTACACTATGCTCCTCAGATATGTAACCTAATTTCATCCATTAAATGTCATCAAAAACAGTCAGGAAGATTAAGTAGATTACCTAAGGGCCAGTAGCAGGTGATAATAGACATAGTATGTGAGTCCACAAATGGCCATTTCCAAATCTCATGTTATTTTTGTTTCATTATGGCCACCCTTTGACAAAAGAATAGTCCATGTATAGCGGTTATTTCCTGATTATTACAGGTGAGAAGATGTCTAGTCATTAACATTAAAAAAAAAAAAGAACTCTGTTGCAGGGCTCGGGGAACTTTGAAAAATGTCAGTCACCTATCTACAGGACATTAGTCTACAGATAGAACTTTTCACACATGACCTGAGAATACCTATCCACCATCCACTCCAGACTGTAGAAAACCTGGCAACATCCCAAGTTTCTCTTACTTCCAGTGGAGAAACTGAGGGCTGTCCCAAGAATCTCTCCCAGCTCTCTACCCTCATTGTTTCCTGTCACAGTGATTGTGTTGGCAGGAGTCTGAGTGGATGTCTTTCTGGTTCTAGGCCAGATGTCTTACATGTGGGAGCTGCAAATGGCAACTCTGTGTTTAATGAGTTACTGCTAACCTTCTAATTCCTGATGAATCAGCGAGAGTCAGAGAGCAATTTCCCATTATATTCTAGTGGATCAGAGCACAAAATATCAGCCTGCTGTGTGTATCATTCACATCCGAAACCAGCTTTAAAAGCCCAGGTAAAGAGTTCAATAAATTTAAGGAAATTGCAATTGCTGGTAAATTATAGACATTTCAGCTGTCTGTATATTTCTCTATCAGCATATAAACAACAGGATGAAAGCAAGAAAACTGATTATTTTATAAACTGTAATATGGTACTATAGTTAGAAAATTTCCAAAAAGTAATTTAAACTTCCAAGTTAACTGATAGGAAACTGTTACTGAAAATCATCATATATTTCCACTCTCTAAAAAAATTTGTGTAAAGACTATTACTTTCCATTTAAAAAACAAAACCTCTTTTACTTTTCATGTCTGCATTGCCTGATTATGACATAAAATAATTTTATGATAAGTATGAGCTATCAGAGAAGGCAAAGGAATCTTCTTCTATTTGTATCTTCAGGAAAAGAATACAGAAATACTTGTAATGTTTACACAATCACATGCCCAAAGACCAGCCTCTGAACCACTACGTATAATAGCAAATATTTTGGGGGCAACCATTACGTGCTAGACTAGGGATCTAAAGTGATGAAACTATAATGCCTACTCCAACTGAAGGCAAAACATGGAAGAAAGAGAATAATCGAGCAGGCAGTTTTATGCATTTTAACAGTGCACTCAACATAAATAAGATAGATGGATAGATGGATGAATGGATAATAGAATAAGAGTTGCTGTAATGGATGTTTACAGTTCAGTGTCCTTTCTAAGTTCATTTGTTGAAGCCCTAATCCCCAGTGTGACTACATTTGGATATAAGATCTTTTAGGGGGTCATTAAGGTTAAATGAGGTCATAAGAGTGAGGTACTAATCCAATAAGACAGGTTTCTTATAAGAAGAGAAAGAAACGCCAGAGCGCTCTTGCTCTCTCTCTCTCTCTCTCTCTCTCTCCCTCCCTCCCTTCGTGTGCACAGAGGAAAGTCCACATGAAGGTCACGGCAAGACTGTGGTCATTGATAAGCCAGAGAGAGAGGCCTCACCAGAAACCAACTCTGCTAGGGCCTTAATCTTGGACTTCTGGCCTCCAGACCTGTGAGAAAACGAATTTTGGTTGTTTAAGTCATCCAGTCATTGGTATCTTGTTATGCCAGACTGAGCAGAGTCCTACAGATAGATAGGTAGATAGCACTGTGGAATCAGAGTATGGGTTGTATAAATCTCTGCTTGGGTAACAAGACAGACTTCAAAGGGAAATTCAATATTTTTTTCCTCTTTGGTTTGCTTAAGTTATAAATGCAATACATACTCCTTATAACTTTGCAACAACATAGAAGGCATATAAAATTTGCAAATATGTAAGTGTTCTATTTGTGCATGACTCTTCAAAAGCAGGCACTCTTAAAGAGCTCAGTTGAATTTTTCCAGATCACTTTAAGGGAGCTGATTTGCAAGGGACAGAGGGCATTCCATATGGGAATGCTGGAAGGTAACACAATTGGAGCAAAATGAAGGGCATGTGCAAAAGCTGAGATCAAAAAGCAGAAAGGAATGAAGCAGAACCTCTCACATGAACTGGCAGCAGGTGTGTGTTCAAAGGTGCCATGCAACAGGCCATTAGCTTATAGGTGAAATGGCAGGAACCAAGTCATGAAGTCACTATATGGGAAATTGGACTAGAGATAGGAATAGACAGCCTAAAGAAAAAGAAAATAGCTTATAAACACAGGAAGATATCCTTAACTTCACTCAAAATTAGAGAAACACACATTAAAACTACATTAAGATACCAGTTGTCATCTTTCTGATTGTCAAAACTCTAAAATTTTTATGAAGTACTTTGTTGAGAAGGCTGTATAAATACAGTGCGCTTAGACATTGCTGTTGGGAATGCAAAATGGTACAACCTTATGCAGGGGAGTTTGAAAATAGCTAGTAATATTATGTAAACAGTTGCCCTTTGACCAAGCATTTCTACTTCTGGGAATATATCACAAAGATACACTGGTGAAATATAAAAATATATATAAACAAGGAATTCAGTGTAGCATTTTTTGTAAAGGTAAAATACTGGAAATAATCTAAATATTTGCCAATGAAGAACTAATTAAATAAACCATGGTACATCTGCATTATGGAATACCCTGAAGCTGTAAGAGAAATAAGAAATGATTCTATATAATACAGGTGATCACCAGGATCTACTAATTAGTGAAAAATTAAACAAGCAAGGTGAAGGAAAGAATATTTAGTGAGTTACCATTTATCCTACAACACAGTTTGGAATATATAGAGAATATCCGTATATATCCATATATATATATCTCCATATATATATATATATATATATCTCCATATATATATATATGTTTGCTTATATTTTAAAAAATGAAAAGATGAACAATACCAACAAAATTAAATGGCTACCATTAGGGGCCATTTTGCAGGGGACTGGAATGGAAGCTGAAGGCTTTTGAAGATAACTTTTGTAAATATTTGAAGAGATGCAAATATTTGACATTTATAAAAATAAATGAATAAGACAAAGCATAAAATTTGGAAGAAAAATGAAATGAAAGAACCTAAATACATATAAGTTAGCTGTCATAACCACACAAAATGGAATCATTCCATGTCACTTTAATTTAACTAGCATTCATATTGGGATATATCCTAAGGTAAAACAGTAGAAAACAAAAAACAAACAAAAACCTCCTACTTTTAGTAATCATCAAATCATCATATTGATGTTGAAGCTGGAAGTGAGTCTATGCTAAGTATATTGGCAAATGAAGTAAGTGAATAATTATATTGGTGTTCTTGACAACTATGATTTTGGCATGGGGGAAAGACATATTGAAAGACTGGTGAGGTGGAGGAAACCCCATATTAAATTGGAAGTGTTTGAATAAAACTATTAGAAATTTTCTCTTTTAAAATACATGCATTGAGACAGTCCAGTACCAATAAGCACTTTTCTAATCCATATTATATTCTGTAAAGTATATATCTCATCAAAATGACCCAGTGCTTCTTTGAGAAATGCTTAAATCCAGGATAAAATGGTGCAAACAATTTTGACAGCAAGGAAACTCAAAGACTTCTGGGGTCATGTAAACTCACTCAGGAGCCAAAATAAAAAATTTCCCACTAGCCAAGTATGGAGTAACTTGAGTATCAGTAAAGATAATTGCAATGAATTGAAAAATAATTTTGTGTTATATCTGTGTGCTTTTAATTTTACAAGGAAAGTGTTTAGCTTTAAAAATAAATCTTCATCGTTTATTTTTAGATGATTGTAGGGAACCAACTCATCTTTTGGAATACTGCCAAGAAAATGGGAATAATCAAACATTTATGTATATTTAAGCATTTTGGTTGCCTTTCTTTACAAACTCTACCTCAGTGTTGTTAAGTAGTTGATGACTAGTAATTTTTCTATTTGAAATAATCCAGATAAGAATAAAGGACCAGTACAGTTAGAATAAATTCAAATGCATTCATGAGTAAAGAGAGATGGAAGTCAAGAAGAAGGCTATTCTGTCAACATTAAATTGCACTTTCTAGTTGTAATCTCTCTTTCACAGTTACCAATTCTTGCAGGTCCTCTCCACTTAAATTTCATTCTTATTTCTCGTGGATAAGTTTCCAAAGCAAAGAACAGTTTTGTTGGATGATTTTGTTTTTTTCCATGCATATTTCTTCTCCTGACTTTCTGTTTTTATTATCGGATGACATCATACTTCTCTCATTAATGGAGACTTGAAAGCTTTTCTACCCTTGACTCATTCTCTTTCCATGAGCTCCTCTACCAAATATAGTTAGCAAGACCGGTTTATTTTGTCATAGTAATATCTTGAAAACACATCTTCTTTTCTTCATTTTCTTTCTCTGGCCCACATTTAGAGCAGGTAATCAGGGCCTTGGTCTTGGACCTCACATTACATGGGGTTCTGCTCTGATCTTCCTCTGGAAAAACACTTCACCATAAAATGGAATGTTCCAAAGACCAAGGGAATGTGCTCATCTGAAGTTCACAGATGCTCATTTAGACCACAATGAAGGTACCCAGCACCCTAGACTATCTTGCCCAAGGGCCGCAAGACTACTTCTCTGGGTTGTCCTCCCAAAGACAGACTATCATACCTGATTTGGCTGTTAGGAGAGGGAGTGTGTGTGGAACATGGCCTCAAATGTCCACATGCTCAAGAGGCCTTTTGTGGTAGAGATGGAGCCTGGGGTTTAAAAGAAGGGGAGTGTGCAAGAGGTGGGGAGTCTCCATTTGAACTCTAGTCCTGTCTCTGTAAACGACAGAAGAAAGCCTGCCAACCATCTAGTGAGACCCTGTCATCTTTCACGTGAGCTGTGATAGTAATCTTGAGACTACAAACCATTCCCTAGAAATTTAGTTCAACCTTTCTAAAAGTCTGGACTTTAAGAACAAGCAGTGTGAGAATGCCCTGATCTCTGATGTATTAGCATGTCTGGGGCAGGGCTGGAAATCTGCATGTGTCACAAGCTCCTCGGTTATTATTCTCCATGTTGGAGTTTATGGTTAAGCGCCTCCTCCCTCCAATGCATTTTATGTACTTTCACCAAACTAGTATTAGTAAGGCTCAGTTCTAATCACACCATCTACTTCTCTGCACCTTGCAATGGGCCTCCATTGCTTAAAAAGCATTAAATACAGTCTTCTGCACTTGCTGGTCAAGAGCTCAATTATTGTCTTCATGTGACTTTTCCAGGTAATCCGATGCCTTTTCCATAATTTATCTTATAGTTCAGGAATCAGTAAACATTTGGAGTAAAGTGCCAGATAGTAAATATTTTAGGCTTTTCATGCTAGACAGTCAGCTACAATGATGCAAATCCACAAAAGCAGCCACAGATAATATGTAAACAAGTAGGCATGGCCGTGTTGCGATAAAACTTTACAAAACAGGATTAGGACTCAGGCTATAGTTTGTTGACTTCTGATTTGGTTAAACTGACTGACTTGCTCTTCCATGAACCCCACTCTCCATTTGTTCATGCTATTCCCTGCATTTCTGAACGTCCATATCCTACTAAAGATTATTTCCCAAAACTAGCTCCTTTAGAGATCTTCCCTGAGCATTTTAGTAAAGAGTCCCTTCCACGCCAATAGCATGGCGCCTGATAGTTCTCACTAGCTTGAATTTTATTTATGTGTCTACCTGGTCATTTCTCCAGTTTAACAGCCTAAGAGCAAGGATGTTTCTGTTTGTCTTGTAGCATCTGGATTTTTGACTTTATTGTTTATTTAACAAACATTTTGGTACAGATGTAGACAGCAGCTGTAGTGGATAAACATTGCTTGTGCCCACTAGTACCCATTAGCCATTCCACTGAAGGGCCAATCCTTCTCTCATTCAATCTCTACGCTACAGATTGAATCAAGCCCAGTGAGGAATCCAGGGTGTACCCTGAGTGAGTCCTGGACAATCAGAGTGCTGCCTTCTACCCATCATCACTGATTCATGGGAGGATTTAGGCCTAGAGACTACAGCAGCTATTCTATCACCACTAGGAGTCTGAGAATGAAACCAACATGAAATAAAAACGAGAAAACTCATTAGAGAGACTGATTTCTTTAGAAATAAATTGTGCCTGGCTGGGCATGGTGGCTCACACCTGTAATCCTAGCATCTTGGGAGGCCAAGGTGGGCAGATTGTCTGAGCTCAGGAGTTTGAGACCAGCCTGGGCAACACGGTGAAACCCCGTCTCTACTAAATACAAACAAAAAAAAAATTAGCCAGGCATGGCGGCGTGCGCCTGTTTACAGTCCCAGCTACTCTGGAGGCTGAGGCAGGAGATTCACTGGAACCCGGGAGGTGGAGGTTGCAATAGCCGAGATCGCACCACTGCACTCCAACCTGGGCAACAGGGGGAGACTCTGTCTCATAAAAAAAAAGAAAGAAAAAAATTGTAGCCTCTGTAACAAGAACTAGAAATGCCCAAACTTCACTTTATATTCCCCAAACATTCCCCTACTCCCAGCCTTTTCTTCCACATGAGGCAATAAATTTTCTTTCTTCTAAATTAGTTTGGGTAAGGTTTATTTCATTTGGTACTTTAAAAAACCTTGTTTGGCAATGTAGGTTATCAATAAACATCAGAGGAATGAATGAAAATAGTAACCCTTTATAGGACATAGTATAGATGTATAACATTAAATATTATAAGTATAATATATAATAAACATCAGAGGAATAAATGAAAATAATAACCCTTTATAGGACATAGTATAGATGTATAACATTAAATATTATAAGTATAATATATATTAATATATAATGTATTATATTTATAATATATACTATACTTATATATATAATAACCCTTTATAGGACATAGTAATTGATTTCTAAAAAACTGGAAAACTCTCCTATATACAGAGATGATCAAAAAGTAAGAATGTAATATCGGATCCCATTTTTAAACATTTAACTGAAATCATTCCAAAGCCTTAGAAATTTGGAAAAAATGGAGAAAAGAAGATATTTTATAACTCATTTCTGAGGCCAACAATGTGTGACATTCATCTTCCGTATAACAAGGTGTCTTGGGTGAAAATAACTATTTGGGCCTCTTGAAGCTCTCTCTTAGAAGCTGTGACACTTGTTTTAAGCTTTAAAAAAAATCACAAAGAAGAGAGGGAAGGAAGCCAAAATCTTCAGTGAATAGAACTCAGGCAGTGACATTTACTAAAGCAGCTGCCTCTAGTCAGCCTCTGAGACACAGAGTACACAGAACAAACTGCTTTTTAAACTGTTGTTTTTAGCTGGATGAAAAGTGATGTTTATTCTCATCCATTTCAGGATTTTTCATATCTAAAAGATGGTCTCACCATAAAAATTACTGTTAAAATGGAAGAGCTAATATCGACTTGATCATAAAACAGTAAACATAGTTTAAAAGCTATTTATCAACATAAATGATCTTGCACATCTGACACATTTTTATGCAGAAAAGGTTAGAGTAATAGACCTATGCCTTTATAATGCAGTGCTCTGTAACTAATGATTTTTTGAAAAATAATTTTGCATTTCTCACAATTTTAT
This sequence comes from Pongo pygmaeus, assembly GCF_028885625.2. NCBI lineage: Eukaryota > Metazoa > Chordata > Mammalia > Primates > Hominidae > Pongo > Pongo pygmaeus. Next base: position 86,215,309 of record NC_072388.2, read on the forward strand.
GAGGAAGCTAATGATTTCAAGTGATGAATTTTTTTTTAAACCTTACTCTGTGTGGTTAATGGTTTCTCATATATAATAAGAGAATACCACTCTGACCATTTTAGAGAGTATTGTTTTCCAACTAATAATGGATCCTAAAGATTCTTACACCTTTACTCAATGAATTGTGCGTAATCTTCTAAGATGTATTTCCAAGTACATTGCATTATTTTGGTGCACATCCATATATTAGATTATGACTTCCTTAAATATTAAGAATGCCGAAAGAGGAATCTAAATGCATTGCTTATTATGTTGAATAGGCACTGATATCTCTTAAGTTCTAGTGATTTCTCTCTGCTCTTTTAATATCTTAAAACTTGTTGAACATAACTTTAAAGTAGAAAAAAAGCAATGGAAACAAATACTACCTTTTTTCTAGAGTGATTCTTCTTAGAGGGGCAATCTCTCTCCCTGATACACCCAAAGCCCCTTGGCAATGTCGGGAGACATTTGTGGTTGTCACAAGGGTTGGAGGTGTTACTGGCATCCTGCAGGTAGAAGCCATGGGTGCTGCTAGGTATCCTGAATGGACAGGAAGCCCCTCACAACAGTTAACTCTCTAGTCTAAAATTTCCATAAAGTTGGCCAGGCGGTGCCCCACAATGGAATTTCAAAGCTCAACCTAATGAAAATTGCTGATGTAATCTGTTCACTCATATATGGACTTCTCAATTCTTTAATGAAACCCTCACAATCTTGAGAAGGACACTTGTCAGAATGTGCACTCCCACCTACCCCCCAACCCTAGCTGTTATATAATTCTTTGTCTCTCAACTAGTATGCTGCTCTTTTACTGGTTTCTGGCTTTCTCTGCAATTAAGACTATATTATTCAAGCCATTGCCAGCCATGTTCATGGGATTAACTGCAGATACACTATTTCAGCATCTGAATTGCCACCTAGGACTTGGGTAATGTGTGAGATGCAGAAGAATTTGATGAGCTTCCTTCCTATCTACCTAAGGTATGGAGAGATGATCCATGAGTTGGAAGAAAGAATGAAAACTGAAAAAGGACACAATTTAAAATCAGCTCTAGGGCTTTAAACCAGTATTTTCTGTACCACAATAGTGAAAATGAGAGGTATGGGAAAACAAGAGGTAATTTCCAGTTTGTTTCTAAAATACAGTTCTATCTGAACACAAGAAAGAATATTTTATGGAATTGGATAACAAAATGGCCATTACTTTAAGACCTAAAGTATGATTTCAGTGCTTGTCTCAAAGAACTGGTAAAGGTGCCATTTTACATTGGCTGACACCTCTGTGCAGAGTTCCAGAACAGTACCATTTGGTCACACCTTTGGCAGATTGCTATCACCCAGAGACCTTTTTATAAGCCCAAAGTCAAGCAGTGGAATGTGAAACCCACCATAATATTGGATCACGTAGAGGTACCCAGTGGTCTAGAGCATTATGAGGTAAAATCTACATCCAAGTTGAAATAGCTGCCACTGAGATACATAGAAAAATACCAACTAGCTTCTTCCAAGCTTGGAATGACCTATTCTTTTTGGGCAAGGAATTGCATGTAGAAGAATGTTCTGTTCCCAGGAAAGGCTACTCACAAAGGGGTTGTCCATATCAGAAATTCAGAAAGCAAATTGCCCTAATAGCAATCTAGATGGATATTCATTGATATTATCCTTCTGGAAAATTACCCTCATTGCAAGAATTAATGGATAAAAAGGGAAGTTAATGGTTAGGATATGCTATTATTTAGGAGAGACAGATTTTTTTGCTCCATTTTAAAGATTATGGGAGACTAGGTTATATATACCACCATTGGAACAATAATTTAAAATGTTTAGCTGTGAGATAAGTTAAGCAGCTTGTCTGAGTTAGTAGATTATTTTAGATAAAATACTATGGTTCCTTTTTAGGGGAATTGAAAACATTTTTTTCTTAATAGTCTACTTCTCATGGCCTATGCTGGTTCTGAGACACAGAACCAACATGGAAGCTTATTCTCTACTGAGAGTCATCATTTAAGTTCTTAATAAAAATGCAAAGAGGCATGAAAAGTAGTTGAGAGAAAAAGAATATTAACATGAGGAATCAACCTGAAAAGCAATTCATTCAAATTGTCTTGTGATGTTTCATTCCTGAAACTTCTATAAACATAATTTTCATCATTTAATGACTCAGGTAAAACAGAAACATCATTCCATTTTGGTCTCATCTTTGTTGTAAAATATGTTGATAGTCTTGAATAGTACTATATGATACAAACTTTTTTGAATTACTTCTAACAAATAAGGATAATATTTCCCTTGATTGTAGATATTTCCAAGATGAATGATAATTTGCTGAAATTACATTTATTATCAAAGTCAATATTTTGCTTCCACTTCTTCTGCAGACTTAAAATTCTAATTGTCATTATTCAAATCGCCCTTATTCATTTATTAAAAACCTTGTATTTTGTGCTTCATAAATGCAAGCTCCTCTATCAGACATAATTCAAAATATGGTAGCTCCTTTGTCTTCTTTTAGCCTGAAATTAGAGCAAGTATGGCAGAAGAAATCTAAAAAGAGGGCAAAAGTGAAAGGACAATAATAAGGTTTATGAAGGACTGTTTTGTATTGGTTTCAACAAATTATCTTGAATCTCTGATTCAGTCCTCGTGGTATAAAATCCCATATACAAAAAAAAGTGAAATGAAACAATTTCATTTATTTATTTCTGCTAAAATTGCATTTGTATTTGGAACACTGAAATATTAAAATGCATATGAGATACAATTTTAAGTAGTAGCAGAAATATATGCTTGAAATGTCTAAAGTTACTTATAACCTACTTTATAGAATATAACAAACTTATAGAATATAACAAACTTTATAGAATAGGTCATAGGTCTTTGGAAAAGGTAAAATAACTGAACGAAATCATAGGAAAGAAACTAAAAGGAAAGAAGACATAAAAGAAAGAAAAACAAGACGAGGAAAGTAATAATGCCAAGGATAAAACAGCAATTTATATTTTGTTCTCTAACTGATTTAAAATAATATCATTTGTATTTAAATATTCTAGTTATAAAGCCATCAATGCTTAGGCCTCCATTAGTTTGCAAAACCATGGAATTAAAATTCTCTGGGAATAAAAGGACCTTAACTGTGTTTGGATCTCACATGAAGAAATGAACCTGGAATTTAGTTAATTCCATTTTCTTTACTATCAGAGCTTTAAGTGACTCAGCTGAATTCAGAGTTGAATTTTTTCTCCAAATGAGATCTGAGATTTAGGAATCACATGAAAAGTTAAGTCAATAAAGAAATTAAAAAATCTACTGATGCTTAAGGCAGAGTAGCCATAAAGATTTGATGTAATAGGTATATGAGAATATTTCTTTCATTTTAATCACAACTTGATGTTAATATAAAATGTTAAAGATCTGATTTTTGCCTGTATGCATGTATTTATAAATGCTCCAGGCACTGGTATCCTAAGTTGAATAATTGTTGAGTGCTTTTCCGAGGTTGGGAGCTTGACATGGTTGAATAAAAATTACTGAGATGAAACTGGATTACAATGATTGTCAGGGGAAGCCCCCTTTGCCATTCTACAAATGAGCCAAACACTAGAAAATAGCTCCAGTACATCTGTTTATAATGGGGTTTGGCGTTTGAAACAAGATTATTAGGATCATCTGCAATATCTTAACAATGATCCAGTTCCCAGCTTGCTAATAATTCATGCATTTGGGTATAGAAAAATACAACTTATGTTTTGTGCAGAAATAAATAACATGTAAGCTGTATTTTACTCTGAGACGAACATCATGATAAATAATTCTAAAAGAATTTTTTTTTCTTTTTTTCCCCCCAATAGTACATTCTAAATATCCCGGGCATGTTAGGTAGAGGGATTTTAGTATGATGCAGGTTCTACTGCAAAGTCAACATTTTATGTCTGACTATAAAACACGTTACTAAGGATTGAGATGAGAAAACATGAAGCTTTGCCTGATCAGAGAGTTAACACAATTCAAGCAAAAGCACCTCAGAAGCAACCTTTTTCCAGAAGAAAATAATGACAACCAGTTAGTTTGTAAATAATCCAGATATAAATCCAGTCTTTGACTCCAGTCTTGGGCAAGTACTCTTGGTTTATAAAACTAAATCCCAATCTGGCTCATCATGAGAAACCACTGGGGGCCACCCAAACCTACTAAATAAGGATCTCTGAGGAAATATGACAAAATCTGTAGTTTTACAAAAGCTATCCCAGCGCTTTTGGATGATCCATCAGGCTTGGGGACCGCCAATCTACGTGAAACTTACTTTTTCTAAAATAAAATTTCAGAAGAACCAAGACAAGTCCATTTTTGTAAAATAAAAACTTTTTCAGATATAATGTGAGTTCAGTATGTAAATGAATCTCAGTATATAAAGGCTAATTATCTGATAATGTATTCTTCCCCCAAATTCATTGGGTTGATAGGCCTGGGGATTTGTATAAGGTAAAAAGCTTTTCTTAAAGTAAAATGGGACCTATTTCAACTGGATCCTAAAACCTGGAGAACGACTCTCTCACATTTTAGTGAAGAACGCATCACATTAACTTAAAGCAAATTATAATTCAGTTTCATCCAGACCTTGAATTTATGGCTGTACAAGACTTGGTTTGTTTTTGCTTTGACATTCCATCACCTTTGACCATAAATACCGTACTAAGTCTTTTGTCTCCATTTTATGCCTAATTTGTTTATGTCCAGGAATTTGACAAAGCAATAACAATTGTTCCTAATTCAAAGTGGACTTTGAAATGAATTCATTTAATAAATATTTATTAAAAGAGTATTTTATGTCAAGACCTGATTGATAAAGGAAAACTCTCTTATTCGTTTAGCATTCATTAAAGGCATCAAAAATCATTTATTGACTCTTTTCATGGATATATCAGAAGTATCAGATGCCAAGAAATATAAGAAATTGAGTGATTCAATTATGTATGAAATACCAGAAATGCATCACTAACTGTTCACTCTGACTTCTGTTGAGTTCAAAGACATGTATTGTACTACTGTGATGTTCAAGGCATTGATTAAGAGTTAGAAATACACACAAAGACCTATATTCTATGAGCACACAATGTAAAGTGAAAATATCAATTGCCTAAACACCTGGTATTTATTAGTATATTCACTGATATCTCTACAGGATATCACAAATCATCTATTGAGCTTAAAAAATAAAAAGAAACATCTGCCAAAAGAAATGGGTCTAAGGAATATTTTAGTAGAAAATATGAAGACAAGATATTAAAAGCAACATATGTTTTACATTGAATAATTGTAGAAGACGTAAGAACAACATTTTATTAATGTATTTACATTATTTTTAAAGACAGTATTGAGTTTTGTCAGAACTGATGGTTACATTTAAAAGCTTAACTTGTACATTTACATATATATTGAGTTCAGAGCTTTTAGTAGCCTGAATCTTATAGAGGAAACCAGCTTTTAATAATTATCTTGTATTTCTTCAATAAGTAATTATACTTAATCAAGATTCAATTTGACTAAAATCATTTTTATTGTACAGCTATTGTTCCACAGTAAGAAAAATTCAAGTGTTAATGGATATAATTTATAAGTTCTTATTATGATTTACCCATATTTATTTTAATAATTTTTAAATATCAACAGAAAAAATGAGATATGATACATGTACTTAGCTCCTCAAACTGGTGTCACTTGTTTAAAAATATTTTTCTATCTTATAAAGTCCCATTTTTTTAATGCCATCATTGATCTTGCTATAGCCAAAAATGTAAGTAAAATGTGTATTTTAGCCAGGGGGATCACCTGTCTCTCAACAACCAAAATATTCCTTGGCCAGTAGAAGTCTAAAACCATCCCCAAAGATTGGTGCAAACTGTCAAGGGGTGATGGTCTCAAGAGGAAGATGGAGACAAAAGGGTGCCAGATGATATGGTCTCCAGATCAGATCTGATCACCATCTCATAAAATCTCATCTGATCTTAAGACCATCTGATGTGGCACCCCCTTGTCTGTCTTTATACGTGCATCCTCTAGGGTGTGCCATATTGCTCCAGATATGAGATTTGACATCATTTTCATTTCAAAGCCAAAAACAAACAAAAATGAATTTACACGTACAGCAATACAAGTATTTGTGATTATGGAACATTTTTCTCAAAGATTTAAAGAGGAAGATGTACCGAAATGGATTACCTTGGTTCTAACTTCTCAGTTTCTCATTGGGAGTCTCTTCTCTTTTCTTCAATGTAAGCCCATGTGCTGTCAGTGAACCCAGCTTCTTCCCTGAAGTAGAGTGATCTCATGCTCCTGGCTGTAGTGATTGGTGGAATGATCTGCGCATGGACAAAGGAGGCTTAATGAAACTAATAAACATTTTGCCTAGAAAAGCCTCTTTGCTCCTGGATTTCAACCTGAAAATTGCTGGCAGCCATCTTGCAACCAGGAAGACATGTGAAAAACAAAGAAGAAAAGAGTCAAGGAATATATTTTGCTAACCTTGTTCAAGCCGTGACTCCAGCCAATCTTCCTAGTGTCTTACGATTACGTGAGGCAGTCAATTTCAGTTTTTATGTTAGCTTCCTTTTCCATTTGCACCAGGAAGACATAAATGGTGTGATCTTTTTGTCCCTTATATAGACTTAATATAAAAATGTATTTAAAGAATTTACAGGCAGGAAAAAATTCTTCCTTTTTCTTCCTTAATTAAGGTAACTAGAACTAGGTAATACATTACATTTAACTTTTTCCTTGGTTACCATAATTAAAGCCATAATTTAATCCTATGCTCCACTGCAATAAATATCTTTGCCTAGGTTGGAGTACAGTTATGTTTCCATAACTGTATTTCCTCTACCACTATATTTTCTCTTTATTTTGATATTCCTGCTGTGTCAATATCTTTTATTAAAAATGACTTTGATGGCAAAATTTTAATTGTTCAAAGTGAAAAAAATAATCTAGTTTTTATTAGTTAGAAAATCCTTCTTTAGAAGTGCTATTTGCAATAATATAAAAACTTTGCACTACATAATGAACATTTTGAATTAGAACACTAGTATAATTTAATGGATAAATTAGATTGTTTTATTTTTCCAGGAAATTACTACAAATTATAGGGAAGGAACCACAAAATGACTGCACAGAATTAGTTAATGAGTTGGAGTGAATAAATCAATTAAAGGAAACACATTTTCTGAATTAATGATTATTATATTGTGACTGAACAACTGATGAATTTAAATACAGACACAAACACACAATTTCTCTCTCTATATATATATCACATACACACACACACACACACGTGAATGCCTATCTGTTCCAATGTAGGTAACTGGTTTTCATTTTCTAAACCAAAAAAAGGATAAAAACACGTACCTGAAGAAAAAAGAAGTTTAAAAGAATGACTGATTTCTCTTCTGGCCTCTTCCTTAATTGTGTGCGTTGAAGAGGGAGACAGTCGTAGAAGGTAATTCTGAACTATCAGTACCAGCATCAGTTGCAGATTTACTTCCTGGATAGTAGAATAATTTCCCTGTTTCCCAAGATGTTAATAGATAAACCTTAAGAGCAGTGAGAACAGTGCCTAAAATCCTAAATTGAAGGGGAATAATGTGACTTAAACAATAGAAACACAGTATGCATAAATTCAGCATAAGGAAGAATTGTGCTGAAAGGATAAGAAGATGTTACAAAATAAAAAAAAAAATCAAAGACTGTATAGAACTAGAACTTCAAAAAAACTTGGACCTGTTCTGAGAACTTGTGTAATAGGAACAAATGGGCAACCAATCCCTTTAGGGACTTGCAAAAGGAATGAATGAGCATCATTTATCTACTCTGATGCTACTCAGATGCAGATTGGTGATTCATACAGACAGTCTGACCACTGAGCTTCACTTACTCGCTGACCCTTGATTGGCCAAGACTCCCTCATTGGCAATCTTTCCAAGAGTAAATGTACCGAGAGAGACTCAGTTTCTCAAAGGAATATTAGGGTGCTGCTTCCAAAGGAAATGGAGAGGGATATTGCTTAGGCCACCAAAACAGATTGGGCTCAAATCCAAAACAGTCCAGAAAGAGAAAGAAAATAAGAGGCTGAAAGCAAGAGAGAAAAAAGTAAAAGCCACCAGCTCAAGTAAAGTAATCTGGGAGAATGCTTTATATATTTCTCTGAAGACAAGTAATAAATTATAGTTTATGATATTGTTTTGTGCATAATTTTATCAAAGGGGAGAACAAGCCAATTTTTCCTTTCCAAATTTCCCAGGTAGAAAGCAAACAAACTGTATTAAAACATCCACGCTTAGAATAGATTTGCTTTCTTCTGACCCAGTTGGTAACACAAATTTTAATGTTGTTTTCCCTTTATGTAGCTTCTTAAGCCTTTACCTTTTTATCTACAGTGTATAAGTTGATGTAGTTGCCCTGTGTGCCTTGCTAGCCTCTGGTATTTTTTCCTTCAACCTGAAGTGCACAACATAGCCATGTGTTTGAGGTTTTAATATTTTTGTAATTATTTTATTAATGGGCTGCAAGTGTTTTACACCTATTCTTTTGAAAGAATGGTTGCCAGTTCTGACATGCATTTTGGAATTTGAAGCTTAGAGAAATTAACAAAGTTGTATTTATTCATTTATTTACTTATTTATTCTGAGATGGAGTCTCACTCTTTCGCCCAGGCTGGGGTGCAGTGGCGCGATCTCAGCTCGCTGCAACCTCCACCTCCCGAGTTCAAGCGAGTCTCCTACCTCAGCCTCCCAAGTAGCTGGGATTACAGGCACCTGCCACCATGCCTGGCTAATTTTTGTGTTTTTAGTAGAGACGGGGATTCACCATGTTGGCTGGCTGCTCTCAAACTCCTGACCTCAGGTGATCCACCCACCTCGGCCTCCCAAAGTGCTAGGATTACAGGCATGAGCCACCGTGTACGGCCAGTTTTATTTATGTAATAAGGCATTATTTCTTGATCATCTGATCTTAATATTTTCAGGACAATGCTGTGCTACAATTTTATCAGTAAAGTCTTTGTTACACGAAGCAATCTTCTTACTAATTTTTTCTTAGTCATTAGGAGTAGTCATAACACATTTTTCTATTGAATACATGAAGTATATTGCTTTTATTTGCGATTTTTCAATGGTTTTAGCATGTTCACAAACTTATGCAACAATAACCACTATCTAATTCCAGAACATGTGCATCATCCCCGAAAGAAACACCTTATTCCTTAGAAGTCACTCTCAATTCCCAACCCCTGCCTCCTTCCAGCCTCTAGCAAGAATTAATGTAATTAATATAATTTCTGGCTCTATTAATTTGCATTTTCTGGACATTTAAGAATGTCTAGAATCATAAATGAAATCATGTGATATTCAATATGTGGTGTTTCCTGTCTGGACTTAGCATAATGTTGCTTAAAAATATGTTGTTTAAAAATGTCTGGACTTAGCATAGTATTTTCAAAGTTCTAATGTTCTATCATATAACAATGCTTCATTCCTTTTCATGGCTGAATAATATTTCATTGTATGGCTATATTACAGTTTGTCCATTCATCAGTTGATGGACATTTGGATGGTTTCCCCCTTTTATCTATTATGAATAATGATGTTATGAACACCCAAGTACAAGTTTTTGTAGGAATATATGTTTTCAATTCCCTCGGGCATATACTCAGAAGTAAATTGCTGGATCATATGGTAACTCAATGTTTAAGTTTTTGGAGGACTTAATAATTTTCTAAAGCAGTTTTATTTTATGCTCTCACCATCAGTGTATAAGGAATCCAATTTCTCCACATCATCTCTAACATTTGCCATTGTGTATTTTTGATTATAGCCATTCTACTTTTCTTAAAGTGGTATTATACTGTGGTTTTGATTTGTATCTCTCTAATGACTAATGGTGTTGAGTATCTTTTTTTATTTTAATTTTTTGTAATGACAGCCTTTCTTTGGAGAAATGTTTATTACATTTCTTGGCATTTTAAAATTGCATTGTCTTTTTATTATTGAGCTACTTATATTCTTTGTATACTCTGAGTGCAACTATTGTATCAGATATATTATTTGCAAATATTTCCTCCTACTTTGTGAGTTATCTTTTTGTTTTCTTAATGGTATACTTTGAAGCACAAGTATTTTTAATTTTGATGAATCTCAATTTTGTTTTATTGTCCTTTTTTGTTTGTGGTTTCATGTCATCCTTGTCTACTCCAATATGATAAAGATTTTCGCCTACATTTTTCTTTAAGAGGTTTATACTTTTAGCTCTGACATTTAGAACTTTGAACTATTTGAATTAATTTTTGTAGATGGTATGAGATTGGGTTTCAAATTAATTCTTTTGCATGTGGATATTGAGTTGTCCCAGAATTATTTGTTGAAAAACATATCATTTTCCCTTTGAATTATTCTGGCATCCTTGTCAAAAAAATCGATTTATTTCTGATTTTAGCTATTTTAGTCTTCTATTTTTTTTCTTTCAGTCATTCTAGCTAAAATGTTTAAATTTTATTGATGGTTTTTCTGAAAAATCAACTTTTGTTATAAGAGTTTTTTCATTGATTTCTATTCTCTATTTTATTAATTTCTGCTGTCATCTATTATTTTCTTCATTTTTCTGGCTTTGAGTTTATCTTGTTTATCATTTTAGTTTCTTATAATGAAAGATTAAGTTAAGATTAAGATAAGACGAGTTATTTTTTAATATAGGCATTTGTTCTAATACCTTTTTCTCTGAGTGCTTTAGCTGAATTCTCTAAGTTTTGATATGCTATTTTTTATTTTCATTCATCTGAAAGTATTTTATAATTTCCCTTTTGTCTTCTTCTTTGAACCACTGGTTATTCAGAAGTATGTTATTTAATTTCCAAATATCTGTGAATTTACGAAAAAAAAATTTTGCTACTGATTTCTAATTTCATGTCACTATGATCTGAGAACATACTTTGTATGCTTTAACTTCCTTTAAATTTACTGAGACTTCTTATATAGTCTAAAATATGATGCATCATGGGGGATGTTTAATGTGAATTTTAGGAGATATATATTCTGCTGTTGGGTGTTCTATAAATGTCTATGTCTAGTTGTTGGGTAGAGTATTCTGTAAATGTTCATTGTATCTAATTGTTCTATACTTTTGTTATCTTCTTCTATATTTTTGCTGGTCTTATGTCTAGCTTTTCTACAAATTATTATAAGCAGGATATTGAATTCTTTAACTATTACTGTTGAAATATCTAATTTCCTTGTCAGTTTTCTGTCAAAGTTTGTTCATGTACTTTAGACCTCTATTGTTAGGTGCATAGTTGCGCATATTTTCAGGCCTTCTTGATAGATTAACCCTCTTAAAAATGTGAGATCTCTTTTTTTGTTTCTACTAACAATTTTTTTATTAAAGTCTACTTTTTCTTATACAGTTGCTCAAACTTTCTTTTGATTCCTATTTGCATGTTTTTCATGCATCTTTTTTACATTCATACTATTTATGTATTTTAATCTGAAGTGTGTCCTGTAGACAACATATAGTAGGACAATTTTTTGTCTTTTTTGCCAATTTCTGCTTTTTGATTACCTTATACAATCTATTTACATTTGATGTAATTACTAATAAGGTAGGATTTACATCTGTCTTTTAGCTAACTGTTTTCTGTATGCCTTATGCCTTTTTTGTTTTTCTATTTGTTTATTACTCCCTTTTTATGTTAGATAGAATCATTTAAGTGCCGTTTTAATTCTTCTGTTATTTCTTTTACCACCTATTTTTGAGTTGTTTTCTTCGTAGTAGTTCTGGGAATTACAAGCCACATCTTAAAGCATAGCAATCTAGTCCATATTAATAACAACTTAATTTCAATAGTTGCTTCCTTCACCCTCCTTTGACCTATTATTGTCATACATATTACATCTTTATATATTATATGTTCATCCACAAATATATACAATTATTGCTTTTTGCAGTTGACTTGCAAATAGGCCAGAAAAAAAAACCGTTATAAACAAAACATATGTTTATACTCGCTTTCATTTTCACTTATGTCCTTAGCTTTACTTGTGCTCTTTGTTTTCTCTGTGTTCTCCAACTTGAAAACCTACTTATAGTATTTCTTATAAGAAATGTCTATTAGTGGCAAATTCTGGCAGTGTCAGTTTTTGTTTTCCTGCAAATGTCTTAATTTCTGCCTCATAATCTATATTTCCTTCATTGCTAGATATAGAATTCTTGGTTGAGAGTCTTTTTTCTTTTAGCCCTTTGAGTATGACATTGCACTGCCTTCTGGCCTCCATGAGTTCAATAAAAAATTGGCTGTTCATTTTATTAAAAATCTCTTGCATGCGATGAGTTGCTTCTCTCTTGCTGCTTTCAAAATTCTCTGTTTGTCATTTGACAGTTTGTTTATGATATGTTTAGGTGTGCATTTAAAATTTCTCCCAGATAAATATTGCAGAGGTCCTACTTGTTTTGGCCATATATGTTGAAAATAATGAGCAAAGTTTTGGCTTCATCCCTTTTTACTTTCTTTCTTTTTGTTGCTTTAATTGTGGTTAAAAAACACCTAACATTAAATTTGCCATTTCAACTGTTTTTAAGCATACAGTTCAGTAGTGTTAAATATATTCACATTTTTGAGAAACAGATCTGAGAACATTTTTGTCTTGCAAATCTGAAACTCTATACTCATAAAACAGTAACTCCCCATTTCTCCATTCCCCTAGACCTTGGCAATCACCATTCTACTTTGTCTCTCTAATTTTACTACTTTAAGTAACTCATATGAGTGGATATGTGACTTTCTATGACTAGATTATTTCACTTAGTGTAATATCCTTAAGATTTATCCATGTTGTAGCATTTCAGAATTTCTTTCCCCTTTAAGGTTGAGCAATAATCTATTCTATGTGTACATATTTTGTTTATTCATTCATTTATCAATGGATGTTTGGGTTGCTTTTACCTCTTGGCTATTGTGAATGGTGCTACTCTGAACACACATATGTAAATATCTAGCCCTGCTGCTTTCAATTATTGTGGATATATTTTCAGACATGGGATTGTTAGATAATATGGTAGTTCTATTTTTAATTTTTTGAGAAAGCTTCATACTGTTCTCCGAAATGATGGTACCATTTTACAATCCCACCAACAGTGCATGATGGTTTTATTTATTTTTTTCACATCCTCATCAACACTTGTTATTTTCTGTAGTTTTTTAAAATAGTACCATCCTAATGGATATGTGGTAATATCTCTCTGTGATTTTAATTTGCATTTCTCTGATAACTAGTTGATCATCTTTTTACATGCTTGGTGGCCATTTGTATGTCATCTTTGGAGAAATGGCTCTACAAGTCCTTTGCACATTTTTTATCTGGTTATTTTACTTTTTGTTGTTGAGTCATAGGAGTTATTTATATATTATAGATATTAACTTCTTATCAGATATAGGATTTGCAAATATTTTCTCTCATTCTATCAGTTGCCTTTCCATTTTGTCAATTGTGTCCTTTTATATACAAAAGTATTTAAGTTTGATAAATGCCAGTTGTCTATTCTTACTTTTGTTGTCTGTGCTTTTCATGTCATATTCAAAAAATCATTGGCAATGATTTTTTGTCATAAAGATTTTCCTCTATATTTTCTTCCAGGAGTTTTATAGTTTTAGTCTTATTTTTAGGTATTTAATCTATCTTGAGTTCATCTTGTATATGGTGTAAGATATGGGCCTGACAATTCATTTGCTTGGGAATATTAGGTGTATTTTTTTTTTTTAGTTTATCCCACTTAGAGTTTATTGAAATTCTTGAATATGTCTATTAATGTTTTTACTCAAATTTGGGAAAATTTAGTCATAATGTCTTCAGATATTCTTTCTATCATCATCTCTCTTTTCTCTTCTGAGACTCCCATAATGCGTATATTCTTGTGCTTGATGGTATCCTACAAGTGTCTGAAACTTTGTTCATTTTTTTCCTATTTTTTTCTTTATGTATCACTCCGAATGTCTCAATTGACCTATCTTAAATTTTGTTGATTACTTCTTCAGACAGTTAAAATCTGCTTTTAATCCCTTCTAGTTAATTTTTTATTTCAGTTACTATAATTTTCAAGTTCAGAATTTTCATTTTCAAGTTCAGATTAAAGAGATCTCTATCTCTTTATTGATATTCTGTATTTGCTGAGATGTCATTCTCATACCTTTTTTTATATTTCTTTAGGCATTATTTTCTTTAGTTCTTGGAACATGTTTTAAAATAATTGACTTAATGTCCTTGTCTAGTTATGCCTAATGTAGGATTCCTCAGCAACAATTTCTATTGCCTGAGTTTTTTCTTGTGTTGGGGCTATATTTTACTGTTTTTAAAAAAGTCTCATAATTTTTTGTTAAAAACTAGATATTTTAAATAATATAATGTGATAATTATGAAAGTCAGATTATTCCCACAATATATATAGTTTTTGTTATTGATGTTTGTTTTTGTCATTGCTATTTGTTTAGTGAACTTCCTGAACTACTTCCATAAAGTCTGCGTTTTTTTCACATGTAGCCACTAAAGTCTTTGGTCAGTGGTCAGTGAATGATTGGTCAGACACATACTTATATGTTTTGAAACTATAAATTTCCCAGCCTTTGCTGAGAGCTTCTATATGCAGTTTGGATAGGCCTTCAATGCTTAGGTAAGCAGCTTAAAATTTTGCCTTTACTTTTTACTTTTAGCTTTCATCAGAGCCTGAAGGTTAGCAAGAGGCAACAGATTAGGGCCTTCTCAAGTCTTTTCTGGGTGTGCACACATCCCTGCATATATGCAAAGCCTTCTAGAGTCACAAGAAAAAGTTAGAGCTTTTCAAAGGCCCCTATAGATAACTTTGCAAGTTTTTCCCTTTATGTTTTTTGTTGAGCTTCTTTATGGTCACAACTGTTATCATTGCCTCATGAAGCTGCAATATTAAATAACCACTGTTGATTGTTTTTCACAAATGTAGCCCCAGAGTTGAAAGCTCCTTAAAGTTGGTGAGGTCTGATTTAGGCCAAATAAAGACGAGTTCTGCAAATGGATGTTTCTAGAGAACTGCCAGACATGTCATGTAATGGCATGTATGAATATGGGCTTTTGGGGAGCTTCAAACCCATTCTGCCCCTTCCAAAACGTGTCTGCATTACATGGCTACCATAATTATGAGGCTTTTTTTTTTTTTCAAAATTTCTTTAAAGCTGGGGAGAGGAATAAAAATAATTTGAAATGTGGCAAAGCTCACTGTTGTCATTGAGATTCAACCATTTTTCTTCAACAAAATTCCTTGGATTGTTGCAGGCCTTTGGTTAATTCCCAGAGTTCTTAAAACATTGATTAGACAATAAATTACTATTACTATTAATTTTAGAGTCAGTGTTTTCATTCTTTTATAGAAGAGTAAATTCTTGGAGAATCTTACTTTGCCATTCCTATGCTCTTACATATTTGAGGATTTTTTGTAATTTTAATTTTAATTTAATTAATTAATTAATTATTATTATTTTTTTTTAGAGACAGGGTCTGGCTTTGTCATGCAGGCTGGAGTGCAGTGGTGTGATTACCACTCACCGCAGCCTCAAATTCCTGTGCTCAAGTGATGCTCCCACATGTTTTAAGCAGTAATAATAGTCCATTCTTAAATCTTTTAATGTTCTTTATTAATATGCAAACAATAAACATGTGGGATCCATTGCAATATTTTCTAAGGCATGCAATACATGCACAACTACATCGCTTTCAGAATAGCTCCTTCTTTATAAGAATGGTTGCAATCTTCTGAATCTGGTCCTCTTTCCAAATAAATTCCAGTAGCAGTGGTTTGTAGGATTTGAATATGTGGTATTATATCTACATTGATTGAACTGGTAGGTATTTTATATGACATAATTCAAATGTTTTTGTGATCAATATTAAATCTATTTATACTCTGGGAAGGAGAAAGACACTCTGAGTGTAATTTTATAGAATATTCATAAGATGAGTTAAATCAGATTTTTGACAGCTCTTTTTATGGATTTTATTTAAATTACAAGTGTTTTTAGCTGTTTTCCAGATGCAGTTATCACAGACCACAGATTCACGTTCTTTATAACCCTGGGGAGAAATCACACAATTACATAGTCAGAGATTTAAACTGAAACAAATTCTTAAATACAAATTGTCCATTATATGAATAGTATGTAAATAATTAGAATTTTACTAAAGAAGGCAAAAAGCAGCAGACATACTTCTGACTGCTTTATACAACCAGTCACTTAATTTAAAATGCTAATTTTCATTGGCTGTGCTTCAAAAATGGTGTACATTGAACACAATACTCATTATTTAAGCAGATTTCAATGAATATTGAAAGAAGGCAGAAAGAGAAGATTTTGTGCATTTAAATGTGTTTTTAATCTGCCTTTCAAGAGAGCTATTTATTTACAAATAAAACACTTTATTGCTTATCTTGTAAACACATATTTATAGTGGATAAAGAGCTTTCAGGAAAATTGTTAATGTTAGTAATGTTAAACACATCCATCAGGGTTCATAAAGTATTTTGTGATATACTGGCTGCAACCTAGAAAATGATTTTTCTGGCCTGGCAAGTTGGCCATTACCTATAATCACAATGGTTTGGAAGGCCCAGGCAGGAGGATCACTTGAAGCCAGGAGTCGAAGACCAGGATGGGCAACATAGTGAGAGCCCATCTCTACAAAATATAAAATTAAAAAAATGATTTTCTATAATATTAACATTATGAAGGAAACTTTTAATTTAAGGCAATGTCAATGAAATTGCAAGTTATAGGGTTTTGGATTCAACTGAAGTCTAGGCTCTCAAAATACCTTTAAGAATCCTTCTAGCCATTGTAAATACTGAAAGATCACTATCGACTAGTAGCTCATTTTAAGAAAATATTCCGCTGTCCTAATATGATGTTTTTTTCATTATTCATGAACTTTTTCTTTTATTTTTGAGACAGGGTCTTGCTCTGTTGCCCAGGGTGAAGTGCAGTAGTGTGATCTCCATTTACTACAACCTCTGCCTCCTGGGCTCAAACAATCCTCTCACTTCAGCCTCCTGAGTAGCTGGGACTACAGGCACATGCTGCCTCACCCAGCTAATTTGTATATTTTTAATAGAGACAGGGTTCTGCCATGTTGCCCAAGCTGGCCCTGAACTCCGAGGCTCAAGTAATCCACCTGCCTCAGCCTCCCTAAGTGCTGGGACTACAGTCATGAGCCACCAAGCCTGGTCATTCGTTAACTTTCCACACACACACACACACAAATAATGTTAGAGCCTAAACTAGATGATAACAAGTCTTTCTGGACATTCCTGAAATGGATCTACATATGAATTTTCCACAATGAACTAAAAGTAAACTGAATTTTACCCTTGCTCCAAAAGGATGTGTTTGATATCCTTTGTCAAGTAACAGGTATGTAAAAAGGAACAAGGGGATTGTTATGTGAGAATAAGAGCTTGCATACCCTAGACTAGCAGCATAGCACACCACTGGAATGTTGGAAGCCCTGGATTCTGCCCTTGCCTTATATGCAGGCTTCAGTAAATTGTTTAACCCCTCTGTGTATAGTTTTTTAATCTGTAAAATAATAATGGCATTATTCACATGGCAGAATGCTAAGCAAAATAGGTGCCCGATACGTAACAGCTAGTATTTTTAATTAGCAAAAATATTTATTATGGAGTAAAAAAATGAATTCTAAGGTGAATGTGAGTTTTTGACTTGAAGAGTCCCAGGAGGAAGTCAGAGGTTTTCTCACGATGAGGTAGATGAAAAGTTCAGGAAGTTTGTAAAAACAATGTTAGGAGTGATTGACATCTTCCTCTGCATTCAAGACACAATCTTCAAGTGATCTGTGCTATTTCTGATGGGCTCGTATATGGATTCTATCAGCTTAGTTAAGACCACCTTCAACAATCTACCCTGAGGAAATGTCCTAAAAGTCAGGTATGCTGCAAAAAGTTTCCCCCAACCCAGAGAGAAGCAGGCTGGACAGTAGCTTGTCTGTATTTAACCCACAGCCTCTAGAGAAAGGTTTTTGAGGAGATTCCATATGCTGACATATATTAATACATCATCCACAAATTAGGGGAATCTTGTATCTCCAAAGAACATGGTATTATACAGTGGTTAAGATCCCTGGCTCAGATTGGGTGCAGTGGCTCACGCCTGTAATCCCAGTACTTTGGGAAGCCGACGGGGGTGGATCACTTAAGGTCAGAGGCTCGAGACCAGCCTGGCCAACACGTGAAACCCTGTCTCTACTAAAAGTTCAAAAATTAGCCAGACGCTGTGGGGCACACCTGTAATCCCAGCTACTCAGGAGGCTGAGGCAGGAGACTTGCTTGAACCTGGGAGGTGGAAGTTGCAGTGAGCTGAGACTGTGCCACTGCACTCCAGCCTGGGCAACAAAGTGAAACTCTGTCTCAAAAAAAAAAAAAAAAAAAGAAAAGAAAAGAAAAAGATCCCTGGCTTAGTTAAAATTCCTATTCCCCCACTTACTAGCTATATAATTTTGGCTAAGCTTCAGTTTCCTCATATACAAAATTGAATGACTACAATCAATCCATAAAGCTTATTGTGGGCCTTCAGTGATAATACGTATAGAAATTACTTAGTGCAGTGACACACACCTTATAAACATATGCTGTATATCGACATACTAATAAACTATAACTAGTAAAGATCATTACATGCAGTACAATTGTTAAAAAATATATGTGTAGGAAACACTGTCACTAAAATATACCATAAAATTTTGGCAAAATATTTGCATGGGGAGGTTAATTATCTGTTTGTTGTAAATGTCTCTGATTCTACAAGGTTTCTGGTTATGATTCACAAGAACTCACAACTCTTATACAAAATATGTCATATGCAAAGTTTTGAAGTGGAAATTTCTACATCATGTATAAAAAATAACATTTCACAAGAACCTGCATTTTGATTCAAATATCACTTTAAAAAATGTGAAGCTAATCATGACTTATTGCAAGTGGGTATCGTAGAAACACATACTCCTGCTTCAAAGAAGTTGCTACAGTGAAAAGGAAAATTCGTGTGACAAGCCCAGGCTTTTAGTGGGTTATAGACAGAGTTGGTTTCAGAATATTACCCTAGAATTGATTTTATCATTGTTAAAACAGTACCTGTCCATCATTCAGAAAGAGGTTTGGTGATATCAGCATTTGTATGAGTAGACTTGAGCTCAGACTGCCCTTGGTAGAAATATTTTGCTGAAGATTTAAGAGAAAGACACCAAATAAGGGGCACTGGAATGAACTAATTACGAAGTGATAAAGACAACTGAAGTCTGCAAATTGACCAATTATAACTGACATAGCAGACAAGAGTGGGAAGATTTATGTTAAATGTGTTCCCGATTGTACTCCAGGCAGAGCAACTGGTGTTAGCAGTAATACAAAAAGATTCCCAGGAAATATAAATTCAGGTTAATCACTTTTCTTGATGACAACAAAAGGAGCATAAATTTGGTAAGAATTGACCAGGCCTTTTATTTGATGGGGCAGTATATCTGGAGCAAGCCTGTTTGTAGACATGTACAGAGTGATATATATTTTGCTTGTGTCTCAGATTTCTCACCTGTGAAATGAGGAGAGGTTGTCAGATAAGATCGAGGATGCACAGTTAAATTTTAATTATGGACACATAATGAATAACTTTTATTCATATGGCCCATTCAATATTTAGGAATACTTAAAATTTATTCATTTCTTCTCTCAAATTTAGATTTAACTGGTCATCCTTCATTATTATTTGCTAAATCTGGCAACCTAAATTTGGATAACAATGAGTTGTGAAGATTAAATGAATTAATACATATTGAGCACTTAGAAAGGTATTCAGCACAATGGAAGTACTCAATTGACGTTAGCTTTTATTAAAATTACTACTATTATCTCACTGAGGTAAATATAAAAGTCTTCTTTATGAATTGAGATACGTCATTTCTCATGTAATAATATTTGGCTATTCACACATCTAAAAATTATAATCACTCCATGCAAGTAATTTTTTAATCTAAATTCATGCTCTTTGGGCCCAACCTTCTTGCATGGATGGCAAAATGATGTTTATATTGCTTTTGTTTACCAAATCAATCTTTTAGGAATTAATTGTTTCTATTAGGGCATCTATTCTTCAATTTGGTTAACCGTCCATTAGAGAAGAATAGAATGACACCTAGATTTGCATAAATGGGTCAATTAGCTGGACTCTCTGTAGGTACTAATGGATGAAATAAAACTGCCTATCTTAATTCAAGATATATTTCATTTATTTTCTAATGAGAGACATGAGAAGGACTAATATTTTGAAGTGTTAGTTTGTGCCTCTCACATTCCCTGTCCCCAATTATTTTTACCCTTTATTATTCCTTCTCTACTTTGCCCCCAAAATGCAAACTCTTAGTTTGCTTCAAATGAATCTTGTCCTAGCAGAATCATTATTGGCATCAAATTCTTGTGTTTGTATGAGACACATCTCAAGTGGAAGTGTGATTTAAAGAAAATGTGATCTCATTTTATCACCACCACCCAGGCTAAATATCCTTTAAACTGAAGGAAGAGAAAGAAGATTTAGAGGGAAATCAAGAGAATCAGATGTTGGTGATGTTGCAGCCAGTTTCCTTCCCTAGGGGGAGGAATAGAACCTTGGGGAGATTTGGGGATTAGGAAGAGAGCACACTTTCTTTCCATCTCACTGCTTGGGGAGTTGGCAAGATTCCCAGAGTTCTCCAGCCATGATGGATATAGATAGCAGCATAAAGACCCCAGAGAAGTGGCTTGGAATAACCCAAGCCAAGTTCTCATCCATGTTGAAGGGGTATATATTGACACTCATGTCATCTTATATGAGCAGAAAGTTGCTGACAGGACACTGAAAGCCAGCAAAGTCAGTGACTTTAACCAGCAGATAAAGATTATATAACTGGAGACCAAATGACAAAATAGATATTTCTATACATATTGCCATAAAGTAATTCAAACCAATAATCAGATGCTATCCCTGAGAGGAGGATGCTATGTGTCCCTCTCAATCTCTAAGTTAATTTCTCTCCAATAAGAAAGGAGGGAGGATAAGTAGCCAACATTGCTAGATTTTTCCTCCTGAATCAAGAGAAAACACCAGAGTGGCTGAGTTTTCATCCTGGATGGAGTAAGATAAATGAGAAATCTATTATTACAAAAAAAGTTACATTTCTCATTCTTTCTCAAGAGCCCCTGTGATGTGTGAGGCTTGAAGACTTATGTCCGCCTTTAGTAATGATAAAAGCAGTCTAAGTTTTGCTAATATTAAACACATGCATAACTAATTCATGAGAAGGTGTTATGTTGTTGTTGTTGTTGTTGTTGTTGTTGTTGTTTTCAGATGGAGTCTTCCTCTGTCACCCAGGCTGGAGTGCAATGGAATGATCTCGGCTCACTGCAACCTCTGCCTCCTGGGTTCCAGCGATTCTCCTGCTTCAGCCTCCCAAGTAGCTGGGATTACAGGCACACACCACCACACCTGGCTAATTTTTTGTATTTTCAGTAGAGACGGGGTTTCATCATGTTGGCCAGGGTGGTCTCAAACTCCTGGCCTCCTGATCTGCCCGCCTCAGCCTCCCAAAGTGCTGGGATTACAGGCATGAGCCATAGCACCCAGCTAAGAAGGCTTAAATGAATATCTGATTGGATATGTAAGAGTGTTTATACAGAAGTTAAGAAGACCATTGATTCAGGGCCCACCATGTTCTAGGCACTATACTAGGCTCATGTTCATAATCTTAAGAGATTTGCTATTTTACAAGTATTAAACTTGGGGTATAAAGAGATTGCATTATTTGAACAAGTCTCTGACAGTTTATAAGTGGTAAGGGTCAGATTTGGTTGAGAGCCGCTCACTTCCAAGTAGAAACTTTTTGGAATATCAGAGCACACCGTCTCCCTGCTAAGTATCATCTGTTATCAGTCACTGTTCAACTTAACTATGAATAGCCAGACTAAGTTTTATAGGAACCTTCTTACTCTCTTCATTTATATTTCAAGAATAGAAAGACCTTCATCAACACCAAGTTTCGTCAGAGGCAGCTTCTGCCCATTTCAGCAGCTTTAAGACTAGTGCAAATGGAATAAACAATTTTTAACTTCCTACCTCAAATTGAACATGAAGAACATTAAAAATGTGTTTCTCCTGGCCGGGAGTGGTGGCTCATGCCTGTAATCCCAGCACCTTGGGAGGCAGAGGCAGGCGGATCACGAGGTCAGGAGATTGAGACCAACCTGGCTAACATGGTGAAACCCCGTCTCTACTAAAAATACAAAAAATTAGCGGGGCGTGGTGGCGGGCACCTGTAGTCCCAGCTGCTTGGGAGGCTGAGGCAGGAGAATGGCGTGAACCCGGGAGGCGGAGCTTGCAGTGAGCCGAGATCGTGCCACTGCACTCCAGCCTGGGAGACAGAGTGAGACTCTGTCTCAAAAAAAAAAAAAAAAAAAGAAGTGTTTCTCCTAATGAGAGGAGAAAGCTACTAAATTTCTGACAAAATCCCTGGGTTAATTATAAAATCAATAGCAGAATACCCCAGAATATGTCACTTACTTCTGGAACACATATTACTTCCTAAAAAGTAAAGATACTCAATGTCCATTTGAAATTGCGTTTAAGTGGTGACTTTACGGAGTCCTTCTTCCATGGTTCAGGAGATACCATTTGGGGATACTTTTGTTATCTTTTAATTGAGTCCTGACCAAATAGTGTGCTTTGAGGTAGGGTTCTGATTTTCTATAAGTCCCATTTCTTAATCCTGAGACATTTCTCTAGAAGGCTGCAGAAAAGTCAAACAGTTTCTAGAATATTATTGTAATTATTGTCGCTAATTTTGGATGCTGAGGCTTTTCTTTAATTTTTAAGATGATTTTATAGATATGTCAATGGAAAACTTTGAAGAGTCTGTGGCATTTTAACTCACTTCATCATTGTTTTTCTGGAACTTTCTCAGCAATCAGTTTGTAATGTATGTTGCCTGTTTTGCTGTAAGTGCATTTCTGTAATTGACCTATGAGAACAGACATTTATTGAAAAAAAAAAAAAAGGCTGCCTGGAGAACATTATTTCAGGCTCATCACTGCCTAGGAAAATAAAAAGCTCTCTGCAGAATTGAGAGAAAAGAATCTCGGGGGGTATTATTTCAATGTTAAGCTTGGTTTGACAAACAGGTTAAATTAAATTGCTAACGTTAGAGTAGCTCTTCTCTTGCTATTGAGGCTAGGAAATAGATTGGTCTAAATATCTTAATGAAATATTCACAAAATGTAAGTTTTATCATAGAGACAAATTACTTTTCATAAATTGAAAATATAATGTAATCAGTGTTTTGCATATTGCCTGTAAGACATTATTTGAATAATCAATATTGATACCATATCATCATTGATTCAAGAAAACCCCAGCCATATATGTATGTGTATATATACATATACACATGTATGTATATATATATACATGTATGTGTGTATATATACATATACACATGTATGTATATATATATACATGTATGTGTGTATATATACATATACACATGTATGTATATATATATACATGTATGTGTGTATATATACATATACACATGTATGTATATATATACATGTGTGTATGTATATATACATATGTGTGTATACACATATATACATATATACACACACAAACATGTATCTTGGTGCAATAGCTGGATTTTTTAGCTTAAAAATATTAGAATGGTATATGACACTCAACACCAAATAATCTGTGAAAGAAAGAACTGATAACTGCACTTCATTAAAATTAAAATTTTCTGCTCCACAAAAGACACTGTCAAGAGAATGAAAATACATGTCACACACTGGGAGAAAACATTTCCTAAAGACATATCTTATAAAAGACTGTTATCCAAAACTTACAAAACACACTTAATACTCAACAGTAGGAAAATGAACAACCCAAAGAAAAATGGGCAAAAACTTTACTAATCACCTCAACAAAGAACACATATAGGAGACAAATAAAAGCATAGGAAAAAGTGCTCCATATGTCTTCAAGGAAACACAAATGAAAACAACCATGTGATACTAACACACAACTTTTACAGAATGGCTAAAATCCAAAACAGTGACCGCAGCCAATGCTGGCAAGGATGTGGAACAACAGAAACACTCATATGTTGCTGGTGGAAATGCAAAATGATACATGATACAGCCACCTTCGAAGACAGTTTCTTACAAAACTAAACATATTTTTACCATACACTCCTTGGTATTTACCCAAAGAAATTGAAAACTTATGTTCATACAGAAACTTAGACTTGCATTTTTATAGCAACTTTATTTATAATTGACAAAACTTGGAAGCAACCAAGATGCCCTTCAGTAAGTGAGTGAATAAATAAACTGTAGTATATCCAGAAAATAGAATATTACTCAGTACTAAAAACAAATGAACTCTCAAGCCCTGAAAAGAAATAGAGGGAATTTAAATGCATATTACTAAGTAAAAGAAGCCAATCTGAAAAGGCAACATACTATGTTATTCCAACTATATGACATTCTAAGTAAAAGAAGACAATCTGGAAAAGATACATACTGTATTATTCCAACTATATGACATTTTAAGCAAAAGAAGCTAATCTGAAAAGGCTACATACTGTATTACTCCAATTATATGACATTCTGGAAAAGGCAAAACCATTGAGACAGTAAAAAGATCAGTGGTTCCCAGGCTTTGGAGGGAAGGAGAAATGAATAGGCAGAACACACAGGATTCTTAGGACAATGTAGCCATTCTATATTAGGCCATAGGGTGGATATCTGTCATTATACATTTATCCAAACATATAGAATGTAGAGAAGCAATGCAATCCTAAAGTATAGACTTTGGATGATGATAATGTTGTTTCTATGTAGATTCATGGATTGCAACAAATGTACCACCCTGGTGGGGGAAGTTAGTAATGGGCAGGCTATGCATTTGTGCAGGGAGGGGCATATGGGAAATCTCTATACCTTCCACTCAATTTTGTGCTGAGCCTAAAACTGCTCTAAAAAATAAAAGTTAAAAATAATGAGTATGAGCAGAGTCTTTCAAGCCTGATAGCATGTCCCAGTATCCATATGTTAGGAAAGGACTCTTCCAACAACCTTTGAGATGTCTGGCCTTGTCAATTCACAAGTTCTGTGGTAAATCCAAGAAACTTGACTTTCTGCTTGGCTCTGTTTCTAATGGCTGAAGCCACATTCATTCTGGCATTATTCTGCTAATCTATTCTTCTAGAAAGGTTTCATCTGTTTCATTGAACAGAATAATTTAAACAATCCCTATTCTTTCCTTTGTTCATAATATTATTTGAAGAATTCCTGGAGAATTATGAAATTTTACCCAAATTAACGTTGTGCTGAAATACCAAAGTGTTTTCTTTTGTAATAGTAAAATGTTAATGATTAGAATAATTATTTCTAAGGTAAGCATAACATGTTACATTTTAAACAATTTAATTGAACTTTATCCTAAGCCACGGCCTTGACATTTGGACTCATTAAGAAAAGAGAATTTGTGTCAATAAACTGACAGTCTTTAAATTTCACTTAAAATCACACTCTGATTTCCAGAAGCTAGGACCAAAAATTTTTGGATCTACAAGAAGTTACTCTAAGAAACAATTTATCTTAAGCCAAGGATGAAAACATAAGGAGAGTTTTGACATTTTGAATCAGGTCCAAGAAGCTGGCAGTGTGAAACCACATGAAAATGCAAAGAACATTTTAAAGAAAAGGTTACTGTAGTCTTTTGTAGTAATCCTAAAGATACATAGTTCATATTATGCCAGATTTAGATAGAATTACTTGGGGGGAAATGTTCTTATTCTACTGAAACTAGCTTTTCCCTCCTCATCAATTGGATAACATATTAGGCATTAGTGATAGAAAGACATTTGAAAGCTTTGCCATTTTAACATAATCATGAGAAATGTCTGTAAAGTTATATAGTCTGAATTAGGAAAAGCTGCATATTATGGGGAAAATATAGCCACGTGTCTATAGCAGAGAGAGAAGTACGTTCAAAACAATGACCTGGAGACTATATGATGCCACCTAAGTGTCTTTCTAATCATCAAAGAACATTTAAAAAACACAATCTCTAGTTTTGGCAGTAAGTTGATGGTGTACTACTAACCTATTGCTAAGTAGTAATTCATGGATAGTCTCTATTAAAGCATTATTGGGCTTATATTTTTCATTTTGTATTAACAAGCCAGTAATTATATTGTGCTACACATTCAAAAATTGAAGTATAAACATAAGCAAACATAAAACTAATGTTTGATATCCTGGAGCTTCATATTATGGAAATAAAAGCCATGAATTGAGGAATCCACTATAAGGATAGAATTTGATGGAGTGTATGGAAATTTAATGTCTGGTTTCTGAAACATCTGGGTGTCTTTAAGACTCTGTCTATAACCAGGTGTTAACATCTCCAAGATATGTCAAAAAAGTTAATTGATGTCTAAGATGACTAGTCCTCTGGTGGTCATAGGGCAGTAAGAGTGGATGAGGTGTCCCTATCAGTTTGGCAGGGGGCAAAGCATAAGCCATTTCAGGAACAGCAAAAACTGTGACCACAAATTGAACTTTTCAGGCTAAGTCAACTTGAAATATGCCTATAAAATCACAAATCATTAGAGGTTTAATGGAGAAGGGGGCAGCAAAAAAAAGTGGTCAAATACAATTGATTCAAGTGAATTATTAAAGTACAATAGTTTTACTGATGTGTTTGTGTGTGTGTGTTTGAAATGCACCAATGTCTAAGCTATTGTCCTTGATATTTTGAGTATATAAAAATGTTTATAAAAACAACTCTCTGCCCACAGAGTATTTAATCTATACTATTGAATGAGTCATCTCAGGCTGCCATAACAAAATAGCATAGACTGAATGGCTTAAACAACAGAAATTTACTTTCTCATAGTTCTGGAGGCTGAGAGTCTAAAATTAGGGCAACTTCATGGTCACTCTGATGAAGGCTGTCTTCCTGACTTGCAGATCATTGTCTTTTCACTGTGATTTTACATGGCAGAGAGAGTGATCTCTCTGATATTTCTTCTAATAAGAACACTAATCCTATCTGATCAGAACCCTACCCTTATAACCTCATTTAAACCTACTATCCTCCAAAAAGCCCTATGTCCAAATACAGTCATCTTGGAGGTTATGGCTTCAACATATGAATTAGGGGGAAACAAGAACATCTAGTCCATAACAAGTACAGTACTTCCTGTCTCCCTGCTAAACAATGATTAGAAAAAACAAAAAAGATAAAGGAATAAAAATGAGAAGATTAAAAAGAATAGTGTGAAAAAACATAGACATATTGCAGTGGATGTTTAGATGAGGAAGCTGTTCCTAGAAAATAGTTCATGGCAAATGCAGCATCACGTTTGTAGGACACATTCGTCAACCATATAGTGTATTTCACAAATTGAAGCATGTCAGTCTGTTTATGTTGATATCTAAAACACCTGAGGCTGGGTAATTTGCAATGAAAAAAGGTTTTGGCTCACAGTTCTGCAGATTGTATGAGAAGTGTGGTGCTGGCATCTACTCCGTTCCTAGTGAGGGTCTCATGCTGCTTCTATTTATGACAGAAGGCAAAGGGGAGCTGGTTTGTGCAGAGGTCACATGGCAAGAGGGGAAGCAAGAGAGAGTGGGGGCGAGTGCCAGGCTCTTTTAAACATCCAGGGAACTAATAGAATGAGAACTCATTCATTACTGTGGGGGTGGCACCAAGGCATTCATAAGGGATCTACCACCATGACCCAAACACCTCCTCCTAGGCCACACCTCCAACACTGGGGGTCAAATTTTAATATGAGCTTTGAAGGAGTCAAACATCCAAACCATAGCAAGCAATTTTAGAGTTAAAGTGGCACTATTAATAATTGCAAAATTGGTCAAGCTACAGACAGCTCATGCCACAGGCCAACCAGTCACATTGAGTCATTTGGTCTTGTTGAAGAATAGAGTGTAAGAGGAACAAGTGAGGGGGATTCCTTGGCACCAAAGTCAATAGAGGTTTGGACTCCGATTGCAGGTAAATGAAAGCCATGCAAAGCTTCCAAAGGCAGGAGTGCCATGATTAAAAGTGGGCTTCCTTATGATGAATCAGGAAGTAGTGTAATTAGAATGTATGGACCAATTTTAGTAAAGGTGGTGCCAATGAAGCAAAAAAGAGAAGACATGTGAGAGATGCGGAGATAGAGTTGTCAAATCAGGGGCTGATGGTGAGGCAGCAGGCAGCTCAGGTCTATAAAGTGCTAACTTTCTATTTGTAAACTATTTCTCTCTCCTCCTATACTCTTTGTTCCTTGCCCTTTCTTTGGGTTTGGAACTGAATATTCGAAATCTGCCCTTTACAAAGCAGAAGCAGGTTGTAAGTTCCAGACATGGACTGATGCTGCTCAGATTGAAAGTTCTGTGGGTGAGCTGTAAGCTCAGGTGACCTCTCAAAGGTAATATTTTCTTATACCACAAAAGCATACCTAGTGTGTAAAAGGAGTAATGTATTAAGCACTGTTCTGCTCGAGGAATCTTCCGAAAGTCTCTAGATACTTCCTAGCTAAGATCTCTTCATCCTTCAAAATTAAAGTAAAAGGCAATGCAGCCTGGGAATTAAAATGTTTCCAAGATTTCTTATGCTGCTCTTTAAGAGTAGAGTTAGATAAGTTTGAGATAAGAAAAAGTGAAAGGATATTATGTTATAAAACCTAATGTGCATGATTAAAAATATCACTGATGTGAACAGAAAAGCAAGCAATTGACTGTTCTCTAACTTCTACTCTCTGTCCTCACTCCCACCCTCCTGGGGAAAAATCCATTTCAATACTTGTCAGTTTACCTGAAAATATTTAGATTTTACAAGTTTTATTTAAAAGATAAGGAAAACTACCTTATGGATACCTCTGTTCCCTGATAGAAGCAAAGTGATCTAATTTTGTTGTTTGTGGCATTTGTGAAGCATTTGTTTTGAGACATTCTGGCCTTTTCATGGACTAAGATACAAGAGATTTAAAAAAATCCTTGTGGCCTGTAAGAGATGTGCTCAGGAATGATTTCTTAGAGGCTAAATTTATCCACAGAAACCTCTTCCTCAAGGAAAAACTGCTGCAGTAGACCTTCTATAGACGTCTTAAACAGTTAGTATTCAGATGCTCGAATCACAAGCCTCAGACAACTTGTGGAACTATTATTTCATTTTAATAATTTATGAAAATCATTTGCTTCTGAATCCATTGTCACACCCCAGTCATGCTCAGGAGTGATTAATTTTCAGCCCAACTAAAGTGGCCACCTCTTCTGCCAAGTAGAGAATAAGTGTGTCTCTTTGTTCTGGGCTATGTGTGCATCTTTCAGGAAATGCAAATGGGGAAAAATAGGCAGGAAAGGAAAATAAAACACGAGCATGCAGACCTCAACAAATCACAAAGAACTAGAAAGAAGTAACTGAGTATTTGAGAATATATCAGATCTTGCTGTGATATAAAATGTGTATATTTAGAATATTCTGGGAAGATCTGAAACCATTTCAACTCTAATCATAAAGCCATTGATTCCTTTGTAAAATGTGCCCACAGCAATTGAGATACCAGAAAGCCAGAGGAATTAGAAAGTGATATAAGGGAACAAAAGCAATGCTAAAAAACACAAGATTATATGTGACTCGAATACGATTTCAAAATAGCATTTCAAAGAATTCTATATGAAAAAGTCTTAAAATAATAATGATTTGTAGGGATCTACTCTAATAGTCCATTCTCATGCTGCCATGAAGAAATACCCAAGACTGGGTAATTTATAAAGAAAAGAGGTTTAATTGACTTACAGTTCCACATGGCTAGGGAGGCCTCAGGAAACATACAATCATGGCAGAAGAGGAAGCAACATGTCCACACATGGCAACAGGAGAGAAAAGAATGAGTGCCCAGGGAAGGGAGAAGCCCCTTATAAAGCAATCAGATATCATGAGAACTAACTCACTATCATGAGAATAGGATGGGAGAAACCATCCCATGATTCAGTTATGTCTGTGTTGTCCCTCCCATGACACGTAAGGACTATGGGAACTACAATTTCAGATGAGATTTGGGTGGGGACACAAAGCCAAACTGTATCATTCCACCCTGGTTTCTTCAAAATCTTATGTCCTCACAATTCAAAACACAATCATGCCCTTTCAACAGTCCCCCAAAATTTCAATTCATTCCAGCATTAACCCAAAAGTCCAAGTCCAAGGTCTTATCTGAGACAAGGCAATTCTTTTCCACCTATGAGCCTGCTAAAGCAAGTTAGTTACTTCCCAGATACAGTGAAGGTATAGTCATTGGATAAATACTCCCATTTCTCCAAATGGGATAAATTGGCCAAACAAAGGGGCCAGAGGCCCCATGCAACTTCAAAATCCAATCAGGCAGTCATTAAGCCTTAAAGTTCCAAAATGATCTCCTTTGACTCCATGTCTCACATCCAGGTCATGCTGATGCAAGAGGTGGGCTCCCATGCCTTGGGCAGCTCTGCTCCTGTAGCCCCCATCCCAGTTGCCTTCACAGGGTGGTGTTGAGTGCTTGTGGGTTTTCCAGGTTTACGATGCAAGCTGTCAGTGTATCTACCATTCTGGGGTATGGAGGACGGTGGCTCTCTTCTCACAGCTCCACTAGGTGATGCCTCAATGAGGGCTGTGTGTGGGGGGTTCCAATCCCACATATCCCTTGTGCTGCCCTAGCAAAGATTCTCCATGAGGGCTGCACCCCGTGCAGCATACTTCTGCCTGTACATCCTCTGAAATCTAGGCAGAGATTCCCAAACCTCAATATTTGACTTCTGTGCCCCTGCAGACTCAACACCACATGGAAGCTGCCAAGGCTTGGGGCCTATACCCTCTGAAGCCATGGCCCAAGCTGTACCTTTGCCCCTTTTAGCTATGGCTGGAGTAACTGGGATGCAGGGCATCAAGTCCTGAGGCTGCACACAGCAGGGGTCTCTGGACTTTGTCCAGGAAACCATTTTTCCCTCCTAGGCCACCAGGTCTGTGATGGGAAGGGTTTCTGTGAGGTCTCTGACATGTCCTGGGAGCATTTTCCCCATTGTCTTGGTGATTAGCATTTGGCTCCTAGTTACTTATGCAAATTTCTGCAGCAGGCTTGAATTTCTTCACAGAAAATGAAAAAACATAAAGAAAACATAAAGATTTCTTCTTTATTCCCAAGCCCTGAAGGTGTGTAAATTTTTGGCTCTTTAGACTTAAACTCCAAGAGCTTGGTTTAATTTGTAGAGAAATCTGATAGTGTACAAAAATCTAGTAAATGCCAAATAATCCAACAGCAAACAAAAAGTCAACCCAACAATAAATACATATGGGGTTGACAATTAGATCTAAGATGTTTCCATATGTTGATTGATAGGGATAGATGGTATTTGTAAAATGAACAGGAATAGGTAGCATTTATGAAAGAGAGACTACATAGAGAAATAAGGTAGAGGTCAGAATCCCAAGGAATGCCTGTGATTAGAGGTTAAGATGTAGAGGAAGTCACAGCAAATGAGGCTGGAAACTAGTTGTGACAAAGCTGTGTGAGTGTTAAATTTGGAGAAAATAATAAATGAGTCATTTTTAGTAACCATGAAGGCATACCATTAATGTTATGCTTGCTTAATAATTACTTGTGGGTGGAACTTAGAGTAAGGGGTGAGTTCTTATTGTATCAATTTCTACTCTTTTTCAGTTTTACATTATACAAATTTGAAATCTAAACCATATTAATAACCCCATTGTAATAGTCCTCCTTGAACAGAGTCTGAATTACTGTACTTCACTTTGTTGTTGTTGTTTTGGTTTTGTGTTTGAGACAGGGTTTTGTTCAGTTGCCCAGGCTGCAGTATAGTGGCACAGTCGTAGCTGTCTGAAGCCTCAACCTCCTGGGCTCAAGCAATCCTCCCACTTCAGCCTCCCAAGTAGCTGGGACTACAGGTGTGCATCACCACACCAGGCTAATTTTGTATTTTTTTGTAGAGATAGGGTTTTGCCATGTTGCCCAGGCTGAGTCTTGAACTTCTGGACTCAAGTGATCTACCCACCTCTGCCTCCCAAAGAATTAGGAGGCTAGGATTTCAGGCATGAGCTACTGTGTTCAGCCAATTACTGTACTTTAACAAGTATCATGATATATTTTCCTTTAACAAGAAAATAACTGGACTTGGCAAGCATTGGCCATAGGGACTTCGGAAGAGAAGAGGGGGGAAAGTAGGAGGGCTAGAAGCAGTACTGCACAGGGCAAAGTCAAGGGTCCTCAAGCACTCCTGTGCATAAATAAGAGCCAACCTTAATGTTTACTAAAATGCAGATTTCCAGGCTCCACATCCTAAGATTCTAATTCAAGTAGGAGGGGTGAGATTGTCTTGAATCTGCTATTTATGTGTGTGTGTGTGTGTGTGTGTGTGTGTGTGTGTGTGTGTGTGTGTGTGTGTGTTTCCAAGTCTGCCCTTTTACATTGATGCAGGTTTTCCCCACCAAACTTTGAGAAAGTCTTAGAAAAATTAAGTGAGTGGTGAAACAGTACAAAGAACATGCACAAAATTCATTGGAAATCAGAATGCATTGAGTCAACTCCTAAATGCAGCTTGGTGGCTGATAACACAGTCCCAAAATGTTACAGAGTATGAGGAGACTCTCAGAAAGAGCAATGATTTAGTGAAAGGCTAAAGGTGCTTTTTGATTCACATTGAAAAAAAATACATCTCTGGGAATAAAAGTTGTTATCTATAGGCCATTTCAAACAAGATTGTCAGTGGCCTGTCTTGCTCTCTAAGGCAAAAGTAATACTTAAGTAGACCATTACATGCTAAGGCAGAAGCTGAGAAGCAAAAATGAGAAAAGGGTCATTTATGTGAGTTACATATAATAGAAAAACCTGTGTTACAATTCCAGATGATTGATACTGGTAAGGGATTATACAAGAAAGTTTCATGAAATTAGTTTTTCAATTGATTTCAATTATTTTATACTTATCAGCCACTAAACCAAATTGACTAAAGGCATGAGATACTTAACTGTAAGATGGATGTTCCAAAGGGGTTGCTCCATTGCCGATGCTGAGGATCCTGAGGTTTTAAGTCATAAAGAGTGTGCTTAAAAATCACCTACCAGGCTTGTTTAAAGTGCAGATTCCTTGGCCTCAACCCACATCCACCAAACAGAATCACAGTAAATGGGCTGTAAACATTTGCTTTTTAAACAAGCTCCCCAGGACAAACTGATGTGCCCAAAGTTTGGGAATGAATGCTTTTGCTTCTTTTTCAAGTTTCTCAACCCCCTAAGCTGACAGTCTTACACAATGAACAAAGCTGGTCAAACTGGTTAATAAAATGTTAAAATATAGCAATTAATAAATAACAGCTTTCCTGACACCCAACTTTGACTGTCAGTGAAAATGCCAAAATGACCACCTGGTCTCTCCAAGTCCTAGCCTGGGGCACTTCTACTTCCCCATATTCAGCAGCTGAAACAGTAACACCTGGGAGAGCAGGGGCTCAGAACCTCATTGCAGTGCTGTAGCTGGTCCCTTTTCTGTTTGGTTAGTCAGCATGCCCCAGGGATTGTTAGCTGTTTTTACCATTCTCCTGGATCCCTGTGGATTTCTAATGGGCAAGCTTTTTAAAAGTACAAATTCTCAGACTCTAAGATGCTGGAGAATCTGATTTAGCAAGTCTGGGTATGTTACCATTGATCTATGTATTCTCAAAAGTTTCCCAGGTGACTTTGGAGATCACCTAGGTTTGGAAACCAAAACCTTGCTCCTCAAAGTGTAGTCTGGAGACCAGCATCACCAGCATCAGCTGAGAGCTTGTTAGAAATGTAGAATCTTAGCACCTCCACCTCATTCATACTGACCGAATCAGAATCTGCATTTCAAAAAGGTGTCCAAGTGATTCATGCACACTAACTAATGTGGTTTGGTTCTGTGTCTTCACCCAAATCTCACCTTGAATTGTAATCCCCATAATTCCCACATGTTAGAGACAGGACCAGGTGGAGGTAATTGAATCATGGGTGTGGCTTCCCCCATGCTATTCTTGTGATAATGAATGAATCTCACGAGATCTGAGGGTTATATAAGGATCTAAGCATCTAGCATATCGCCTGTTTGCCTGTACTCCGTCCTGCCACCCTGTGAAGAAGGTTCCAGCTTCTCCTTTACCTTCTGCCATGATTGTGAGTTTCCTGAGGCTTCCCCAGCAATGAGTAACTGTGAGTCAATTAAATCTGTTTCCTTTATAAATTACCCAGTTTCAGGTATTTCTTCATAGCAGTGTGAGAACGGAAGAATATACTAACGTTTGAAAAAGACTGAGCTACTGTAATTCACAAATTCATTAAACTAGGTCAGTGATGCCCAGATGAGAATTTTATTATAAAACAGAAAAAATAAGCAAGAGTTAAGGACTTAACCTATGGCTTAACGGGGAAAACAAAAGAAAAGAAAGCTTTGAAATTGCCTCCAGGAGAACAGAATATTTTAGGAGGCACTGTTTGCCCTGATACTTGCTGTTTTCATTTTACAGGGATTAAATTGCTGGACATCGTGCTCTCCACTTACAGTTTAAGCCTGGAGTGACTGAGATTAAGAAATTTCAGGCTGCTAGTGTCATTTTTCTAGTCACGCTCAGTGTTTTAGTTGTGTTGTCTTTACATTCTATACTGTCTTTTTTAAAAGTATGGGACATTACTAGAAGCAATCAACTTAAAATAAGCCTTTCATGCACGTCCGTGTGAAGAGACCACCAAACAGGCTTTGTGTGAGCAACATGGCTGTTTATTTCACCTGGGTGCAGGCTGGCTGAGTCCGAAAAGAGTCAGCGAAGGGAGATAAGGGTGGGGCCATTTTATAGGATTTGGGTAGATAAAGGAAAATTACAGTCAAAGGGGGTTGTTCTCTGGTGGGCAGGAAGGGGTGTCACAAGGTGCTCAGTAGGGGAGCTTTTGAGCCAGGATGAGCCAGGAGAAGGAATTTCACAAGATAATGTCATCAGTTAAGGCAGGAACAGGCCATTTTCACTTCTTTTGTGGTGGAATGTCATCAGTTAAGGCAGGAACCGGCCATCTGGATGTGTACGTGCAGGTCACAGGGGATATGATGGCTTAGCTTGGGCTCAGAGGCCTGACATTCCTGTCTTCTTATATTAATAAGAAAAATAAAATGAAATAGTGGTAAAGTGTTGGGACAGTGAAAATTTTGGGAGATGGTATCAAGAGATAATGGGCGATGTTTCTCAGGGCTGCTTCGAGCGGGATTAGGGGTGGTGTGGGAACCTAGAGTGGGAGAGATTAAGCTGAAGGAAGATTCTGTGGTAAGGGGTGATATTGTGGGGTTGTTAGAGAAACATTTGTCATTTAGAATTATTGGTGATGGCCTGGATACAGTTTTGTATGAATTGAAAAACGGAATAAGAGAAGGAGAAAAACAGGTATTAAAGGACTAAGAATTGGGAGGACCTAGGACATCTAATTAAAGAGCGCCTAAGGAGGTTCAGCATAGCCTTGCCAGTAAAGATTATTTACTTTAAGAGTTAAGAGTGGTGGTTTGGGGATAGCACCAGGAGATATCAGCTGTGATGGCTTGGAGAAACAGTGTAAACTGGCAGTGTAAACAAGAGCAGGGCATGTATGAGTAGTTGAGAACTGTCAATAGGAGTATGACTAGACAGAAGACAGTAGGGATGACAAGTTTTTTGGGGGCACAGTCTAAGTTGATCTGGTGTCTGGAATGAGACTGGGGCCTAATAAAAAGGCGCATCTATACAGGAGCTCAAATGGACTGTACCCTGTAGCATTCTGAGGACAGGTCTGACTTCTGAGAAGGGAAAGTGTTAAAAGTATTGTCCAGTCCTTTTTAAGTTGGTGGCTGAGCTTGGTGAGGTGTGTTTTTAAAAGACCTTTAGTGCGTTCTACTTTTCCTGAAGACGGAGGACCGTAAGGGATATAAAGGTTTCACTGAATACTAAGAGCCTGAAAAACTGCTTGGCCGATTTGACTAACAAAGGCTGCTCTGTTATCAGACTGTATAGAGGTGGGAAGGCTAAACTGAGGAATTATGTCTGACAGAAGGGAAGAAATGACTGTGGTGGCCTTCTCAGACCCTGTAAGAAAGGCCTATACCTATCCAGTGAAAGTGTCTATCTAGACTAAGAGGTATTTTAGTTATCTGACTTGGGGCATGTTGAGTAAAGCTAATTTGCCAGTCCTGGGTGGGGGCGAATCCTCGAGCTTGATGTGTAGGGAAGGGAGGGGGCCTGAATAATCCTTGAGGAGTAGTAGAATAGCAGATGGAACACTGAGAAGTTATTTCCTTGAGCATAGAATTCCACAATGGAAAGAAAACGAGAGGTTCTAAGAGGCGGACTAGTGGCTTGTACTATAGCATAGCCTGCATTTGCTGGTGTGTGTGGTGATTAGG
Source organism: Pongo pygmaeus (assembly GCF_028885625.2). Taxonomy (NCBI): domain Eukaryota; kingdom Metazoa; phylum Chordata; class Mammalia; order Primates; family Hominidae; genus Pongo; species Pongo pygmaeus. The sequence continues at coordinate 86,251,920 of NC_072388.2, forward strand.
CCTGGTGGAACTGCCATCAATAAATCAAGCGTGATCAGGGTGAGGAACAGGAAAGAAGGAAATATGGGGAAATGGGGTGAATGTCAGGTGGATCAGAGAGATAACGTCATGAGGGTCAGGTGTGGTATCCAGAATAATGTGGGAGGCCGGATTGAAGTTTGGGCCAGGAACAATGGTAACTGTGGGACTTAACAAAGAGTGAGTACAGCTGAAGAAGCCGGGGAGCAGAAAGTATATGCCTCAAGTATGAGGAAGAAAATAGATTTTGGAATTATGAGCAATGTAGAGAGTGAATTGAGCATAGTTTGTGATTTCGAGGGCCTCTAAAAGTATTAGGGCAGCGGCAGCTGCTGCACAGAGACATGATGGCCAGCCTAAAACAGTAAGGTCAAGTTGTTTGGATAAAAAGGCTACAGGACGCGATCCTGGTCCTTGTGTAAGAATTCCGACTGCACAGCCCTGCACTTCGGCTGTGGGTAATGAAAAGGGTTGGGATGAGTCAGGGAGAGCTAGAGTGGGGGCAGTCTCTAAAGCTGTCTTCAAGGAGCAGAAAGAGGAGTGGGGAAAGGATTTAGGATCTATGGGGTCAGCTAGGTTTCCTTTTGTGAGTTTATATAATGGTTTTGTTAGGATGGCAAAACCAGGTATCCAAAGGCGAAAGTATCCAACCACGCCCAGGAAGGAAAGGAGTTGTTGTTTTGTAGAAGGGGTTGGGGTTTGAGAGATTAGTCGGACACGATCGGCAGGGAGAGCACGTGTTTTTATGAAGAATTATGCCAAGGTAGGTAACAGATGGAGAAAAAATTTGAGCTTTGGAGGGGGATACCCGATATCCTTTGGAGAATAAATGCTGAAGGAGCAGAAGTGTGTCTTGTTGAGAAGATTCAAAGGAGGGGCTACAAAGAAGAAGGTCATCAATATATTGAATAAGGTGAGAAGCAGAGGGGTGGAAAGAAAGTAAATCATGAGAAAGAGCTTGGCTGAAGTAATGAGGGCTGTCCCTGAAACCTTGCTGCAGCACAGCCCAGGTAAGCTGCTGGGACTGATGGGTGTCAGGGTCATTCCAGGTGAAAGCAAAGAGAGGCTGGGACGAGGGGTGCAGGGGAATAGTGAAAAAAGCATCTTTAAGATCAAGAATGGCATAGTGAGTTGTGGAGGAAGGTATTGAGGACAAAAGAGTGTACGGGTTGGGCACCACAGGGTGGATAGGCAAAACAATTTGGTTGATAAGGTGCAGATCCTGAACTAATCTGTAAGACTTGTCTGGTTTTTGGGCAGGTAACATGGGGGAATTGTAAGGAGAGTTTATAGGTTTTAGAAGACAATGCTGTAGCAGGCGAGTGATAACAGGCTTTAATCCTTTTAAAGCATACTGTGGGATGGGATATTGGCATTGAGCAGGGTAAGGGTGATTAGGTTTTAATGGGATGGTAATGGACATGTGATCGGTTGCCAGGGAAGGAGTAGAGATGTCCCATACTTGTGGGTTAAGGTGGCGGGATACGAGAGGAAGATTCGAAGGAGGCTTTGGGTTGGGGAGAAGGGCGGCAATGAGATGCGGCTGTAGTCCAGGAATAGTCAGGGAAGCAGATAATTTGGTTAAAATATCTCGGCCTAATAAGGGAACTGGGCAGGTCGGAATAACTAAAAAAGGAGTGCTTAAAAGAGTATTGTCTAAGTTGGCACCAGAGTTGGGGAGTTTTAAGAGGTTTAGAAGCCTGGCCATCAATACTCACAACAGTTACGGAAGCAAGGGAAACAGGCCCTTGAAAATAAGGTGATGTGGAGTGGGTAGCCTCCGTACTGATTAAGATGGGGACAGACTTACCCTCCACTGTGAGAGTTAAGTGAAGCTCAGCGTCCGTGATGGTCTAGGGGGCTTCTGAGGCGATTGGGCAGTGTCAGTCTTTAGCCGCTAAGCCAAGAAGATCTGGGAAGCAGTCAGAGAGCCTTGGGCCAGAGTTCCAGGGGCTCTGGGAGTAGCTGCCAGGCGAGTTGGACAGTCCGATTTCCAGTGGGGTCCTGCACAGATGGGACACGGCTTAAGAGGAATCCTGGGCTGCAGGCATTCCTTGGTCTGGTGGCCAGATTTCTGGCACTTGTAGCAAGCTCCTGGGGGAGGAGGTTCTGGAGCAAAGCCTGGCCACTGTGGTTCAGGCATTTGGAAGTTCTTGTGTGCTGGAGATCTGGCTGGGGTTTGTCTCACAGTGGAGGCAAGTAATTAAAACTTTTTCTATTATTGTACACCTTGAAGGCGAGGTTAATTAAATCCTGTTGCGGGGTTTGAGGGCCAGAATTTAATTTTTGGAGTTTTATTTAAAATCGGGAGCAGATTGGGTAATAAAATGTATTTTGAGAATAAGACGGCCTTTTGACCTTTTAGGGTCTAGGGCTGCAAAGTGTCTCAGGGTTGCTGCCAAATGAGTCATGAACTGGGCTGGGTTTTTGATGAAAGAGCCTAAACGCTAACTGATTTGGGAGAGGTCGGATAAGGAAAAAGAAGCATTACCTTGACTATGCCTTTAGCTTCAGCCACCTTTTTAAGAGGAAATTGCTGGGCAGGTGGGGGAGGGCTACTCACAGAATGAAACTGTAAACTGGACCGGGTGTGAGGAGGGGAGGTGATAAAAAGATTATAGGGTGGAGGAGTGGAGGCTGAGGAAGAATTGGGACCTAGCTTGGCCTGGCGAGGAGCAGCCTGGGGAGGAGGGGGGAGAGGTCAGATGGGTCTGTAGAAAAGGAAGATTAGAAAGACTCAGCTATGCTTGGGGTTGGGACTGAGGGGACAGGTGGGAGGGAAAGGAGGATTTGGGACGAGTTGCATTGGGCACAGAGACTAGGAAGGGATCGATGTGTAAAAGAATGCCTGGATGTCAGGCACCTCAGACCATTTGCCCATTTTATGACAATAATTATTTAGATCTTGTAGGATGGAAAAATTGAAAGTGCCATTTTCCGGCTATTTGGAACTACTGTTGAGTTTGTATTGGGGTCAAGTGGCATTACAGAAGAAAATAAGACACTTAGATTTTAGGTCAGGTGAGAGTTGAAGAGGTTTTAAGTTTTTGAGGACACAGGCTAAGGGACAAGAATGAATGGAGGGTGGAAGTTTGCCCATAGTGAAGGAGGCAAGCCTAGAGAAAAGAGAGAGTAGAGACATGGAGGGAAGGGGTTCGGGAGTTCTTACCCTCCAGAAAAGCGGGAAAGGGGTCAGGGTGCAAAAATAAGGGATTGGGGTGCAGAGATATAACAGGCTGGGTCACGGAAATAAGGGATCAGGGCACAGAGATATGAGGTTGGGGTGTGGAAATAAGGGATCAGGGCACAGAGATATAAGGGTTTGGGCACGGAAATAAAGGATCGGGGCACAGAGATATAAGGGGTTGGGGTACTTGCCCCTCCCCTAGAAAAGTGGGACTTGCCACTAAGGGTGGAGAAGGGGTTGGGGGTTTCTTGCCCCCCAGAAGGGTGAAGAAGGGGTAGAGACATGGAGAGAAGGGGTTGGGGGTACTTGCCCCTTCCCCAGAAAAGCGGGACTTGCTGCTAAGGGTGAAGGACCAAGGCAGGCGTCCCTGCGTGGTCTGACACCTCTAAAACCTAGGTGAATAATCAGAGAGGCGTCCCTGCAATGATTAAACACCAAGGGAAGGCTGCCTCCCCTAGTCTGTGACTGGCGCCGGAGTTTTGGGTCCATGGATAAAACGTGTCTCCTTTGTCTCTACCAGAAAATGAAAGGAATTGAAATTAAAAGAAGGGAGAGATTGAAGTGTGGCGCCAAGATTGAAAGGAGAAAGAGGCTGAGGGATAGTGAGAGGTTGGAGAAGAGAGTAAAAAGAGGCCGCTTACCCGATTTAAAATTGGTGAGATGTTTCTTGGGCTGGTGGGTCTGAGGACCGGAGGTCATAGGCGGATCTTTTTCATGGAGCAAAGAACAGGAGGACAGGGGATTGATCTCCCAAGGGAGGTCCCCTGATCCGAGTCACGGCACCAAATTTCATGCATGTCTGTGTGAAGAGACCACCAAACAGGCTTTGTGTGAGCAACATGGCTGTTTATTTCACCTGGGTGCAGGTGGGCTGAGTCCGAAAAGAGTCAGCGAGGAGAGATAAGGGTGGGGCCATTTTATAGGATTTGGGTAGATAAAGGAAAATTACAGTCAAAGGGGGTTGTTCTCTGGTGGGCAGAGTGGGGGCTACAAGGTGCTCAGTAGGGGAGCTTTTGAGCCAGGTTGAGCCAGGAGAAGGAATTTCACAAGACAGTGTCATCAGTTAAGGTAGGAACAGGCCATTTCACTTCTTTTGTGGTGGAATGTCATCAGTTAAGGCAGGAACCGGCCATCCAGATGTGTACGTGCAGGTCACAGGGGATATGATGGCTTAGCTTGGGCTCAGAAGCCTGACAAAGCCCTCTGTGTTTCTTTCTCTTTCTCTCTCCCTTGTTCTTTTATCAACCCATGTACTGAAAGGCAGTAAGATGTAGCAGAAAGATTCCTGAACTGCAAAGCAGAAGACCAAGGTTCACAAATTCTGCCTTTTCCACTATGTGTTAATTAATAGTCACAACACATCGAATTCTTGAATTGTGCCAGGAACTTCAAAATCAGTCCTGAAAGAAAACTATTTTTCCAATGTAAAAATAAGGGAATTAAGCCTTCAAGAGATTAAAATAAATCATATCTAAAATCACACTGCTAGTAAGTGAAAAGCAGGAATTTCAGATAGCAGGAATTTCAGATACTATCTGTTTAAGCCTAAATACCACCAATTATACCAATATTAGGAGAAGATGTAAACAAATTATTTAGATTCTTTGAAATCTATTTTTTTCTTCTATGAAATGCTGAGGCAGCATTTGGAGGTGGTATATTAAACAGACTTTCAGCTTGTGCAGAATCCCTCATGTAGCTTCTAAAATCTAATAATTTAATTTTCTTTTGACACATAAATTTGTCTATGATAATTTTAATCTATAATGAATAACATAATCTTGTATCCAATTCTATAATTAAAATTTCCAAAAATATAAAATTATTTGTCACCCTTTAGGATTGATACTTTTCCAAGATTCCACATCAGAAAATATACATACATACAAAGACCCATTCCCACACATCCTAAAGGTCTATTCTAATGCTCTAACGCATGGGCTGAAAATAAACCAACTTGGAAAAGAACCAAGATGAAGGAGTTATTCTAGCTGACTTTGAGTCTATTTATAAACCTTCAGTAATGAAGACATGTGGTACTGGCATCAAGAGAGGGAAATAGAATAGTGTAACAGAATAGTCTAGAAATAAATTCACACATATATGGCCAATTGGTTTTAAAGTAATTCAGTAGAACAAGAATAAACTTTTCTAAAAATGATACCTGAACAATTAGATATTTTTGAGCAAAGAAAGAAAAAGGGAAAAAGAGAAAGAAATTTGACCTATAAATCACAACATATACCAAAATTAATTCAAAATTTACTACATACCTAAATTCAAATCCAAAATGTATGTAAATTCTAATAAAAATAAAAGAAAATATATTTTTACCTTTTATTTTGGAGAGTTCTTAAACATAACACAAAAAGTATAATCCATAAAGAAAAAGATAATTTACAATTCTCAAAATTAAGAATTTGAGAACAAAATTAAGAATAAAAAGCACTTTTAAGAAAATGAAAAGGCGAAACATAACAAAAAAGAAAGTAACTGCTAATCATGTAGCTGATTAGTGACTTTTGTCCCGCATATATTTAAAAACTCTCAAAACTCAGGAATTACAAAACCCCATCCTTGCTTAAAAAATGGGCAAAAGGATGGGAAAGGCACTTATTTAAAGAAGATATCTGAACAGCAAATAAACACATGAAAAGATACTCAAAACTCTAGGAAATTCAGATAAAAGCACGTTGAGCTACCGCTGTAGATAGAACTAGTAAAAGGGCTAAAATCTAACAAGAATGAGGAGTAACTAACTGGATTGTTCATCTACTGGTAGTAGAAGTGTAAAATAGTACTATGATTTTGGAAAATAATTTAGCAGTTTTATACAAAGTTATACGTATTTCTCACCCATTCAATCTTAGATATTTACTAAAGAGAAATGAGAGCAAAACTCATAAAATCTGCATTTTCACAGAAGTATTATCAGTAAGAGCCCAAAACTGGAACCACCCGAAATGTCCATTAATAAGATGGATAAACGAATTGCAGTGTATCCGTTAAGTGAAATATTACTCAGCAACACCAAAGAATGAACTATTGATACATACAACAACATGGGTGCATCTGCAAGTAAATATTCTGAGTAAAAGAAACCAAACAAGAAAGAAGATGCATTATACAATTCCATGTATATAAAATTCTGAAATTGCAAACTGATCTTTATTGATAGACAGCAGATCAATGGTTGCCTAGTGATGGGAGGAGGAACAGGAAAACTGGATTGCAAAGGGATACAAGGACACTTTTGGGGATGATGATTGTCTTGATTGTGGTTATGGTCTCATGGTATATACATATATCAAAATGTACCAAACGTAGCATTAAAATATGTAGTTTGTTATATGTCCATTATTAGGACATATGTATATAACAATGTACTTTAATGTTTTACATATATATATCATGATGTATATAACATGTTATGTATGTTATATATCATGATGTATATAACGTTATATATGTTATATATATCATATATAATATATGATATATAATAAACCATACATTATATATTATAATAAAACATGTATGTTATATATTTTATGTGTTATATAATATATAATATGTGCTACATATAATGTTATACACAACTTATATGTTGTATATAACATGACAATGTTATATATAACATATATATAAATTTATATATAACACATATATATATATATATATATATATATAAAAATTGAGGTTCATTATGTGTGTCCTAATAATGAACATCTAACAAATGGCACATTCATTTTACAGGGCAAAGGACGTTGGAGTTCTTTTTTACTTAAAGTTTGGTAGAATTCACCTGTATTACCACCTGTAATAGTTTATATTTTATGGGAGTAGTTTAGTTTCTGGAATAAATTAGTAAATGGCTAATATCATAGTCTGTTTGTGTATCAATTAGTTTTAAGAACTAATTATTGTATATGTTAGTTCTACCATTTTCCTGTAATTACAGTGTTGATTTCCTCTGATCTAAGCTAAGAAGCAATGGTTGATATCATGTTAGCAGAGTGGGGGTAGAAATCTAGAAAATGTTAGCACTTTAAGACAAATTAGATGTGTGGATTTTTTTGATTCACATATAAAATCAAAGGAGCATTTTACATAATATTTCTAATTGAGGTAACTTTTTTAACAAATACTGGTTTCAAAACATATGTATGTCTTATAATAGTTAACAATGTGAATAATATTTTTTTAAAAGGGTTGTGATTTTCCTAATTAAAAAATTTAAAAATCTGTACTAATTAAATGCACTACAATCATTTCATTGTTCAAGTTTGCTTGCACTGCTTCCAATAAATGTTTAAAATGACAAATGTAATAATTATATGTTCAAATAATTAAATTATAAATGCTAGCCTATGAAAGTGGATTAATTTTTATAATGTTATAGGTAATAATGACTCAATTCCTTGCACTGTGTCAGTAAAAATTTCTTTCATATCTCTTATGAAAACACTTGTTTGTCAACATAACTTTAATGTATGTATTAGTGTATATAAAAAATATATGTTAGGTAACAGTTTGGAAACGATGAGTAGACAACATTGGGTCATAATGATATACATGTTTATATTTGCCACTTTAATAAATGTGTAACAAATATGTATGAGTGAATGAAAATATATGTGTCCTCATGAGTCATAAGGTCTTTCCTGGAGCTCTGGTGTTCCAATCTGTGCTTAAACATGTCAAAGAGTTGTCATTTACTTGCCTTACAGTTTTCCCTGTGCCTGTGGGGGACCAGAAGTAAATTACTTGGGTGAAAAGTTGTAACTCTTATGTCTTGCTAGAACTATGTTCCTTATAATAGTTGTCAAACAATATATGAATAAAAAATGGATGTGTTTTTCCTTACCTTTTTTTTTTTTTTGAGAAACAAAGAGATTAATTACGTCTTAAGTAAAATTGCCTCTTTGTGGCAGAAGGTGAAAAGAAGATAGTAAACAGCATAGTTAAGTTGTAGAAGGTTTGAAGAGTTATGTTTATTTACTTTGGTGTAAAATACTTGCAGATAATGAGTTTGAAATCATTAAACTGTGTGAAATTTTTACAGAGTTGTTTCAGTGTTTATGGCTTTATATATAAGATGAAGACCTGTCTTACTACAGAAACAAATGTTACATTGGTTGTATAAAAAGGGGTAAAACTATAATTTGGTTTATTTTCTGTTAAGATCATTTTTTTTAAATCTGTGTCTTCTGTGTATTTTATCTGGATAAGAAACATTTCTTATACCATGAGACCTTAAATTTTTGTGACTTTTGTGCATATTCCTGATTTTTTTTAAGAAGTCACTCTTGAAAAAGCAAAGGATCCTAAAAATCTTTGCTACTTGGTTCTATGTTTGAATATTACTTCAAACTTTTTGCCTTTATATGCCTAGAACTTATGTTCATGCTTTTTCTGCTTTGACAATTCTATTTGATATTACAGTTTTCAAATTCAGGCTCCAAATTCACAGTAACAGAATATCATTTGCACCTCACCTACCTTTGGGGTTTCTCAGGTTGTTCCTGGGCAATGCCAAAAATAAACTCATTCACTTTAAAAAATGAGAAGGGTAGAAATAATTAGGTAAGTTTGACATTTTTCATGTTATTAATTTACTCAACATCATTGCAAGGGCTGTCCTGCTCATCAAACCAACAATATGAGAAGAGCTAGAAAAATCAAAAGAGAAGGTCAGCCTTTCCAGGTTAATTACATACAAGTAAAATGATATCAATATGAATGTATTTACCCAAATGTGTACTTTTTATGTTAGATACAAGCAAAAAATCCTGTTCTTGTAAAAACAATGGTGGAATAGCTTTCAACAAATTGATGTCTTAAAAATGTTTTATATCGAAATTTAATTAGAGTATCCATGTATTCATGCTCTTTGGCCAATTTTTTTTAATTATGGGAGTTATGCCCTTTGAAAAGACGGCACAAAATTTGTGCTTGACCTTATATGGAGTTATCAGTAAAATCACCTTATCTCTGAAAGGCGTTCAGGTCAGCTTTACTTCACTGGCCGGGGTTGTTATGAATAATAGAATGGACTTAGACTTCCTCTTTGCAGGCCAAGATGTTGTCTGTGTAATTGCTAACACATCCTATTGTATATTGATTAATACCTTGGACCGACTGGAAAAGCCCATACAAAAATTTTAGGAAAGTATCTGAGGCAGTCTGAGAGACTGTCATGATTTCCATTCTTTTGCATTTGCTGAGGAGTGTTTTACCAGATTCTGCATATGAGTAAGATTATGTGATATTTGTTTCTATTTCTGGCTTATTTCACTTATAATGTTCTTTAGGTTCATACAGGCTGTTGCAAATGACAGAATTTCATTCTTTTTATGGCTAAATAGTAGTTCTATCTATATTATCCTGTTGTTATCCATTCATCTGTTGATAGAGACTTAGGTTGATTGTATATGTTGGCTATGGTGAATAGTGCTACAATAAACATGAGAGTGCAGATATCTTTCTGACATACTGGTTTCATTTTCTTTGGGTAAATACTCAGCAGTAAGATTGCTGGATCACATGGTAGTTTTATTTTTTATTATTTGAGGATCCTCTATACTAGTTTCCATAATGACTATACTAATTTACATTCCCACCAACAGTGTATAAGGGTTTCCTTTTCCTCACATCTTTGCAACATTTGCTTTTTTCCATCTTTGTTTTTTTATAATAGCCATTCTAACTGGAATGAGGTGATATCTCATTGTAGTTTTGATTTGCATTGTCCTGATGTCAGTGATGTTAGCATTTTTTTCATATACTTCTTGGCCATTTGTATGTCACTTTTTGAGAAACGACTGTTTAGATCTTTTGCCTATTTTTAAATTGGATTATTTGTGGGGTTTTTTGATAATGAGTTGCTTGTGCTCCTTATGTATTCTGGATATTAACCTTTGGGCAGATCTGTAGTTTGCAAATATTTCCTCCCATTATGTTGCATGTATCCTCACTTTATTGTTTCCTTGCCGTGCAGAAGCTTCTTAATTTGATGTAATCCAATTTGTCTATGTTTACTTTTGTTGCCTGTTTTTTTGAGGTCTTTTCAAAAAAATCTGTGCATAGGTCAATGTCATGAAGCATTTTCCTTATGTTTTATTCCAGTGATATCATAGGTTTGGGTCTTACATTAAATCTTTAACTCATTTTTGCATTTATTTATGTATCTGGTGGGAGATAAGGGTCTAATTTTATTCTTCTATAAGTGGATATTCAGTTTTCCTAGCACAATTTATTGAATAAATTGATCTTTCCTCAATGTGTATTTTTGCATTTTTGTCAAAAGTCAATTGGCCATAGATGTGTGAATTTATTTCTGGGCTCTCTATTCTGTTCCACTGGCCTGTTTTTATGCCAGTACCATGCTGTTTTAGTTACTATAGCTTTGTAGTATATTTTGAAGTCAGGCAGTGTGATGCTTCCAGCTTTGTTCCTTTTGCTCAAGATTGCTTTGGCTATTCAGGACCTTTTGAGATTCTATATGAATTTTAGGTTTCTCTTTTCTACTTCTGTGAAGAATGTCATTGGTATTTTGCTAGGGATTGCATTGAATCTGTAAATTGCTTTGGTTAGAAAAACATTTAAACAGTCTTGTTTCTTTCAATTCATGAACACAGAATATTATTTCTTCTAATCCATGAAACAGGACACAAATAAATGAAATAGATTTTTTTTCTTAATAATTTTTCAGTGTCTTCTAGTTTTTATTGTAGAGATTTTTCACCTCTTGGTCCAATTTGTCCTAGGTATCTTATGTATTTTTTGTAGCTATTATCAATGGAATTATTTTCTAAATTACTTTTTCAGATACTTCACTATTTGTTTATAGAAACACTACTGATGTTTGTATCTTGAGTTTGTATCTTGCAACTTTCCTGAACTTGTTTATTAATGTTAACAGTTTTTTGGTGGAGTTTGTAGGGTTTTTTATATGTAAGATCATATGTCTGCAAACAGAGACAGCTTGACATTTTCCTTTCTAATTTGCATGCTTTTTATTTCTTTCTCTTGCCTAATTGCTCAGGCTAAGCCTTCCAATATTATGTTGAATTGACGTGGTGAAAATAGGCATCCTTGTCTTTTCCTGGATCTTAGAAGAAAAGTTTTCAACTTTTCCCTTTCCTATATACTACTCACCTGGATTCTCCAAGTGCAAACTTATAGCACATTAGTTTAAGTATTTGTTCATTCTCTCTTGCTTTTCCTCTCTTCCTCTTTATATTTTTTCTGAAACTGGTACAAAAGTTTGTAGTACATTGCAGAAATAATCCCCTTATCTCAAAATAAGTCGTTGTTTATTTTTCATGAAAACATGGAACAATGATCACACTTGGGAAATTATCATTAGTACAATACTATTACCTAATTGACATACCTATATTAGATTTGTAAACAAAGCCACTGTAGCCAGATGAAGTGGATTTATGTACGAAGTTCATAAATGCTGAAAGAAGTTGATGTGTACATGAGGCATCATTACCCTGAGTTTCTACTTTTGCATATGCTTGAAAGTTTCCATAATATATAAATGTCTTTATATGGAAATGCAGAGGGGTAAAAATAGTCAAGACAATCTTTCAGAAGAATAAAGTGTTAGGACTCATTCTATTGGATAGCAAAACTTGTAAAGATTACTAATTAAAACAATGTGGTACTGATATAAGGATAGACATGTATAAAAAACAGTCCCTCCGTATGCAGACAAGTGATATATGCAGAAATTAGCACTACAGAGCAATGGGAAAGAACTTTTTGCAATGAATGGTGTATAGTGCTGGCTAGTTGAATATCCATATGAGAAAAAAAATTACATTTCACAACCCCATTGCAAAGGACACAAAAATCAATTTCAGTGAATCACAGATCTAATGGTAAAAAGTAAAACAATAAAACCTCTAGGTGATAACAGAAGACTATCTTTATTGCTTAGGTAGGGGAAAATTTTTTAAACAGGTTCCAAAAAGCTAACATTGATGAAAATAATTGATAAATTAGGTTATGTTGAAATTAAGAACTTCCATACAACAAAAGGTACCATTAAGACTGTGAATAGGCAAGCCTCAGAGTAGAAAAAGATAGTTTGCAACACTGAAACCAAAATAGGGCTTATATCAAGGATATATAAGAAACAAACGTGTAAAAATGAATAATGCAATTTAAAGAAAGGGCAAGACACTAAAACATAAGATTCAAAAAAACAAGATACTCATCCAGTTAATACCAAAAGATGTTTAACTTAGTTATCAGGAAAATGAAGTTTAAAATCACCAATACAATATCCCTACACATTCACTGGAATGGTGAAAATAAAAACGACTAGCAACACTAAATGTAGACAAGCATGTGGAAACTTCCACATATGGCTAATGAAACAGGAAATCGGCACTTCCCCTTTGGAAAAGTTTGGAAGTGTCTACTGAGGTTGAACATACCTCCGATTTTATTTAGTCATATTCTCAAATGAGGTGTGACCACATGTTTACCAAAAAGCAGGTGCCAGAGTGTTCATTGGGCATTATGTAAAATAGCTAAAACATGGTAAGAACTCAAATGTCCATCAGCATTAGAATGAAAAAATGATATAAAGGTAGACTAGATGGCAATAAATTTAAGATACTCTCATAATTAGGCTGGGCGCAGTGGCTCACGCTTGTTATCCCAGCACTTTGGGAGGCTGAGGTGGGCAAATCACTTGAGGTCAGGAGTTTGAGACCAGCCTGGCCAACATGATGAAACCCCAACTCTACTAAAAATACAAAAATTGGCCAGGCGTGGTGGTGTGGACCTGTAATCCCAGCTACTCAGGAGGCTGAGGCAGGAGAATCGCTTGAACCTGGGAGCTGGAGGTTGCAGTTAGCCAAGATCGCACCACTGCACTCCAGCCTGGGCAACCAGAGTGAAAACTCCATCTTAAAAAAAAAAAAAATCACAATTATAATGTGAGTAAAAATTGCCAAAACAATATAATGTATATTATATGTGAACCCAGTTTATATATATATAGCTTGAATCCAGGCAAATATAATATAGGGTGCTACAAATTAAGATATTAATGACCTATAGGGGAGATAGAGGGACTAGTGATTATGTAGGGGCGATAGAGGGACTAGTGATTATGTAGGGGCATGAAGGGCCTCTTAGGTACTGATAACTTTCTATTAGGTTGGTGCAAACTTGGATGGTGGTTATACAGATATGTTTACTTTGTGATAATCTGTTGAGCTGTATACTCATGATTTGATTTTTCTAGATGTATGTTATACTCAAGTGATAAAATAAGTGCATACTACATATATACACATGCATGCAAGCCAAAACTCCAGCTCTTTTCCCCTTCAATTTTGAGGAAGAAAAAGCTTTTTAGAAAGAAATGTGGGCTGGGCGTGGTGGCTCACGCCTGTAATCCCAGCACATTGGGAGGCCGGGAAGGGTGGATCACAAGGTCAGGAAATCGAGACCATCCTGGCTAACACGGTGAAACCCAGTCTCTACTAAAAAATACAAAAAAATTAGCTGGGCGTGGTGGCAGGTGCCTGTAGTACCAGCTACTCAGGAGTCTGAGGCAGGAGAATGGCATGAATCTGGGAGGTGGAGCTTTGCAGTGAGCTGAGATTGCGCCACTGAACTCCAGCCTGGGTGACAGAGTGAGAATCTGTCTCAAAAAAAAAAAAAAAAAATGTGGTTGCTAGCTTTTATTCTGGCAGAATCTCTTACCCAGAGCACTGTACTATTCATATTAATAATGAAAATCACTAATATTTATTATTAGTAATTTTGACAATAGCAAATATTTAGTGAGTATTTAGTATGCTTTGGTACTACAGCAACTCCAGATTATCATATTGAATTTCTCTTATTTTATATATAAAATAAATATAATTATTTGCCTTATTTTTAGGTAGAGAAACTGGGTCTTAAGTCAGGAAAGTCACTAGTTCATGATCATATATCTAGCAGATGGTGGAGCTAGGATTGAAATGTAGACTGCCCTGGGCCAGGTGTGGTGGCTCATGCCTGTAATCCCAGCACTTTGGGAGGCCGAGATGGGCAGATCACGAGGTCATGAGATCAAGACAATCCTGGCTAACACGGTGAAACCCCATCTCTACTAAAAATACAAAAAATTAGCCCGGCGTGGTGGTGGGCGCCTATAGTCCCAGCTACTCAGGACGCTGAGCAGGAGAATGGCGTGAACCCGGGAAGCGGAACTTGCAGCCACTGCACTCCAGCCTGGGGGACAGAGCGAGACTCTGTCTCAAAAAAAAATAAAATAAAATAAAATAAAATGTAGACTGCCCTACTGTGTAGCCTTTGAGCTCATCCACTAGGCCATGCTGGCTTCTACTAAGACTTCCAAATGTAGGTGTCTGTGATCCATTGAAAGGGAAAAAAATTTGAGAAGCAAATGCATAGACTTACCCCAAAGCTAAAATAAACTGAACATTAAGAAGCAATTTCTAAGCAAAGGGGTGTTAGTAATAGCATTTTCTTTTTCACAGAAGTGAGGAAACTGCATCCAGTCAGCACAGGTCATTAAACTCAAGCAAAAGTTCACTGAAGCAAAGGCACCTATTGTTTATCTCACAAAATAACTGGAGGGTTTTCCAGAGAGAGTGGAGCACAAGGTAAATTACCTAGTGGAAATGTCAACAGGACAGGACTGCACACTAGGGTCTTTTTCATGTGCAGTTGACAACAGCTAAAAATAAATTGAACTTGGCAATGGCTCCCCATGTTCCTGCAGCCCCAGGGGGCTACTTTCATTTTAATAAATGATTGAACAAGGTGTTTAACTTCTTTCTGTTTTCAGACTGGTATTCAGGGGTATAGGAAATGCATTATTGAATATTTTCCTGTGCTCTGGCTTCAGGTAAAGGGCTGTTCTTAACAACCAGAGCTAAAGAGCTGTGTGGGCTTACCCATGAAGAGTACTGAAAATTCAAGTTGTGTTATTAGAAGTGAAGTTATATCCTGTGCCATCCATGTCCCTTTCTACCTCCCCATGACGGACATAAGGGTAAGACTTCTGGCTAAGGGAAAGGGGTACAGACTGTGCTCATAAAATAAAATTAAATTAAACACTGCCTATGAGAAATGATTTCGTGATTGTGCCAAGTGGCCATGAATTGGGAGAGAAATGGGAGAGGGAATAAGTTGATATGAAAAATAATGTTGTCCCAGTGAGAGGCTGACTCTAAAACAATAAATACCAAGTGTTTCTAGAGTGTATTAAAAAGGAAAGCATTAAGAAAATATTTTTAAATACTTTTGCTTTTAAGTTCTTTGAAGACAAGATGTATGCCATTTTTTGTATTTTCCTTCTCATGGTGCTTTGAACATTCTTTTTGTATTTTATGATATCAGATTGAATCAATGCCTTATTATTTGTTAAGTATGATCTGCTATATGTTACTTAGAGAAATATAATATTGTCCACACAAAGAGATGAATCTCTAAGCAAAAAGGTTTTGTTTGCAAATAATATACAAGAAGTAAGATTGCAATCCAGGACATACATACAGACCAGGGTGATCTCTGGTATGTCTATAGAACAAAGAAACAGGTTAGAATTTAGTCAGGAAAGACTAGCTATACAAGTCGTTTTCAGAGAAACCTTACTGGCACTGGCAGCATCTTATAAGAGCTGGTGAGCTCTGATTGGTGAGTGCCAGTAGTTGCTAGATAAGACTTGTAATCTTAAAGTTATAGTTAAGCCTTTCCAGCTTTGAATTGGGTTTGCGAGAGTTTTTGAAACAGGCAAGTTTTCTTGTATAACTGGCTAGCTGTCCTTGTGCCACTAGTTGTCCTTGTGTGACTCGTGTAGTAACTTCTGATTTGCAAAAATTTCTTGTGATAGTTCCTGTTATCAGGCAAATCCTGAATGAGAGCACTTCCTTTCATGGCCTTCCCTGGCTCCATTTGTCAGGAATTAACCCAAGTGACTCTATTTTGAATCTTACAATTTTCACAATATTAAAGCAAATAAAAAGCTTCTATTTCTCATCTTGCAAATAAGAACTATGCTGTAGGCTTTAGGTGTGCCCCCTCAATTAATTCCCACAATAAATTAGGTACTATTATTGTTCACATTTTATAAATAAGGGAAGTCATAAAAACATTAAATACATTTTTGAGGTTACAGAACTAGGCAAAGCTAGGATTTGAACTAATCTCTTTTACTCTGTACTCTAAGAGGGTCATCAAATATATATTGAATAGTTTTTAGTTTCTTGTCCATATAGGGAAATATGGGGAGACTAATTAGCAGAAGATGTTTTTGATATCTTTAGAAATTATGTCTAGCCAATTGGCCTTATAGAAACAGAACTAACACCAGTGAAATGCTTGGTGAAATTGAGTCTGTTCTTTTTCTACACTGTGGATAGTATAATTTACCAACAACATTTAATCTAACATAACAGGTATAAGCTCTATGCACTAGAAGAGTCACATACACCAATTAATTTATTATTGTTTTTCTTTCCTATAGAATCACCTAGATAGCTGCAATGAAAGAAGTTCAGATACAAACAGTATCTCCATCATTATTTTTAGTTACTTATTAAACCTGTACTCTGTGTAGGAATTTGGAATACATAGATTGCAATGAAAAATATTGGGAAATTCAGTTTTGGTTGTAAAATGAGTAATCTTATAACACTTCATGTATAAATTATGAGGCATTTAAGTAAGAAAGTTCTAATGCTTAGCTAAAGAAAGGTGACTAACAAAGCCAGTAAAGATGGAAAAC
The DNA here is from genome assembly GCF_028885625.2 of Pongo pygmaeus. Taxonomy (NCBI): domain Eukaryota; kingdom Metazoa; phylum Chordata; class Mammalia; order Primates; family Hominidae; genus Pongo; species Pongo pygmaeus. Next base: position 86,268,899 of record NC_072388.2, read on the forward strand.
CATATTTAGAACTTTTTAACACAAAAACCTGTATAATAGAGATTTGGCTTGTGGGTGAGTCTCAGAGATGTGAGTATATAATGACTGTCGAAGTATATAATGACTCTCTATTTTAATTCTTGGAGGGTAACCATGGCTGAGGATAGTAAGCCTCAGAAGAAAAGTCACAAAAGAGAGAGGAGGAATATAATAGCAGGAACCAGAAATACACTCTGTACCAGAAATTAGGAGACAAGCCTTAAAAAATCAGAATTTGGAAAAAGCAATAGCCAAAATTAGGAAGCATGGGTTCCAGTTCCAGTAGTTTCCTGTGTCTTTGGGCCCATTGCTTTGGTTCTCTGGGTTCCATTTTTCTATGAGTAAAATGGGAGTGTTCAGTTATATAATTTCTGTAACTCTAACTCCCCCATACATCATATTCTACAATCCTTAGGAACGGTTCAATAACATTCAATGCCCTAAAGGAAGAAAGGAGATTGTAGTATACTCTATTGAATTAAGAAGAAAGACCTTCCGATCTTCTTGTCAGGCCTCTGAGCCCAAGCTAAGCCATCGTATCCCCTGTGACCTACACGTATATGTCCAGATGGCCTGAAGCAAGTGAAGAATCACAAAAGAAGTGAAAATGACTGGTTCCTGCCTTAACTGATGACATTCCACCATTGTGATTTGTTTCTGCCCCACTTTAACTCAGTGATTAACCTTGTGAAATTCCTTCTCCTGGCTCAGAAGCTCCCCTACTGAGCACTTTGTGACACCCCCACCCCTGCCCGCAAGACAAAAACCCCCTTTGATTGTAATTTTCCACTACCCACCCAAATCCTATAAAATAGCCACACCCCTATCTCTCTTTGCTCACTTTTTTCGGACTCAGCCCGCCTGCACCCAGGTGACTAAAAAGCTTTATTGCTCACACAAAGCCTGTTTGGTGGTGTCTTCACACGGACGCGTGTGAAACTTCTTATAATTTTCTTGTTGCCAATAAGAAAAATGAACAAATAGTAAATTCTTATAACTAATTATAAGCATTTGGGATAATCTCCTCTAAAATATATGAGAGATACAATCCATAGAGAGGTTAAGGTAAGATTACTGTGTCAAAGTCAGGAAGTTAGCCCAGGAGACAAGGGGTAAATATGATCACAGTTTAAAGGAGCTATGAATAAGGGAAACCAAGAAGGTAAAAATCTGGGATGGAAGGAGGCCAAATAGGAGATCGAGATAAGCCCCTGTGGGAGACCTCAACAAAAAAGAGTATGCAGACTTGCATATGCAGAATGGCAAGACAGGCTGCTATGGCCTAAAGAAGACCACTGCAAACAACGGATCCCTAAGGCATGTTCTACCCAACTTGTTAAAGAGCTTTGCATGTACACAGGGCCAGCCACACCAACAGGACTTCAGGAATACTGGATACTTAACTCCTTAAGATTCAGTAGAAGAAAGAGTCTTTCCTCTGAGCATAGTCTAGCTTAAGTTCTTGTTCTGGAGAATTTCATGGTAGGTTCCAATTCTGTAAATTCTGTTTAAGAAAGCAGGAGAAAGACCAATAGAATTTAGAAAATATGTTTTAGAAAATGCTAATTATTTAAAGTTTTATAACAAGATAGTAACCTTCAGCCAGCTGATGAGTCAAATTATGTGGAACACATCATGATGGAGAAATAAGACTCTATTTGACTTTTATATCTTCCATGCCATCAAGTGATGATTTCTGTAAAATATTACAAGGCACTGACAAATTTTCCTGGATTTCTTCACTCACAAATGAACGTGTGGTTGTTGCAAGCTGACCCTGTGCCTCTTTATGTGTTTTCTACTTGGTATGCAGCGATTTCCCTGCCTCCTGTGATAGTTATTCACAGGCTGCTGCATAGTGATTTTCATATGCTTTCTTCCTGCCTTGGACCAATGAAGCAATAAATAAGGGGGAAAAAAAGGTAAGTCTCTCTAAACAGCAGAAGAGCAGTGGTGCAGGAAACAGAAAGCAACTCCCAGAAGGAGCAAATGCATTCATAGCAAATTCCACCAGCAAATGAATAGTGTCATCCAGCTAATTATATGTAATTGTCTCCTATATTGAAACAATAAATAATGTGGGAGGCCAGTGCTGCTTGTTGGGAATTACAACAACTCTATATAAATAAAAGGAAAACAAATGAGGAAAACCTGAACATAGGTGGTACATCCTGAAATTGTTGCCATAGGTGTTTTATAGTACTGCGCACTGGTATAATATCTTCTACATAAAGAATTCAATGCCTGCATGTAGGCATACCAGAAGTGAGAATGGTAGTTGTAGATCTTCCAAATCCTAGGGTGACTCTGAGCATGCCACTCAGTACGAGTAAGCAGCCAAAACCACTGTTTATATTAGTCTTCATAACATGGTCACCTGGCCAAAGGTAACAAGATATCGGATTTCTTAGGCATTTGAAAAGGTGAGCATATTGTCTTAAAACGTGATGCAAAGTATCAGAGACCCACATCACTACCATAAGTGTGACAAAGACATTCATTGGTAGCCATTCATCTGTGATACCATCACTCATATGCTGAAGGAATCTTTATGATTTAGGACCAAAAGTCCAAATGATAGCACTAAAGCCACCAGCTCAATGTTATGGCAGCCAATGTTATTATAAAGCCTCAAGTCTTTTTCCTATAACTTATATAGAGCTGTACAAGTCCAAGACTTTATGCATAGAAAGGAGAGCTCTTAGCCTGTCCCACAGTTTCAATGTATCTATGGCTATGTCTGTCTCTAGTCATCTTATATACAGTCTGTTTTTCCTTTGTTTAAGACAAATACCTAAGTTCTTCCTACTTTAGGCTGAGATTATAACTACATAGTTACATAAACACAGCCCATCAACTGTCTTTATTCAAAGCAGATAGCAGAAGGGATTCCAAATTCAAGTTTATACAGTCCTACAAGGCTAACCCCCCTAATTGTCACTACCGTGCATTTATTTTCATGACTGTCTTAAATAATCCTTAATAGTACTAATCTAGACATATTTGTTACTCCATATGTACATCCATTGTTAAAATTGTGTATTTTTCTTTTCATTCTAAGATTGTGCTTTGAGCTGCTAATATGCACTAGACCTAAGATAGGCTCTGGAGATACAAAAATAAATAAAACAACATCTTTCCTCAAGGAACCCTGAGGCCAGAGAAAATAAACTATTTTTTTCCCTCCTCAACAAGTTAACCAAGCTTATAATAACTCAGAAATTGGAGGTAGGAGAAAGGAAGTGATATGGTTTGGCTCTGTGTCCCTACCCAAATCTCATCTCAAATTGTAATCCCCCCATGTCAAGGGAGGGACCTAGTGGGGAGTGATTGGATCATGGGAGCAGATTCCCCCATGCTGTTCTTGTGATAATGAGGGAGTTCTCACAAGATCTAATGGTTTAAAAGTGGCAGTTTTTCCTGATGTCTCTCTCCTGCGGCCTTGTGAAGAAGGTGCTTGCTTCTGCTTCACTTTCTACCATGGTTGTAAATTTCCTGAGGCCTCCCCAGCCATGTGGAACTGTGAGTCAATTAAATCTCTTTATTTCATAAATTACCCAATCTCAAGGAGTTCTTTTTAGCAGTGGGAAAATGGACTAATACAGAAAATTGGTACTGGCAGAATGGGGTAGTCTCATAAAGATGATCTGAAAATGTGGAAGCAACTTTGGAACTGGGTAACAGGCAGATATTGGAAGAGTTTGGAGGGCTCAGAAAAAGGCAGGAAGATGAGGGCAAGTTTTGAGCTTCCTAGAGACTTGTTGAATGGTTTTGACCAAAATGCTGATAGTGATATGGACAATGAAGTCCAGGCTGAGATGGTCTCAGATGGAGATGAGAAACTTATTGAGAACTGAAGCAAATGTCACTCTAAATATGCTTTAGCAAACAGACTGGCTGCATTTTGCCCCTGTGCCAGAGATCTGTGAGCATTGAACTTGAGAGAGATGATTTAAGGTATCTGGTGGAAGAAATTTCTAAGCAGCAAAGTGTTCAAGAGGTGATGTGGTTGACTCTGAAAGCATTCAGTCATATGCATTCACAAAGAGATCACCTGAAAATGAAACTTTTATTTAAAAGGGAAGCACAACATAAAATTTGGAAAATTTGCAGCCTGACCATGAGGTAGAAAAGAAAAATCCATTTTTTCTGCTGCAGAAATTTGCATAAGAAGGAGCCAAATGTTAATCACCAAGACAATGGGGAAAATGTCTCCAGGGCATTTCTGGGATCTTCATGGCAGCCCCTCCCATCACAGGCCTGCAGGCCTAGGAGGTAAAAATGGTTTCATGGGCCAGGGTCCAGGGCCCTGCTGCTCTGTGTAGCCTCAGAATTTAGTGCCCTGCATCCCAGCCACTCCAGCTCCAGCGTGGTTAAAAGGGGCCAAGGTATAGCTCAGGCCATTGCTTCAGAGGATGCAAGCCCCAAACACTGGTGGCATTCACATGTTGTTGGGCCTGTAGGTGTGCAGAAGACAAGAGTTGAGCTTTAGGCGCCTCCATCTAAGTTTCACAGGATGTATGGAAACTCCTCAATGTCCAGGCAGATGTCTGCTGCCTGGGTGGAGCTCTCATTGAGAACCTCTGCTAGGGCCATGCAAAGGGGAAATGTGGGGTTGGAGACCCCACACACAGTCCCCACTGGGGCACTGCCTATTGAAGCTGTAAGAAGAGAGCCACTGACTTCCAAATCCCAGAAAGGTAGATCCACTGACAGCTTGCACCACATACCTGGAAAAGCCACAAGCACTCAACACCAGCCCATGAAATGAGCCATAGGGGCTGTACCCTGTAGAGCCACAGGGGCAGAGCTGCCCAAGTCCATGGGAGCCCACCCCTTATATCAGCATGCACTGTATGTGAGACATGGAGTCAAAGGAGCTTTACGATTTAATGACTGCCATGTCAGATTTTGGGCTTGCATGGTGCCTGTGGCCCCTTGTTTTGGCCAATTTCTTCCATTTGGAGTGGGACCGTTTACCCAATTCCTGTACCCGCATTGCATCTTGGAAGTAACTTATTTGTTTTCATTTTATGGGCTCATCAGTGAAAGGGACTTGCCTTGTCTCTGATGCAACTTTGGATTTGAACTTTTTAGTTAATGCTGGAATTAGTTAAGACTTTGAGGACTGTTGGGAAGGCCTTTTTTTTTTTCTTTTTCTGAGACGGAGTATCACTCTGTCACCATGCTGGAGTGCAGTGGCGTGATCTCGGCTCACTGCAACCTCCACCTCCTGGGTTCAAGTGATTCTCCTGCCTCAGCCTCCCGAGTAGCTAGGCCTACAGGCACACCACCACACCCAGCTAATTTTCATATTTTTAGTACAGATGGGTTTCAACATGTTGGCCAGGATTGTCTCGATCTCTTGACTTCATGATCTGCCTGCCTCCACCTCCCAAAGTGCTGGGATTACAGGTGTGAGCCACTGCACCTGGCTGGCATGATTGGTTTTGAAATGTGAAAAGGACATGAGATTTGGGAGGGGCAAGGGATGGAATGATATGGTTTGACTCTGTGTTCCCACCCAAATCTCATCTCAAATTGTAATCCCCGCATGTCAAGGGAAGGACTTGGTGGAAGATGATTGGACCATGGGGGCGCTTTCCGCCAGGCTGTTCTCATGACTGCGAGGGATTCTTAGGAGATCTGGTGGTTTAAAAGTGGCAGTTTTCCCTGCTCTCTTTCTCTCTACTGCCACTTTTGAAGAAGTTACCTGCTTCCCCTTCACTTTCCACCATGATTGTAAGTTTCCTGAGGCCTCACCAGCCATGCAGAACTGTGATTCAATTAAACCTCTTTCCTACATAAATTACCTAGTCTTGGGTAGTTCTTTATAGCAGTGTGAAAATGAACTAATACAGGAGACAACCAAAAGACATATAAATCAACTTCAGTGTATTTAATCAGCATATAGTTTATTGGGGAAATAGAATAGCAAAAGAAAATACAACAGTGTATGATAAAATGCTCACTTAATAAGAAAATTCATAGTATATTTAATTTATATGTTCTGTTATCAGAAAACCTTTTGTCTAATTTCCAATTCCACATCAAATAACTACAGGCAGTTGGAGAGGGGATGAGGTTGCAATGGTAGGTGCCATGGTGATCATATGCTGTAAGATGGAAATCTGCAATACTTGTTCTTCTAAGTCTTCTGTTTGCTACATTTACTAGCCCATCCTGATCAGATATTTATATCCTACACATGCGAGGCAGGCAAGTCTCCTGGAATCAAATCATCTTACCAAAAGCATATTAACATGATGTTGGCAAATACCCCAAAGATATTAGTTCAAAACCTGGGCACTTTGATTAAAATTTTCTTGTTACCAAATCAACACCAGATAGTATGCATTCTTTCTTTCTTGATATACTCTTTTCTTGGAATAGTCATGATAATGTTTCATTCCTTTACACAATTCTGATGTGGGAAGTAATGCTGTCAAAGGAGGTTTTGCTTATTTGTTTGCTCAACAGATTAGAAAATCAGTTGAGAAGAATGAGAAGTCTGTCAATATAACCATTTTTTTTAATTCAGTAGAACTTTTGAAAAATGTAATAAGTTACTGTATATTCGACAAATGTTAGATGAATGCCTACCATGTAAAACAATTTGGGCAAGGCATTGAGGAGGACAGAGAATAAGGAGAAAAAGACAAAGATCAAATATGAGTGACAACACCGAGCCTGTTAATTACATGAATAGATAGCTATAAATCTGCTGTGATACATTTCTGGAGGGTTCCTCTTCAATAATTATACCCTCCAATATACAAAAGTGCTAATATATGATAGTCTGTTATTAAAGGTTTAATTCTTTTTGCAAATATTTATTCATTTGATATGATGTAAATGAGGATCTCCATTGTAAATGTAAGTAATTTTGAAGTCAGTGGTCTTTGCTCCAATACCATTTTTATTTAACCAAAACTCTCAACTTGAGAGCTCACAATAGAGAAACAAATGGCTAACTGAAGAATCTAGAATAAAAGGGAGTGATAGGAAGAGCAAAATAAATATAAAAACAGCAACAATAAAAGAAAACATAACCTGTAACTATATATTAAAAGATTAGTTACATGTAAGGTACACAAAATGCCATGGGGAGCAGAAGTTTCTTTAGGAAGCATTTCTACAGAAGACGGATTTGGAGTTTATTTTAAAAATCTGGGGAAACGCAAAATGGTAGAAGGCAATGCATGGGCTATACCCCATGGTGTTTTCCTTTGACACATAAGCACCTTTAAAAATAGCCTGATGGACCACAAGCCCCAGGAACTAGCTGTTCATAGCTAATTATCCAAAGACTTGAAGAAGTCAAGCTGTGCAAAGTCAATTCAACTTTGCCTGGTGCAGCCTGAAGCTACTTTAGTTAAACCTTAGTCATAGTGTTTCTAATGAAAGGGGGTAACACAGAATAAAAACTGCAAGCCCAATTCAATACAAGTCAATAAAATTGCAAGCAGTAAAGGCACATAACATCCAATAATTAAGACTAACAGCACTATTATTTTTCTAGAAACCCAAACCATAAAAGAGATTAATTGCTTTGTATTTAACTCAGAAAAAAGCTCATTTGATTGAGACTCATGCTCACAACTCACTCAAACAGATGTTACCTTTTGCTAATACAGAAAGGATGCTATTTTAAAAATTGAGCAGAAAACAAATTAAATGTTCATTAAAAATATTTTCGGCCAGGCACAGTGGCTCATGCCTGTAATCCCAGCACTTTGGGAGACAGGTGGGCAGATTGCCTGAGCTCAGGAGTTCACGACCAGCCTGGGCAACAACAGGGTGAAACTCCGTCTCTACTAAAAGACAAAAAAATTAGCCTGGCATGGTGGTGGGTGCCTGTAGTCCCAGCTACTTGGGAGGCTGAGGCAGGAGAATTGCTTGAACCCGGGAGGCGGAGGTTGCAGTGAGCAGAGATGACACCCACTGCACTCCAGCCTGGGTGACAGAGCGAGACTCCGTCTCAAAAAAAAAAAAATTAATGATTTTGTTTTCATAGAATCAATATATTGAATAATATGTACACTATACCATTCAGTGAAAAAGATATAAAGGAGTCAGAAACATTGACTTGTCCTCACCAAGGCTAATCTGGCTACTGACTCAAGTGAATGCCTGTCTTGACCACAACAGAGACCAATACTAAAGTCTCCCAGATGTCACTGTTCCCCACAGTAGCCACCTAGAAGCATACTGCTTGCTGAATTCTTTCATCATGGAGGTGGCAACAACTTATCTTTCTTACTAGAATAGACATGTATTCTAAATACGCATTAATCTTCCTTGTCCACAGTGCTTTGCCAGCTTGTAGATTTACAGAACATTTTGCTCACTACCATGACATCTCTTACAACATTGCTTCTGACCTAGAAACTCAGATCCACAAAGAAGCAGGACAATGGGCTCATGCCCAAGGAATTTACTAGTATTACTATGTGTCTCATTATCCAGAAGCAGCTGACCTGACCCAAGAGTGAAATGGTCTACTGAAGACTCAGATTCAGACATAACATTAGCAGGAATTAAAGACTCTGAAATGTTAGTGTCATAAAGGATGAGTCGCATGCTTTAAACAAGTAATTAATATATCATGCTATTTTCCTTATAACCATAATACATAAGTAAAGGAAACAAGGGTAGAGGTAGCTTCTCTCTCTTATAGATAATCCACTTGCAAGTTTTATTATCTTTTCTTGAAAGTTTAAACTCAATTGGTTAGACTCCCTTAATTCTTAAGCATGGAATGCTGCCAGCCAATGATAGGACAATAGTTCCTCTGAGTTAAAAAATGAGATTAACACCTGATAATTTTGGGTTTCTTATGTCACAGCACCAGTAAGTGTTGCAGTATTGGCTGGAGGATTGATTCAGTTTATCAAGAGGAAAATGAGTTGGTACTACATTATGTGATCAGTGAAATCAGGGTCTAGAACCCAGGGGATTCTCTCAGGTATCTCTCAATACTTCTATGTCCCAATACTAAAAGTTAAGGGAAAACTACAGTGATTCGATAAAAACAAATCCACAGAACAGTTACACTCTAGAAGTGGTTTGGCTCATTCCACTAAGTGAGGAAGCAAGGCAACTGGAGGTACAAAGAAAAAGTGCAATGAATTGTCTTTAAAAAATAAAGTAAAAACTAAACTACAGTATTATTGTTAGCTACAGAAACAATGCACATGTGAAGATTATGGTAACTACACACATATACTCACCACAGTTGTTGCAGAAATTGTGAAGAATGACTTGTGGATTGATATATAATATACCAACAATTTTCCCTTTTCAGCTTTTTGCTTATTATTTTATATGAGAATAGTTTATTGGTGATCTTTTAATTTAGTGTTTGGGTTAAAGGATATTTAAGTAATTTTGTGACTGAGCTAAAAGAAACTGACCTTGCATGGTGTCTTTGTTCTTATCTCATTTACAAAGAAAATGAGAACATCTCCATTTGCTCAAAGAAAGCCATCTTATTAGGTAGAGGAAGTCATTGTTATTTTGTTGACTGCAGAGTAAAATATGTGTAAGATGATATGTAAGTTTGCTTAGCAGCCAAAGGGGTGGACTATGCTGGTTTACTTATTTATTACCTTCTTTCAAATTCAAATTCACTTTTCTTGACTCTATGAAAACAAGACTAGAGTTCTGCCAGCTATGCATACCAGATACCCTGGCCAATTGGCTTACTTTTAGGTTAGAAGAGCATTAGAATATTGAAGTGGTGGTGGTGGGGAGATATTTATTTATTTATTTATTCGATTGATTGATTTTGTTTATTGTTCCTGTCAGTCAGGCTCCACCCATTAGCTATTGGCTCCAACTACCAGCTTCTTTTGGCGCTGCCCTGACCAGCTCCAGTTTTCCTCCCAGTTTTACTAGAGAAGGCTAGATGGTGGCCCCATCTCAGATCTTGATCTCAAGTTTTGTAGGGCCCTCTCTCGAGCTTCTGAAATACCATCTGGAGATAGGTAGTGCTCCCTATCCAGAGATCTAAGCACATTCCAAAAAAACCCTATTCTGAACACATAGGTCCTAGCAAACCTCAGCTAAGTGGAGCATGTGCGTAGTTGAGACGATGGGCTGTTAAACGAAGTTACCAAAATCATTCTTGAGACATGCTGCTGAATTAGCAGTGCAGAATTATCCAGATTTATCATTCCTTACTGGAATCATTTTGAGAAAGCCTCACATTAAGATGGCAGACTTACAAGACTGAAGAAGCATAAATTGGTAATCCACATTGAGTTCAGTTGCTCTAGAGGCTTACTTAGGCACATAGAGAAATTAGTGTAAATTAGATATAAAAATGTTTGTGTTAAGCCATGGGGATTTTGAAGCTGTTCATTCCTACTTATGACCTAGTGTCTCCTGATGAATATAGAAATCAGTACCAGGAGAAATAGTGTGCTGCCATGACAAATACTAAAATATGTACCAGTGGCACGGTGAACAGGAATGAGACCCAAAGGAGAGATGATGATCTATGTAATGCAATGGCAGAACATAATGTTGCCTGCAATAACTTGGGAAACAAATGTTTGAAGAATTTGCAGTGTTCGGGAAAATGATTAGGAAATAAAACTTTACTTGTGGGTGTTTATTGCTATTGTGGTTTATCATATGAAATGGAAAATGTTAGAAGAATAGATGTTCTACTCTCTTGTTTCAGACAAAAGAAGACTTGAAAGAAATGGTCTGACATATATGTTTCAAGTGTTCAGCATATATAAAGTTCTAAGAGATAAAAATTGAGGCTACAAAAGTAAATAAGACACATCTTTGTTACCAGAAAGGGATCTCAATCCAGATCCCAAGAAAGGGTTCTTAGATCCCATGCAAGAAAGAATGTGAGGCAAATCCACAGAGTAAAGTGAAAGCAAGTTTACTAAAAAAGTAAAGGAATTAAAAAATGTCTGCTCCATGGAAAAGCAGCCCCAAAGGCCACTGGTTGGCTATTTTTATGGTTATTTCTTGATTATATAATAAATAAAGATTGGATTATTCATTAGTTTTTCAGGAAGAATGCAGACGATTATCAGAATTGAGGGTTCCTCCCTTTTTAGACATAGGGTAACTCCTGGACATTGCCATGGCATTTGTAAACTGTTATGGAGCTGGTGGGAGTGTCTTTTAGCATGTTAATGCATTATAATTAGTGTATCATGAGCAGCGAGAACAGAGGTCACTTTCATCACCACCTTAGATCTGGCAGGTTTGGGCTGGCTTCTTTACCACATCCTGTTTTATCAGTAGGTTCTTTGTGATCTGTATCTTGTGTTGACCTCCTATCTCATCCTGTGACTAAGGATGCCTACCCTTCCGGGAATGCAGCCCAACAGGTCTCAGCCTCATTTTACCCATCCCCTATTCAAGATGGAGTCACTCTGGTTTGAATGCCTCTGAAACCTTATGCTATACACAAGGTTTCATTCAGGCCTGTCTGTCCAATTCTTGCCTCTGAATTCAGTCAGCTTTCCTGACCGTCATACTGTCTAGTAGTGGTTACTCCCTACTTCCTGAGTATACACTCTGGCTCAGTGTAACTGTCCTTGAGTACCTCATTTGGTGAATCACTTAATCAACATTGTTTCTCTACTCAGATCCCAACCAGATAGCCTTCATTACTTTGGTTATCTTTCAGAAAATCCAAAGCTCTGAGTGATTAATACCTTTTACCAGCTCTCTCTGCCTTTTCCTAAAAGAGAAATTGTTAAAAAGTAAGTTAAGTCATCCCTCTCACACAAATATAGATAACTCACGAATTAATGAGGGCATTGGTAAGGTGTTTCAAACTGCTCAACTGAGGATTTGATTGATAGAAATTTGTATTGTCTACTTGTAAAAAATATTTTGCATTTCTATGAACAGGAATCATTTGCAAAGACATAGGCGGGAAATATTTGCATTACCATCAGTTTTCTACTAGTTAACTTTCATCTCTACAGAGTTACAAATTAACCAAGTGAAATAATCCAAGGCAAAGATCACTATAGAATCAGAAAATTCATACGTTGTTTTCTAGACAATGCCCAGCATTCTATTAAAAGGAAGTGCTGCAATCTTGTCTGCCTACTTTAAAGTCTTCCATATCTTGTCCTAATATGCCATCAATTAAACTCATCCCTCATCAAGTCACCTACCCCACAAATAGAAATACAGATGCAGATATACTAAGCGACTTACATGCAAATAAATATTTGAAGAATGGCTATGTAGAAGAGGAATTTTATATTCCATGTGTAAACCTATTTGTGAGTTAATTCGTTTACTGGCATATTAGCAGGAAACAACTATATTCCTTTCCACTGCTACCATTTTAAATCTAGTCTTTCAATTTGTTTTTTCTAAATCTGTCTGTAATCTTGGGCAAAGCTCATAGCTTTCCCAGTGACAGTCAGGCAATGCATGAAGAATTTGTTGTTTTTTGTTTTTCCTGGTAATAAAATCTTCTTTCAGGCAATATGAAGTCCCTAAATATCATTCAGATTAAAACTTCTTTTCCCTAGATCAGGCCTTATTTTAACTCGGAAATCTGCAGGAGGAGAAGGGGATATGGTCAATTTTACCTCTATTTTCTGCTTCTTCTCCCATTATATTTAGTAGGTGATGCTTTGGGTCCCACTGCGAGATAAAGAGAAGGAGAGGTACACTTGACTAATAAGAGTTGCAATCAGCTGTGGTGCCTCATGGCATGGTGTGTTTCCATTTTCCATCCTGTGATGAGGATGTTGCCACCTCCAACTAGCCTTTTGTAGTTTCTCCAACTCTTGGTTTCCAGGAACTTACCTTTCTTGCAGAGTCATTCTAATTTCTAGTTATTCTTCTAGGAAGAGTCCCTCTCAAGAAACACAACAGGACTCTTCTCTGTGATGGCCACATCTGGCTTGGTGGAAACCAATGTAATACTCAGACTTTTCATTCCATTTTCAAAGCAAGCCCTTTTTTCTGTTTTATTTCCAGACAAGGATGTTTTAGCCACAGCTTCCTACCTTTAAGCTTTCAGACAAAAGTTAAATGCCAGGTTCTCTGTCTTTCAAACTCTGGGAAATGCCTATAAAGCTATTTGGTTCTTTTAAGGCCTCCACTTACTTGACTTGAAATGGCAAGAAGATAATAGCAACCACAGGTTTCTGAAAACGAAGTAAAAGAATTCTCACTCTGCAATCTCTTCAGCCTCTGCCAACCCATTCTCTCTGTAGGGAAGGAGACATATCTTCTTCCCATCTTATGTTCATGGCTAAGGCCCCTATAACAAAAGACAGATTAACAAGAGAAAAGCATACAATTTATTTAAAATAAGTTTTATGTGAGATGACAGCCTTCAGAAATAAAGATACTATGAAACAAACAAACGTGTGTGTTTTAACCCTAAGTTTGATGAAGTGGATAGTTGCAGAGAGTATAATTAGACAAACGGGGTATGATCTAATAGTACTAGATTGGAGGAAACTTAGCAAGGCCTGTTTGTTCAGATTCTTCTCTGAGTCCCTGTGTCTTCAAAGGTAAATTTGTTCCTTTCCTCTGGGTATACAGTGAGCACCTCTCACCTGAAGGTCTGATGACCTAGTTCAGGAGAAGATCAGCAATTCATTTCCAGGTCTTATGATCTACTTCAGGGGAAAATAAGGAAGGTCAGAGTGACATTCTTGCTTCTGCTATTTTTTAAAATGCCAATGAGCCATATTTCGGGATAGTGCCTCTTGAACCCCATTAGCATTTGCTTGAATAGCTGGGCCACAGATGATAGACCAAAGTGGAGAGAACTAGTCTGGAGCCAACTCCATTGCATGTTCTGAATGCCACACTTATATCCTAATATAACATGCTACGTCATCTTACATTAGGGTATAAATGTCCCTTGCACCAACTATTTTATTTTCAGCTGTTGGAGTCTTTGTTAAAACTCCAATACAACAGAAATAGTTGCATCTAACATCTTGTTACGTATATTATCTCAGAGGGAAGAATGGTAGTAGGTGGTAGGCAGCTATATTTGAGCACAATACAAGGTGAGATATTTTTAAGAAAGGAAGCTATACAAATATGCTGTGGGCTTCCTCACGAAGTGACGAATCTCCTATCACTTGCAGGGTTTAAGCAGAGATAGGATAACCACTTATTTGAATGCTGCATCAGGAATTAGAAGGTTGATTTAGCTGACCTCTTGTTTTCATATTTTATGATTATTGGGGTTCGATGGCAATTTAGAGTGTATATATAAACACTGATTTGATTTTAGTTTTAAAGATTTAGAAAAATCCTTGTGAAATGAAATATTAGCTATCAGTTACTATTCATTCAATCACTCATTTAGAATATTTTTTGAGAGCCTAGTATTTGTTAGGCACTATGCTAGGAACTGGGGAAATTAAGAAGAAACGCATTGTCCCTGTGTTCAAAGAGATGATAGTAGCAGAATAAGGAAAACAAGCAAAAATCTCTAGAGTATTTCCACTCCACAGCACTATCTTGCCTACTTAAATCTCCTCATTTGAAATGGGTCATAAACCAAAATAATTTTTTCATAGATAATTTAAAATGACAAATCACTGGCAATTTAATGTAAATCAAGTTAGCATCAGTAATTAATTCACGTGTCACATTTTATATACTAGAAGATAATTCACTTATTACATGTTGTCACATTTCAAAGAGCTGCCTGGGCCTGCACACACGATTTCCTCTGAAATGCATCCTACCTTCATGGAAGTGTTTTGTTTTGTTTTGTTTTGTTTTTTTCCTCAGTCCTGGGGAAAACAGAAGGCACAGCAACATAAATTTAGACTGAACTGCTCAGGACACAGCATGCCTAAACCCTATGAACTTTTTATTTGCAAAGTATTCAAATGCCTTTACAAGGAAAGTCGGTTAGGAAGGAAGGGCTGCCTGCAGAATTAAGAGCGAGAGTGTAGCTGTGCATTTTTCTTTCAGTTGGTTAACTGAAAATCAATTTCCTATTTTAAAAGCAGACCCATCAAAGGCAAGTGTCCAATTTTAAGCTAAGCTCTACAATATGCTTTTCAATAAAATGTCTTTCTGCCTCTTTTCCTTTTCTCATTTCAATGTCCTGTTACATATTTCCGAAAGCATGGCTTTCATACTTGGTGTATGCTATGATTGTGTGGAATGAAAAGCTCTGAAAGACCACAGAGAAAAGTATCACTTGCCTCCATCTCTGAGGAGAGGGCCCTTTGAATTAAGACTGATTCCACCTGAGAAGCCTGATTGAGCCTGAATTGATAATACCTTCGTGTTGTGGGTTTTCTCGCTTTCTTTCCCCTTGCATTCTTTTTTATTTCAGAATGTATTGTGGGTCATTATCCACTTTTCATAGCAGCATGACTGATTACTAAAATGCTGTGAAAGAGAAACTAAATTCTTAAAAAGAAGTATTTGTTGAAGACTTAT
Organism: Pongo pygmaeus; assembly: GCF_028885625.2. NCBI lineage: Eukaryota > Metazoa > Chordata > Mammalia > Primates > Hominidae > Pongo > Pongo pygmaeus. The sequence continues at coordinate 86,284,346 of NC_072388.2, forward strand.
AGGAATCATACACCAATATTCTGTGCTGATTATTGGAATTCAAAGCTGAACATTGGAAACATCTAAAGGATTTAACTTTAACTCACAAAGGTTTATTTTTTTCTCTTCTTAAATGCTTAGAGCTCTTGAGACTGAAAGGTTTGCATTTATTTTTATGTTTTGACTGTTAATATTCTTTAGTTAGATCTATAACATGGCCTAGAGAAAGGACACGACAAAGACACCTAACTTTATGTAAATAAAATATTTTTCTTCAAAACCCTTATCTAGACCTTAACTTTCCAAAGCACATTGCCCTTTGCCCTAAGAAAATATACAAGGAAGTTTTGAGCAACCTATGGTTTAGACAACCTGACAATAGTAAGCCCAGCATAAAGAAACGGAAGGTGGATGGAAAAAGGCAATACTGGGAACAGAAACGCTGCCTGTGTAGAGGCAAGATGGACCACGATTCCTGAGGTTGTAGCAGCACTAACAGGCAGGGTCATGTAAGCAGCACACAATTGCAACTGAAGCTCATTAAATACCTACAATTTTCCAGATATAGGTGTAGGCCCTGGCATACAAAGGTGAATCAAATGTACTTCTTTCTCTGTTTACAACTGTAAGATAATATGTAGCATGCCATGAAGAAGTGGTATAAAATCCTACAGGAATAAATGGATATTGAAGTACTACTATGTGAGAAACCCAAATGATCATCAACTATTAAGTGGAAAAACATAAACGTAGTATATCTATTCAGTGGAATATCCCACAATGGACATATTCAGCAATGAAAAAGAACCAAGTACTGATATGTACAATGACATGAATGAACCTCAAACACATTACGGTAAGTAGAAGAAGCCAGACACAAAGGACCACATATTGTATGATTCCATTTATGTGAAATATTCAGAAAAGGCAAATCCATAGGGGCAGAAAATAGATTATTGATTGTCTGGGGTTGAGGTTGGAAATAGGGATTAATTGTCAGTAAACATGGAGGATTTTACTGGGGTGATGAGAATAGTCTAAAAGTGGTTTCTGGTAATGGTTTATGGTATCTGGTAAAGTTACCAAAGCTCATCGCATTATACACTTAAAATGGTCAATTTTATGATGGGTGAATTTTACCTCAATGAATTTGTCTTAAAATAAATACTACATGAGGTGAGGGCAAGATGCAAATGGTAGATGAAAGGAAGACTTTTCTTTCCTATGGCTGCTATGGCTGCTATAACAAATTACTACAAACTCAGTGGCTTAAAAAAACACAAATTTATTCTTTTACAGTTCTGGTAGCCAGAATTATGAGATCAGTTTCATTGGGCTAAAGCCAAGGTGTCATCAGAACTTATTTCTTCCCGAGGCTCTGAGGGGAGAATCCATGTAGTTGTCTTCAGTGCCTAGTGGCCTCCTGCATTCCTTGGCTTGTGGACTCTTCTTCTGTCTTCAGACTGCATCACTTCAATCTGCTTCATCTTTACACTGCCACCTTCTCTGAGTCTTCATCCTCCTACATCCCGCTCATAAGTACTCTTGTGCTCACATGGGCCCACCATGATAAACTAGGATAACCCTCCCCTTAATTTAATCACAACTGCAAAGTCCCTTCTGTCATATAAGGTGACATTTTCAGGTTCCAGGGATTATGATGTACAAGTATTTGGTGGAGTGAGGTGTTTTTCAGCCTACTATGAGACCAACGTGATAGTTAATTTTATGTATCAGATTGACTGGGCATGAGGTATGCAGGAATTGGTCAAATATTCTTCTGGGTGTATCTGTGAGAACGTTTCTGGATGAGATTGTCAGGGCTGAGAACAAAATAACACTCCAGACTATGGTGCATTGACCTGCTGAGTACTTTGCACTGAAGGAGATGGGGAGGACCTCAGAAGCAAGGTCTCTCCCACCCTCCCTCATCCTTTCTTCTCCCTTTTATGCAGGACATAGAAACTAGAATTTCTCTCCCCAAAGCAAGCCATAAAACCTAGAAAGGTCAATTTCTGACCCTCCCCCTCCTTTCTGTGGGGAAAATGGTCATATAGGAATTCTCTGACTTGTCTTGCCTGAAAGTAAGCTGTAAGACCCTTCTTCCAGATGAGTCCCACTCTATACTTGGAGGCCAAGAAGAATCTGAACAGACAGGCCTTGCTGTGTTCCCCCTTCAGTTTATTACCAATAGATCATACCCTTTTTCTCCAAGCATGTTTCTCTACTTTTTTCACCAGACTTTGCATAAAAATTCTGTTTTCCCCTGGTTTTGGGTCTTCATTTCTGAAACCTCCTATATCACATAAACTTTGACTTAAAAACCCATTATGCTTTTCTCTTGTTAATTTGTCTTTTGCAATAGGAGTGTAAGACATGACCCTTGGAATGATTGAAGGAAAGTTATTACTTTTTCTTTCCTACAGGATTAACATTTAATCAGTATGCTGTATAAAGCCGATTGCCCTCCTTAATGTAGGTAGGCCTCGTCCAATTAGGTCAAGGCCTGAGAAGATCAAAAAGTCTGACCTTCCCCAAGCATGATAAAATTCTTCCTGTCTGATGGCCTTCAAACTAGGATATAGGCATTTTTGTCCTTAACTTTGGATTTGAATAAAAACATCAATTTTTCCTTTGTCTTGAGCCTGCCAGCCTTCAGACTGGAATGGCAGCATCAGCTCTCTTGGTTCTCAGGCCTTCAGACTCAAACTGGAACTAAACCATTGGCTCTCCTAGGTCTCCAGTTTTCTGCCTCATCCTGTAGATCTTGGGACTTGTCAGCCTTCATAATCATGTGAACCAATGCCTTACAAATATGTAGATTTATGGTAAGAATTTGGTTCTGTTTCTCTGGAAAACCCTGGCTAAATAGCCAACATTTCAAATGTGATGTATTCTGAGTTAGATTTTAAAGGATGGGTGCTTTTCTGTTAGGAAAAGTGAGTAAGTCATTCTGAGTAGAAGGAATGGTATCAGCAAATGAATAGAGAGGGAAAACTGTAATCTGTGGGAGTATCACAGAGCTCAGCCCTCTGACTTTTGCGTTTTCTGTCTCTATACTCATTTCCTATGTTATCCACCCTGTGTCTCTAAATTCTTCTGCACTATGATGACTACAGTTATCTTATTCACATTTTTTTATACTTACAGCCTCAACCTCTCCCATGTAATCAAGATGTGTAAACTTAACAGCCTACCTGAACTTGCTACTTGTATGTCTAGTAGGCATCTCAAACTTAATAATGCATTTCAACCAGATTTTTTTATTCCCTCTCCCACTCACCAAATTGGCTTCTCTCACAATCTTCCTCTTCTTAATACACGTTGCCACCATTCATCCAGTTTCTTAGACTAAATTCTGGCTTTGTCTTTAATTTTTCTATTTTCCTCAACTTCATATCCAATCCCTCAGTAAATTTTCTTGTTTCTACCTTCAAAATATACATAGAGCTTGACCACTTCTCAATACCACTACTTCTACCATCCTTTTGTGACCAACAATCTAACATCTATTTTCTGTTATTTCAATGGCTTCATACTGGTCTACATGTTTCTACTCTTGATTCTTTATATTTTTTTTTCCACAATGCATCCAGAATAATTAAACATAAGTCAGATCATGCTATACACCTCTTCAGAATTTTTCTTGTGGTAGACTCCACAATGGTGGCCAACAACATCACCCCCTAGTCATCTTCATGCTTTTATGTGAATCCCCTTCCAAGAAGTGTACTAGGACCAATAAAAGGACATGATGATGTTCTGCTTCAAAAATAAGATTATAAAAGACTGTGGGTTCTGTCTCAGGTCTCTCTCAGTCTCTTTCACACACACACACACACACACACATAACCCACACTCACATTTTCACTCTCACATCACTCTTTTGGGGCAAAACCATGGCATGAACAGCAGTCCTATGGAGAGACCCATGTGCAAGAAGACAAAGCCTCCTGTAAATATCCATGTGAGACACAGCCATGTCAAAGATGACTGCATCCTTGGCCAACATCTTGATAGTAGCCTCGTAAAGACTCTGAGCAGAACTACCTAACTAAGCTGCCCCCGATTCCTGACTCACAGAAACTGTGAGATAAATAATTAAAATTAAAATTAAATGTTTGTGGTTTTAAGCTGCTGTATTTGGAGCATTTTTTAATACACATGTAGATAATGAGGTCTATGGTAAATTGAAAAACAATGCCTCTAGATTGTCTATTTGGAAAATAAAATACTTGAAAAGGTGAGGTTTATTTGTCTTCTAATGTTTTCCATCTCTAATGGCTTTTTGTTAATTTTGAAAAACTAGAAGTCACTTTTGAACTATTTTGGCTGAAACATACACCATTTGGAAGAATACAGTTTCAGGAATATTTAAAATGCAGTCATGGAATAATTGTCTACTCATTTAGTTTGGTGGCTTGGTTCTCATACATGAAATTTATTTCTGAGAAGGGTACAAGTGAATTGGGAAACTAAGAGGTCATTTTTATAATTAGCTGCAAGGCAAAAATGTGACAATCTATGACCATTTATTCATTTATTTCTTCCTTCCATTGACAATGTGTATGGAGCAGCTATTCTGGGACAGACAGTGAGATCAAGTAGTTACCAAGGCATAATCTATACCCTTGAGGTAGAAAGACATAAGAAGACAGAAGATTTTAAAACATCACAGTAAATGCATGCAATAGTAAATTATTCAGTGAAAAAGCCAGTTTTCATTAGGGTCAAAGCAATATAGGGACATCAGTTTTTTTAATTGCAGAGTTGATTTTTCAACACAAAAAGCACATAGTCATACTGGGAAAAATCAGCACTTTGTTAGATTTCTGTGTACTTACTTTATGGTTCAGTATTGTTTTCATTTTGAATTACACATGGCAGGCTAGGAAGAAAACTGTTGACTTCTTAGTGCTTGTGGCTTCTAAGATCTGAATCTGGCAATAAGTATGTGATAAGAATAAGTCTAAGTTGTGTGGGAATATGTAGGAGATATGGGTAATCACTCTATAGAGACCAACATTATGAGGTGCACATAAGCTATGTTATTCTAAGGAGCAGGAAGTAGTCAGTCAGGGATTTGTAGAAGGTCATTCTAGGCATGTGAAACATGGGCAACGAAGAGAAACATGGGAATAGTCAGAAGCTTAGAATAGCTGGGCAGTAATCAAAGAGTAATATCGACAGATGAAACCTGAGGGGGCACAAGGGCCAAATAAACTAGGAGGGGTGTACAGCAGGTGTTGGGAAAGTTGCATTTTATCCTGAGGCCCATGGGGAATCTTCTAAGTCAGAGAGCAATTCAAGTTGTGTCTAGGGAAAAAGGAACTTGCTACACGGCATAAAGAAAATATTGGGGGGACATGGAAGGAGGAGGTTGGGAAACAATTACATTGCAATAATCTAGAGGGCTGTATAACATGGTTGTCTTGTCTAGAGTAGTAGCAGAAAAAAAAATGGAGAAAAGTGGACAGATTCAAAAGATACAGTGTAGCTTTAAGTGAGAAAAGTTGGCAATTTAGTAGAGGTGAGATGGGAGTGGGTGGGGCAAGAATCATGTATGTTATCCATGCTTCTCACTCATGCAATTTGGAAGACGTTTTTACTAATCCTTAAGGTAGAGAACACAGGAGGAGTTATGGAATTATTATATAGATTTTCTAACTTTTCTGTTCATGCCATGCGAAAGTTAACATCAGGCTAGTCTTTTAAAAGTGTGATGTCCGGGTTCATAGAATTCTCTTAGTACTCTACAGTGTATGCTGGAAGGGGAGCAAACAATGGGGAGACAAAACCAGGAGGACTCACAAGATGGCCACTGCAGTAATGTCTTCCAGCGAAGGTGACAAAATGAACACCACAATGGCAACACTCATCTGTAGAACTAGAATGTGACCGATTACCTTAATGTGTAGCTACTTGAGCACTATTTCCATGTTCCATTTATTTGTGTCTTCCCAAGAGGTGAAGACTAAGTTGAATCTGTCATTCACTTACATACAGTCATGGTGTTTACATATATATCATGACAAGCTTGTTTTCTGATACTTATAAAATTGGTATACTATATGCCATCTTCTAAAGAATGCTTGTTTCCTTTATTATAATTCTTATATTTATCTATGAATTTGTGTGTAGATATAATTCATTCATTTTCTCAGTGCTGCATTATTCTATTGTGTTAATATAACAAGCCTTTTTTATTTTTTTTATTATTATGCTTTAAGTTCTAGGGTACTTGTGTACCCTGTGCAGGTTTGTTACATATGTATCCATGTGCCATGTTGGTGTGCTGTACCCATTAACTTGTCATTTACATTAGGTATATCTCCTAATGCTATTCCTCCCCACTCCCCCCTCCCCACAACAGGCCCCAGTGTGTGATATTCCCCTTCCTGTGTCCATATGTTCTCATTGTTCAATTCCCACCTATAAGTGAGAACGTGCGGTGTTTGGTTTTCTGTCCTTGTGATAGTTTGCTGAGAATGATGGTTTCCAGCTTCATCCATGTCCCTGCAAAGGACATGAACTCATCCTTTTTTATGGCTACACAGTATTCCATGGTGTATATGTGCCACATTTTCTTAATCCAGTCTATCATTGATGGACATTTGGGTTGGTTCCAAGTCTTTGCTATTGTGAATAGTGCCACAATAAACATACGTGTGCATGTGTCTTTATAGCAGCATGACTTATAATCCTTTGGGTATATACCCAGTAATGGGATGGCTGGGTCAAATGGTATTTCTAGTTCTAGATCCTTGAGGAATCGCCACACATTTTTATCCACTCATCATGAACTGTTTCCGTTATTTTGCTGTTGTGAAAACTTCTCTTATGAGCAATCTTTGTCATTGTTCTGGGTGTCTAAAAACAAGTAATTTTACATTTGCAAACAGGGTCAAGACATATACAAATGTTCAACTTTACAAAATGATGAAAAATTGTTTTTCACAGTAGTTACAATCTCCGTAGTAGTTACACCAATCCCAACAACATAGAATAAGAGTTTCCCTCCTTGCCAGGTCTTGTTACTTTGAGATTTTCTTGCATCTATGTGTACACACTGGCTTGTCTAGTTAAGCCTGGGTGATTGCAGTTAGATCCTGCAGATTGGGGTGATTGCTGGCTCACGTCCACTTGCTTGCTCACCCCAAAGTATGGTTCATGCTGTAGTTTCTGCTACTGTTGAGGCATCTGGAGTCCCTAGGAAGTGCCCAGAAGAGCCAGGGAGTATTTGCAGGAAGTTAAAGTTAGATGGACCAGTCTGACCAGTGAGAGACAGAAGAGGAGAAGGAACCTGAAGAAAAACATTTTTTCCTCAACCCTAAGAATTATTCTGGAAAATCAGTGTTTTTAGTCAATTCATTGCATTCATGCAGCCTCTTTAGATTCATTCCCCTTACCAAATTTTAGACATTTTTAAATTATTATTTTATTTTGGGGTATAAATAAATTCTTCCTCCTTGCCACACTTCTGTTTTTCCCTCACACATGTATATCTGGGATTATATCCATTCATGAAGCATTAGCACATCAAATTTTCTAGGGAACTCAGGCTAAGCACTGGGTAATCTTATTCTTCTTTAGTATCCTGACTATTTTTGGATTTTGCTTTTGTATATTACTTTTGCCAGTAACTTGCTTTCAAACTTTATGATTGTTTTTTATTGAAATTACATAAAATTTATGGAGCAGTATAGGGAGAAATGACAATTACAACCTTATAAATTAATATCTAGTCATAATCATGGTATTTATCACCATTTCTTTAGGTCTTTTAAATTTGCTGCAAAGTAATTTTTTAATGATCTTTGGGCACTTTAATTGCTTTTCTTACTTTATTCTTCATAAAATATATATATATTTTATGTTGTATTTAGTTTATTCCTTATAGTGATTATTTCATTTGTTACTATTGTCACTCACTACTATCAGTACATTCAAATAATTATGCTAGGTTATCACATGATATACCATTTTTTAAATATTTTAACTTTTAGGTTCAGTGGGACATGTGCAGTTTGTTATGTAGGTAAACTTGTGACTCAGGGGCTTTGGTGTACAGATTATTTCATTACCTGAGTACTAAGAATATTACCCAATAGTTTTTTTTTTTTTTTCTGAACCTTGTTCTCCTCCAACCCTTCTCCCTCAAGTAGGCCCCAGTGTCTGTTGCTCTCCTCTTTCTATCCATGTGTTCTCATTATTCAGCTCCCACTTATAAGAACATGCAGTATTCGGTTCTCTATTCCTGCATCAGTTTGCTAAAGATAATAGCTTCCATTTCCATCCATGTTCCTGCAAAGTACATGACCTCATTCTTTTTCATGGCTGCATAGCATTCCATGGTGTATATGTATCACATTTTCTTTATCCAGTCTACCATTGATGGGCATTTAGGTTGATTCCATGTCATTGCTATCGTGAATTGTGATGCAATGAACGTGTGTGCATATGCCTTTATCACAGAACAATTTCTATTCCTTTGGGTATATACCAAGCAGTGGGATTGTTGGGTTAAATGGTAGTTCTGTTTTTAGTTCTTTGAGTAATCACCACACTGCTTTCCATAGTGGTTAAACTAATTTACACTCCCACTAGCAGTGTAGAAGCATTCCCTGTTCTCTGCAACCTCACCAGCATCTGTTATTTTGAACTTTTCATTAATAGCCATTCTGACTGCTATGAAATAGTATCTCATTGTGGTGTTAATTTGCATTTCTCTAGAAATGCATTTGATTTTTGTATATTGACTTAATAGTCAGCCATCATTCTAAATTGATTATTATTTATCAGCTTTATAGTGTATTTTTATATGTGGTCAATTTATTATCTATAAATAATCGCAGCAAATTTCATTGGCAAAACTCAGCTGAGCATAGTGTTCTCTTCATGGAAACATTGATCAAGACTTTTGATAGTGATGCAAATATTCATAAGTTACGTTTCTTTTCTTTTTTTGAGACGGAGTCTCACTCTGTCACCCAGGATGGAATGCAGTGGCACAATCTTGGCTCAACCCAATGTCTGCCTCCTGGGTTCAAGTGATTCTCCTGCCTCTGCCTACTGAGTAGCTGGGACTACAGGGGCCCACCACCACCCTTGGCTAATTTTTGTATTTTTAGTAGAGACAGGGTTTCTCCATGTTGGCCAGGCTGGTCTTGAACTCCTGACCTCAGGTGATCCACCTGCCTCGGCCTCCCAAAGTGCTGGGATTACAGGCATGAGCCACCATGCCTGACCCCTAAATTATGTTTCTTCTTGATTTAAACTGCATGTGCTATATTTGTCCAGGAATTTAACAATTTTATTTAAATTTTCTAATTTATTCAAATTAGAAAAAAAGCTGGAAAATATGCTGAACATCCTAGCAATACTTCAGCATAATCCTCTGTAGTTTCTAATTACATTAACTTTTAAGTAATTATTATTTTTTTCAGCTACCATCTATGTATCAGGCATTGTATGTATTACATAATGCAGTCATAGATCCAACCTTAAAGAATCTTAGAATTCTGTCCAAAAAGGATAAGAAATGCACCTCAAATAACTAAAATTCAAAGTAGGAGCTGGTATATTATCACTGAATGGCGCAGAGTTAGTGCTGAGGGCATCTAGAGGAAAGATGGATAACTGTCAGATGAGGGGGTTGGGAAGACATCAGGAATGCTTGTATATGGATTTCCTACCACAATCACATAGCCCAGGTTTAACGGTTTCATCATAATCACTTCCAGACTGTGATGAACATTCACCAACAAAATAGCAGCAACGATGTCATGGAAGTGAAGCTCCCTGGCCTCTCTGGGCTGGGAAGATGTATGGAGATGGGCTAGCAGCAAACGCAGCCAAGCATCTCTTTTAAGAAGAGCTGGCTTAAGCTAAATGTGAGCAGAGTTGACCAAAGCACTTTAATAAAAGAATTAAACAACAAAAAGTACAATTTATCTGCAGACTCCCTAAAGAGCAGGTTGATGCTTACAGATTCATTACTTGGAGTAAAGGCATAGAAAATGGCAAATAACAAAATGAACACGATTTAATTATTATTTAAAAATAACTATTAACTATTGATTTATTCCCATGTTGCAGGCTCCCTGTTATACATTTTATAAATAATTTTTCATTTTTGAGATGGAATTTTGCTCTTGTTGTCCAGGCTGGAGTGGAATGGCCCAATCTAGGCTCACCACAACCTCCACCTCCTGGGTTCAAGTGATTCTCCTGCCTCAGCCTTCCAAGTAGCTGGAATTACAGGCACGTGCCAGCACGCCTCACTAATTTTGTATTTTTTTTAGTAGAGATGGGGTTTCTCCATGTTGGTCAGGCTGGTCTGGATCTCCCAACCTCAGGTGATCTGCCCTCCTCAGCCCCCCAAAGTGTTGGGATTATAGGCATGAGCCACCACACCTGGCCTACAAATAATATTTTATTTCGATAAAAAGGGGGCAGATATTATCATCTCAGTTTTTTAAACAAGCCTGTCAGTCATGATTTTTAGTTGCCAACCTGGGAAAACAACTCTGCTTAACTTAACCAGCAAAGGAAAACAGCACGAAGGCTGGAGAAGTTACCCTGGAAAATGGACAGAAATTAAGAGAGTCTAAAAGCAGGAACCGTAGCAAAGGCTACACCATAGGAATGGCATAGCAGGACCCCTCTGCTCAACACTTGTTCTTCATAGCTCTAGACAACACCCCAGCCACCACTGGACACTATGCAATGAATTCACTATTAACCGCTCCTTCATCTTGGTGACACTGACTGAAGATTCAGAGTCCTAGATGGGAGCCTGTGTCTCATCCATGCCTGACTGTGAATAGGTGTGAGAAAGGAGAGACTTTTGTTCCCCTTCAGCTCTCCAATTGAAAACAGTTTCCTACTTCCCACATGGACTTTCAGAAATGGATATTCTCCCCAGTCTAGAAAGAATTTTAGATACTCATGTGCATGCCACTGGATATAATTTCCAAGGTGACTTAGCTAATGAGCAGAGCTGTTGTTTTTCAGGCTTTGGTCTATCTGAATTAAAACCCCATGATCTTTATTTCACTGAGTCATCAGTGTTGATAAATATTACAGAAAACCTTAAAGAACGTGTATAATTTTTACTGGGAAGTAGTAAGGATAGGGCTGCCATTGAGTACTTATCCTTTGGAACAGAATGCTGAGCAAAACAAAGTGGGAGATACAGTCTTACATCCTTGGAGTTTACATCTTAATTAGGGGCCACATAAGAAAAAAAGCCTGCTGATGGATGGTGTTATCACTACCTAATGAGTATCAGTGCTAATAAGAGACAGGACATTTAAAATAAAGAGATTACTTTGATAGGGAACTGGTTTCACTTATTCTTGGCTTCACTTTCTTTTACAGAAAACCTTACAGGAGGGGTACTTGGGATTTAGATCTACGGGGGACAGTGTTTTAGGCAAGGGAGGATTTGTTTATGCAAAAGAACATGCAGACACAAATCTATTAGACCAGGGGTTCCCAGCAAGCATTACCAGCGAGCATTACCCCCTTAGCTCCACCTCCTGTCAGACAGGCAGCAGCGTTAGATTGTCTTAGGAGCATGAACTCTATTGTGAACTGCACATGTGAGGGGTCTAGGTTGATCTTATTTAGATTCTCCTTATGAGAATCTAACTAATGCCTGATGATCTGAGGTGGAACAGTTTCATCCCAAAATCATCCCCCACCCCTGTCCATGGAAAAATCCTTTTCCACAAAACCAATCTCTGGTTCCAAAAAGTCTGGGGATCTCTGTATTAGACTGTAATGCAGAAGAACTTTCTGGATTAAGTGCACGACACCATAAAGGGAATAAAATAATTGGTCATTATAGTCACTGGATTTTTAACTAGAAACCAAAATCTAATCATCAGATTAATGGTCAAGGTTTTGGGGAGTCAGAGAGTAACTGCCAGCTCTTTCAGTTTAAAGGAATTTATTTTTTGGAGGGAAGGGCACAGACTGCATACCAGCTCTGCAGTGATTAGCAAATGAGCATGGAGCAAAGGAGAACCGAGCATAGTGCCTCCAGCTATGATGTGCTCTCAAGCAGGTTATCGACCCAGCCAGCAAGATGCTGGCTAATAAACAGCAAGGAGAGATTTGGGTGAAAGTCAGTTGTGAGAGGTCTGAAATATAAGCAACTCAAACTGTGTTTTGTGGCTTCAGGTTAGAGTTCCATTTACACTGGCTTTGACCTTATGAGAACATAGTCAGTGGCCTTGCAGCAAAAAGAATCATGCTCCCTTCTGAAGTGAAGCCAAGAATCATGCTTCATTGAAGAATTATAAAGCAAATCCTACACCAAGCCTGCATCCTAGTGATGTGTCCTTCAGTCCTGCTTATACCAGCTGGTCACCTGGAAGAGAAAATCTCTAGCTGGGCCAATGACACCAACATGAGTATTGAAGCCCCATTACCATCAAGGTGAGGAAGGCTTCAGTCCTTTTTGATTTGTTGAACATAAATATCCTTACTTCTTGGTAGTTCTTTGTTGACGATTCATACAATGACAAGCAGATGTGGGTATGTTGAGAGAATGATAAATTATAATACATCTCAGAGGTTATTAATTTCCCATTCAGCCTTCACATACACACTCTTATCATACCCTATATCTACTTTCTGTCCTTTCCATGCACACACGTGTGCATACATACACACCTTTCATCCCTTTGCTTATATGACCCTCTCAGTGACCCTCACAACATTGGCTTATTTCCAGTTTTAAATAGAAAGTTTAAATGTCACCTTCTGGGACCTGTTTAGCTCATGTAGGTTAGCTCTCTCTACCACAGCATCTTGGTTATTTCCCTCAGAATACTTATCGAATACTTATATTTATTTACTTATCTTCTTGATTACTTTGTGCCTATGCTTCTAGGTTGTTAACTCGGAATCCAGTGATCACGTCTCTCTTATTTATTTCCACATACGTAGTGTCTAGCAGTGTCTGGTCTATGAAAAGCACTCAATAATTACTTGTTGAATATACAAATGAATGAAGAGTTGCAATTTTCTTCTGAGTCACTGGCCATTAAGCAGATGTTAGTAGATCTCATGCACAGAAGGAAAGGTAGACCCAAAAGGACCTTAGAGATCTGATTTTTGTCTGAATTACTTAATCTAGCTTTTTTCTTCTTTTCAAGGAAACAGAATCTCATTACACATGGAAGTGAGTATCAGAAGTTTTGTGTGCATTTTTTTAAATTTATGTAACACAGTGATTGCTGCTACCTAAAGAGGGTCTCCACATCTCAGTATCACACAGAACACTGCTTTAGATATATAAGTGATTGGTATTATTTGTTGCATAGATATTAGAATGATTAGATGATTAGATGGTTGAATGTAAACTTGTGAGTGATATAATAATGCATAGAATCAGAGGATTTACTTTGGGCTATGAATCAAATCACTGAAATGCAAACATGAAGATAATTCTTGCTTTGAATCTGCAGGCTCTAATTAATATTTATTAGGTAGGGAGTAGAGTCTCTGGCTGGGAATTTTAATTAGCAAGCAGATGGCTTCTTTAATGTTGAAAGTGTAGGTCGGAATTTTTTAGCGCAGTTAGCAATAGTCAGTTCCATAGCTCCATACTCTACTTACACGGCACACATGACATCGTGATAGCTTGGCTACAAGTAGTACCTGAAGAGGCAGATGGTTTAGGGCAAAGTTACACTGTTTCTGGGAAAGACATCTCACAGTGCTTCATCACAGCCTGGGGACAGTTGCTTACTGGTTGTTACGTTAACATGTAGAAAATCAATGCTGTAAAAATGAATTTGTGGGCACCACCATTTCACTCTGTATGATAAAATCATTGTGGTAGGTTAAAACACCTTCAGTATGTTTCAGTATGTTTATTAAAATCTCTCAGGAAGCCTAATGCATTTTACTCCATTCACAATTTAGAAAAAAAAAAAAAAGAAAACAACGGTCTGATTATTTCTAGTCTTAGAGGGCAGTGTAAATTGTACCTCTTTTTTGATTGTAGTATGTATGTAAAATGCCTTGTACAAAATGCATGCAATGTAGTAAACTATCAATAAATAATTCCTTTCCTTTCCATAACACTTGAAAATTACAGTTTGCTTATACATTTTTAATAGTTATTTATGAGGCGCTCATTATATTTCAGACACTGTAGGAGTATTTTATAGGCATTATCTTGGTTAACCCTCATACTTACCCTACGAGGTAGAGACTATGATTATCTCCATTTTCCAATTTAGAAAATTAAGTCACTCAACTACGGTCACATCTAGAAAATCAGATCTGTCTTATTTGAAAATCCATGCTATACGTATTTTATTATTTAATTCAGTATGTTCATCACTTGGAAAAGATTGGTACATTTAAAGCTTTGATTAGAAGCATTCCATTGTGATTTCTTTGTGTTTGTGTAAAGTGCCTTATATGTTTAAGTAGTGATGAACTGCACATGAATAAGAACTGTTTTATTCTTACGTTCTCATGTCTTTCCCAGTACTGGAGATATAGTCCATGCTTTATAGATGTTTGGCAAGTTAGTGAGTTAACAATTATAGAAGAACTAACAGCATGAAACACTACACACTGAATATTAGGCACTCAGTTTCTATTAGAAGTGCTCAGGCTGAAGGTGGGTGGCTGCCTGTCATGAATAACTTAGAATCTCTTCTGATTCTTCCAGATCAACAGAGAAATTGTTCTGTGGAGGATGATGTCAATGGGTCACACAAATTCAGTGATTTTTAACTTGCTTCTACAAGTGACATGGAGTTTAGAATCTTATTTACCTGATTCTGAAGTTACTTTTTATTTCCCTAAAAAGTTTGAATCAGAATCTAGGAGAAAACAACAACAAAAAAGGTCCATTGTATTTCCCCAGAACCACACTCAAACTTGAGGGAATATTTTATTGTTCTGAAAGCCTTGTTACCAATAATGTATAATCTCCTACAACATCTTGATAAAGTGACACTCCCGAGGGCATTGCTTCTAACTAAAGTGTATAGAACAATTGCATTGGGAAAATCTCAGGGTACTAGGTAGAAAAAGCAGGTTTCCTGAACCTCATCCCAGACAAACCAATGCAGAATTTTTGATTGTGGGGCCCAGAAAATCACTTTGTGTCCTGATTCCCTGTAATGGGGATGATCACTACAGTCTGAAAATCCCTTTACCCAGACTATCTGGAGACAAGAATTAAACCTCAGGCCACAAGACATACACACTCACACATATATACTAATGTCTGTCCTCATGGTTCTATGGAGAAACAGAGCAATGAAATGTGTGTGTGTGTGTGTGTGTGTGTGTGTGTGTGTGTGTGAGAGAGAGGGACATGAAATCCTTCTTAATCGACCTTTAGTTGAAAGCTCACAAATTGGATTTTTTTCCATACATACATGGAAAAGAAAAATACATATATATACATATAAAAATACATACACACACACACACACACACACACACACACACACACAGAGAGAGAGAGATTTTAAAGAATTGGCTCACATAATTGTGAGAGCTGGTAAGTCCAAAATCTATAGGGCAGGCCAGCAGGTTGGGAAGCCAGAAAAGAGTTGATGTTGCATTTCTAGTCCAAAGGCAGTCTGGAGAGAGAATTCCCTCTTTGTTGGGGGACCTCAGTCTTTTTCATTTAAGGCCTTCAATTAATTGGATGAGGCTCACTCAACATTGTAGAGGGTAATCTACTTTGCTCAAAGTCTGTTGATTCAAGTGCTAATCTCATTTAAATACCTTTGCAGAGACATCTAGATTGGTGATTAACCAAATATCTGGGTAGCATGCCTTGCCAAGCTGACACATGAAATTGACAGTCACACCCAGAATTAACACAAGAGAAAGCTCATAACATTTTATTCATCATTTGGGCCCATCAAAAAATAAGTGATTCTGAGCAGAGAGCCCACAGACACCGTTTTATAGATACATTTTAAGTGCAAAGGAATGCCGCAGGTTGAATTTGTGTAGCTCCATTAGTCTCTAGTGGAAAATGACCAGGTAAATCTTAAAGGAAAAATCTCAATATGGTGAATTTTTGGCTGGCTTTTAGCATATATATAAAATATCTATTTAAAAATGGATATGAAATATATTATTTATATATGTACAGATGGATAGATAGATTGATAGGTAGAGATTTGGAATGGAGATTTATTAGATCAGGTCATTACATTCAAGGTTTTAAATCTTTTTTATTCCCAACCAAAAAGAATGGAAAAAGGAAAGAAACACAGGTGGTGGTGAGGGTTAACTTACCTCTCTGATCAGTATCAAATTCAGAAGGAGCTGAACTTGTTTCCTGGCTCATCTAAATATAAAGTGAAATTCTTCCTCCTCCCAGTCCTGATCAGTCACAGTTGCTGACAAGCTGGAATTCCATGAAAAGGTGAAATATTCTAGGTAAATGTCTTACTCCTGATGTTTAAGCCAAGGAGCTCATTTCTCCGATTCACTGAAGGAGAAACCTGGCCGTTGCTCTCATGGGCCATCAAGTTCCCATTTCAGTGTGCCAAAAGGCCTGCCAGAAAGCACTACTCCAGAACTCAACCTCACTGCAATGACTCCTTTTGCTCTCAAGGGCTACATAATCCATATTGTCCCAGAACTTGGTGGAATAAATTAAGAGGCATTAAAATTCAATTTCCTGTAACACATGAAATCCTTCCTAACTGATGTTTAATTGAAAACTTTCAAATCGAATTTCCTGTCCTTGTTAATGGTAAAATGAGAATTTTTAAGTATATGTATGCAATTTCTCATTAATAATTTGCTTCTAATTTGGCATATACACCAACTTCAACCATTGCAATAATTTTCCAAACTAACCAGTAGGAATTTTCATGTCTGCTGATTATTTCATGGAATATGATTTCACCCAGAGTGTTCCCATGAGATATATTTTCTTAGAACAGAGCCTGCCTACCTATTAAGGAGACGTTTTTAGCTAACAGAATTAGAATTTTGGCTTCCTTTCTGTTGGTTTTACCATGTGGCTGTCATGTGTGCTCATGTATGTCATGGAGGCTTTTGCTTTTATCCAACTTCCTCCTGGGTTTTTGTATCCGTGGCTGGAAATCAGTCCCAGGTGTAGAATATCAAGGATGTGTAATCCTTCACTTAAAAGTGAAAAAATTACAAATATTTGCCTCCAGGACATCACAGAGGCTGTTACCTTTATACAGTATTCTCTTCTTCATCTTTTTTCCTTCCTGTGATTCAACTTGGAATTAGTAAACTTGATAGATGATACATAGATAGTTAGATGATAGATCAGAAAGAGAGAGAGGGAGGGAGAGAATATTTTCCAAAATAACTGCATATTTGTAAATAAGCTGCATTGGTTTCGAGGCTCATGTTCCACAAAAAGCCACTCCTTTAGGTAATCAGTTCCCTCGCTATTTCCCAAATTCTCAATGTTATTGCATCCTCTCTGCTTTTGTGAAAGCTACGTATACCTCTTTCCCATGAAGTCTTCTACTTGCTCTCCACCTAACAGATCTTACTTTTTAAAATCTAAATAAAGGCATAATTCCAGTTCTTCCAATTCCTTAGGCCTACAGTAATCCCTCCAGTCTTTTGATTGCTTTTTGAGTATACAATACTAAATACTTTGCACTTATAATGTGTTACTTTCTCCAACGTTTATTGGGTTTATTAGTCTTTTCTTTTTCTTAAAGGCAGTGACAATGCCCTTTCATGGTGTTTATTCACCTCACACAGTACCTAGTCATATACAAGGTATTCAAATTATTGGCAGATTTAAAAGTAAGGCTTAATCACAGTAGCACTCAAATCAGGTTCACATGGTTGTGGGTAGAGGTGGAGCATCAGTGAGCTGGAGACAATCATGGTGGGACCTCATTTCCTATCTTGAAAAAGTTGTGAGTTTTCATGTCTTTAAAAAAAGATAGATTCATGATAGATTTATGACTTCCATTTTTTTTCATTCTTTACCTTTCTTTCTCTCTCTCTTTTTTTTTTCTTTCCTTTCTTTTCTTCTTTTTTTTTTTTTTTTTGAGACAGCATCTTGCTCTGTCACCCAGGCTGGAGTGCAGTGGTACAAACATAGCTCACTAGTGCCTTGAACTCCTGGCCTCAAACAACCCTCCCACCTCAGCCTCCCAAAACGCAAAGTGCTAGGATTATAGATTACAGGCTTGAGCCACTGTGCCTGGCCCTTGACTTCTGTTTCATCATCGCTCCCTGACCCACCTTCCCTGGGAGTATGCAATTCCCATACTTTTCATTATTGAAAAGCTAGATAGTTAAATTAAAGGTATTATTCACTAGCCATGCAAATTTGGTGTTATAAGTATTGTCAGTAATTAATAATGTTATCAATAACAAGTTACCAATCAGTAACAATTGCTAACAAGAAGCTTCAAATTCTTTTCTACTCATGGCTCTAACCATGAGAAATCTTGGGAAGGACTTGGCATCTGTCTTGGTAAACTTTTCCTATGCTTTATGCATAAACATAGTGTAGAAATGAGAGTCAGAAAATGCTGATTTTAGAGCAGTAATGGTGGAGAGAACAATGATAACTTTCAGAAATGTTCTAGAACTTTCTTAGTTCATAAAGTAGGTATGGAATTACAAATTTGTAGGAATATGCCAATCTAAGAATTTTAATCTTATTTAATATGTTGCATGTCTGAGAAAAAAGTTAAAACAATGGTTTTCCTACTTGTAACTATAGAAAATACTTATTTATTCCTTTATGTTTTCATTTGATATTAGTTGTTATCTATGATTTGGAGTGGTCTTCCCCAAATAAGAATGACATTGTCAGGATCTGTAAAAGTACCCTTGATATGACATCTATTCCATGAGGTTTTCTGCCTGAACTAGCATAGGGTAAGGATATTCCCACCAGAAGTAGAATGTCATAACCAGTACCCCTTATTATGGAATGAAAATCCCAAGTCAAAAGAGGCATTAATCTCATGTTTAAGCCAAGAGGCTAATTCCTTGCTTGTCAGCCACACTGGCTGAATGAGCAGACATTCTGAATTAAACATTATAGAAATTAATTTGTAACTTAATGCAAGAGATTTCCCTTGAGAATTTTTTTGACAACTCATTTTGACATAAGGAATTCCCTTTAGGAACAAGGCACATCTAAACAACAGATTATATTTTTCTTCCCTTAATATATATACTTGTGTATCTGTTCATCTAGATAATATATTTCCTTTCATTTTCCATGATTGGTTCCTGTTTTCCTTGCTGTGATAAAAATGTATACCATCTTTTGGGATAGTTGGAGGTGTTCCTGTCAGAAATACTGGCAATTACAACGTAATTAAAAATGAAGGACAACTTTAAAAGACAGAAGTTTTACAATTTTTATCTAGTCATTATTGCAGTGACTCTGCTTTGGAAAGTCTTGAGAAAATCTATTCTTTAGCGATTTAGGTTGTTTATAAAAGCTCCATGGTTTCAACCGTGAACATATATATCTTACTGAAAAATATTTTGCTATATTTTTACAGACCTTTACTCAAAGCAGGTCAATAGGCTATTTTAAGGAGCCCCCTTTTATGGCTTCATATAATTACAAGTGATTTTCTCAGAAAATGCTATGACAGATACACAGTAATTTTCCTTAACAAATGGCATTGATACCTAAGTATTAGCAAATGATAGGCATGATGCTATGTACATCAATTTGTAAAATATAATTTACATAAATTTGTAAGATATAATTTGATTAGGTCCAAATAATTTATGGAAGAGATTTCTAAAATACAATGTTCATTATTATATAAAAACGAACTAACTAGTATTAGTTAGTTGATTATTATTAGTTAGTATCTTCTAACTGGTATTTCTGTTTCTACTCATATCCCTCCAATCTATCCCCTACAATGTGACTAGAGTAATTAATCTAAAAAGCAAAATTTACTACATTTTTTCACTTTGAAACTTTCAGTGGCCGAATACTTCCTATAGGTTAAAGCTCGAAATTTTTAACATAAAAAAGATGGCCCAGCTGAATACTTCCTATAGGTTAAAGCTCAAAATTTTTAACATAAAAAAGATGGCCCATGGTATGGTCTTTGCTTTTCTTTCTAACTATACCCTCTGTGGCTCCCAACATGTATGGAACTCCAGCCGTATCTTCCAAGATAATGCCTGCACTGCTTATCCTCAAACGCAAGGTCTTCTGTGATAACTGTCCCCTGCATTTCTCTTTAGGCCCTTCCAATACCCTTCATTCCTTGGTCTTTGCACTTCACCCATAACAGACCCTTGCCACTTTTCCTTTCACCATGCTATTTTATTCTGGGACTTTGTTCACATTTTTCCTTTGCTGGAGTTTCCAGCTCACTCCTTACATCACCAGGCTAACTCATAATTCTGCTAACCTCCAGACAGCTTCTCTCATCCTCTCCTGATTGTTTGATTTACTTCTTCCTTCCTGCAGTCCCACAACACCAAGTTCAAATTCATGACATAAAACTTGCTTACCTTGTGTAGCTGAGGTGGGCAGAACACTTGAGGTCAGGACTTTGAGACCAGCCTGGCCAACATGGTAAAACTCTGTCTCTACTAAAAATACAAAAGAATACAAAAAAAATTATCAAGGTGTGGTAGCACACACTTGTAATCCCAACTACTCAGGAGGAGGCAGGAGAATCATTTGAACCCGGGAGGCGGAGACTGCGGCGAGCCAAGATCATACCACTGCACTCCAGCCTGGAAGACAGAGTGAGACTTCATCTCAAAAAAAAAAACTTTGCTTACTATATTGAAGATATCCTTTCCAGTGTATTTTTCTTACTAAAATAAAAGCTATGTGAAGGCAGGAATAGACTCATTTATCTTTGCATTCCTTGCTTCTAACAAAATTCCTTGTTAGAAGCAAAATTCCTTGCTTCTAACAAAAAGGTCTAAAAGACCTGCAAATTGAAAGGTCTTCATAATATAGTTTTGAAATAAATATTCTTTATTATTCTTAAAAAGAGGCAATTATTTGAGACTATGCTGTGAACGACTCAATACTTTTAGAAAAAGATAATTCAGCAGAGCTTCTCAATGGTTTATAATGCCTCCAATTTTTATTTGTATACAAAAATATACCTTCTTGCCACATGATTTCCATAAATTGCTAAAACATTAAAATTATCTAAGCATTTGAAAACCTCTTACCCTGTTAAGAAAACATATAAATCCTGTAAAAAGTTGGATTTGCATTTAAATACTGTGAACATGTCATATAAGGCTGGTGTTTTACACCAATGTTCCAGGGATAAGAAAGGAAAACATAATTCTTGAACTGAATATTAAGAAGAGGTAATTGATCAGCATTAGGATTAGGGAGGAAAGACTAACGTCTCAGAGGGAGGTACAGATGGGTAGATCTCTTTGACCTTACTACAATATCCAAGAATTACTCCACTGATTAATGAAGAGAAGAGCAGGACAAGGCCTGCTGTAAAGGGAAATGTGGGTGAGCCATCCTGGTGGTACAGGGTTGTGTGCCTAAAGATGGCAGCAACATGGTAAAGGGGAAACCTCAGTAAGAGGGAGTGAAGCATTCTGCCTCTGCAGGTAGACAGTCCTCTGAAAGTTTATTCATTTAACAGCTATTTTCGTACTCAAAATATTTTTAAAAATAATTTTAAATTCCATTTTAGATTCAAGGGGTACATATATGGATTTGTTACATGGGTGTATGGCATGATGCTGAGGTTTGGAATACAAATGATCTCTGATATGGTTTGGCTCTGTATCCCTACCCAAATCTCATGTTGAGTTGTGGTTCCCAGTGTTGGAGGAGGGGTCTGGTAGGAAGTGATTGGATCATGGGGGCAGACTTCCTCCTTGCTGTTCTTGAGATAGAGTTCTCATAAGATCTGATGATTTGAAAAGTGTGTGGCACATCCCCCTTCTCTCCCTATCTCTCTCTCTTCTGCTCTGCTGTGGTAAGACATGCTTGCTTCCCCTTTGCCTTCTGCCATAATTGTAAGTTTCCTGAGGCTTCTCAACCATGCTTCCTGTACAGCCTGTAGATCTGTGAATCAATTAAACCTCTTTTCTTTATAAATTACCCAGTTTCAAGTAGTTCTTTATAGCAGTGTGAGAATGGACTAATACAATCCCATCAACCAGGTAGTGAGCATAACACTCAATAGTTTTTCAACCCTTGTCACCTCCATCTCTCCCTCCCTCCCCACTCTAGTAGTTCCCAGGGTCTACTGTTCCCATCTTTACGTCCACGAGTATCCAATGTTTAGCTCCCACTTATAAGTGAGAACATATAAGTGAGAACATGCAGTATTTAGTTTTATGTTTCTGCATTAATTCACTTAGGATAATGGCCTCCAGCTGCATCCATGTTGCTACAGAGAACATGATTTTGTTCTTTTCAATGGCTGTGTAGTGTTTTCAAAATATTTTTGGTATTGCATCAATCTTTAGGGATATGAGTGTGAAGACACATTTGTTTTTCCTATACTACTCACTGTGGAGTGTAAAGAATTGGGAAAAGATAACTGTTGATTAAAAAAATCTTTAGTAGTAGAAATTGTGTTTTTATCTTCACTGTACTAACCAACTACAATTGACTGGGAATCCCCTGTAACACACACATTTTACATGCATTTCCCCATAACTATGTGTTATTTCTTTGGGCCTCTAAGTATGGGAAATGGCCTAGAAGAAGAAAGCTTGAGGCAAAGCCTATGAATAAATACTTTACTGAGATGTGAAAACTCAAGGTAGCCAGAGTGAGGGAAAAGGAGAAATGAGGTAAGAGCAGGAAAACAAGCACAGGTGATACGTTATCAAGCTGGACACAGGCTTTCAATAAAAACAAACACAACTGGTTGTTTGGTTCTGTGAGATTACTCCAGAGAGATCTCCCAGAACTACTGTGTGTCTAGTATCTTTCTCTTCCTTCCTTCCCTTCCTTCTTTTCTTTCCTTCTTTTCTTTTCTTTTCTTTTTCTCTTTCTTTCTTTCTCTCTCTCCCTTCCTTCCTTTCCTTCTTTTCTTTCCTTTTCTTTTCTTTTCTTTTTTCTCTTCTTTCTTTCTTTCTTTCTTTCCTTTCTTTCTTTCTTTCTTTCTTTCTTTCTTTCTTTCTTTCTTTCTTTCTTTCTTTCTGTCTTTCTTTCTTTCTTTCTCTCTCCCTTCCTTCCTTCCTTTCCTTCTTTTCTTTCCTTTTCTTTCTCTCTCTTTCTTTCTTTCTTTTTCTCTCTCTCTCTCCCTCCCTTCCTTCCTTCCCTCCTTCCCTCCTTTGTGTCAGCTAGCTCTCAGTATTCAAAGTCTGCCCCATAGGGTGTAACTTTCTCATGATTCTGAGTAGTGTTTCCAAGTCCCTTGTGGCAGCCACTGGGGAAATGCAGCTATTAGGGCTCAGTTAGCCTAGCCTTTATCCTCTGAGGAGGTTTCTGCAATTGCTGGTATCTGAGGATGAGACAGGAGGATCTGGGAATTTACTACCACAGGAAAGAAGAGATTGAGTGGATCTATAGAGGTGCATAAACTGGGTCCTGAACATGTGGAATATGTACCACACATTTAAAAATGTGACACCTTGTGGTATAGGGACAAGGCATTAGCTAACATTAAACATAGTACATTTTCCCCTCATAAAAAAAGTATCAGCTGGAGCTATTCTAAAACATTTCTCCAGCACTTACTCATCTTTTTAATTTTTTTTTTTTGAAAACAGGGAAGGAAAACTTTATTTGAGACTATTGCAACAGGGGAGAGAGACTATTGTAATAGGGGAGAGAGATTGAATTCAAATTAAAATACAACAAAGAGAGGTGGTGATTTATAGCAAATAGCAGGGTGAGGGAGTGGATAGAAAATTACTAGGAGGAACTTGGTTGGATATCAAGGTGAGAGCATGGCTTGAATGGCTATCAAGCTTGGACAGATTCTTTCTAAAATGGCTTAGCTAGATTCTTGTTAAAACTGGGCTCTGGGCCAGGCATGGTGGCTCACTCCTGGGCAACATGGTGAAACCCTGTTTTTACTAAAATAAAAATAATTAGCCGGGCCTGGTGGTATGTGCCTGTAGTCCCAGCTACTTGGGAGGCTGAGGCAGGAGAATAGCTTGAACCCAGGAGGCAGAGGTTGCAGTGAGCCAAGATCACACCACTTCACTCCAGCTAGGGCAAAAGAGGGAGACTCCATCTCAAAAACAAAAACAAAAACAACAACAACAATAACAAATAACTGGGCTCTGCAATACATCTTTTTTTTTAAACAAAGAGCGGGCAGGTAAATATAATCTAGTTAAGATGTAATTACATTGTTTTGTTTTTATAATATTTCTAGTATGTAAATATATAGTTTTTGTGTATTACATTTTATGGAAAGTAGCATTGGTTTATATTATAGTGAAGAAAGATTTCCCTTCCAAATAAATATTTAAGTAAAAAATCAGATTAAAGGAAAAAAGGTAAATAATCATAACATTGATGGTGATACAACAATAAGAAAAAAAGCATTGGCCAGGCGTGGTGGCTCATGCCTGGAATCCCAGCACTTTGGGAGGCCGAGGCGGGTGGATCACCTGAAGTCAGGAGTTGAAGACCAGCCTGGCCAACATGGTGAAACCCCGTCTCTACTAAAAATACAAAAACTTAGCTGGGTGTGGTGGCACGAGCCTGTAATCCCAGCTATATGGAAGGCTGAAGCAGGAGAATCACTTGAACCTCGGAGGCAGAGGTTGCAGTGAGCCAAGATTGTGCCTTTGCACTCCAGCCTGGGCAACAAGAGTGAAACTCCAACTCAAAAATAAATAAATAAATAAATAAGAAAAATAAGAAAAAACATTAAAAGGAAGAATAAAAGTGATAAAAGGTTTAGCAATGCTATGGGGTATGACTGGATCTCAGGTACACCTCAGTATGCATACAATGAACTTTGTAATAATGAGTTTTCAAATTAAAATTCTTGTTCTTAAATCTTTTTTAAGATTTAAGTTCTTTTATGTTCTGTACTTTAAAATATCAGGACTCAAGTCTACAGAATGGGTTTAACTCCATGAAACAATTAGCATACTTCTAAGCACATGGTTAGCATTTTATCAATGATGTTGTCATGTCACTTTTACTATTAATACGTGTATCCTTAATTTAAGAAAAAGGGAAGAAATGTATAAGCAGATAATTTAGTACTGACAATATGATCTTTTTATTTTTCTCCATTTGCCTGAAGAAATGTTCCTTCCTAGATTCACAGACTTTTAAAGCTAAAAAGAAGTTGAGACATCATCTGATTCATTCTGTCTTTATAAAAGGAGGCCCAGAGAGGCTAGTGAACTTTTTCAAGACTACAAAGCTAGTTGTTTAAAAAGTTTGAACTGAAACCTAAGTCACTTGCTCATTTCAGGAGGAATTATTTTCATGTATACTATACATAACTCAATTAGGCTTCTAAACCCAAATGTTCCAGGAACCAGACCACATTTAAGCCTCATTATTTCCCTGTGCAAAAAGAATATCTCAACTGGCTGACCCCTCTGCAGCATTTAAAAGTATTTGCTATTCTCCTTTTCTCCAAGAACTCCATTCCCTTATATTCTAGAATGCTGTTGCCTTCTTGTTTCTCTCCCATTTCTCTAGTCACAAATTTTCTGACTATTTTATTTCTCTCTCTTTTTCCTCCTGCCCTTTTGCTGACCTTTAGATTTGTTTTCTGATATTTTTCTAGGCTGAATCCTAAGCAATTATAGACTTCTACTTTATATAATAAAATATTTTTAAAATACTTGGCAATCTATTTTTTCTATCAGTGATCTATGTATTTATGGGTATTTTTCCTTTCTTTTACCTTTGTTTTATTTTCCTGCAGGGACTAGTGTCATTATTACCAAACCATGAATTTAGTAATAAGTGTAGTAATCTAAAGAAGGAAAGGGATGCATCATCCAGAACAAAGTCAATCGGTAAAGAAGGAAGGAAGTGCAATATAGTTGTTCTCACTCTTTGGAAAGGGGAAGTAGAAGCTTTTCTGGTTGGGGTGGAGGCCCAGGTCCAGAGGAAAGATAGCGGGTGAAGAAGAAACAAAGGATTTCCAGGGTTCCACTTCCCTCACCTCTTTGAGCCTTGCTTCTTTGGACTGGATGTAGTTGGCAGACATGGGGAAGAGGGGATTTCTAGCAAGGTAGAAACCTCAGATAAATTGAGAGGAAACCCAAAAGATGAGGGGTGTTTACAAAATATTTGTTGTGGGAGGGTAGACTGATTGAGGAAGGTGACCACTTGAGTGACACAGAGGGACTCCTCTCGAAGTCATGGACACTCTCTAGTGGTTCACAAAAAGCAGCCAAGATTTCCCAGGCTCCACATAAATCTAAAGACGACTGATAGTCTGAATACACAGAGTCAGGCTACAGATGCTGCAATATCCAGAGACCTCCCAAAGTGAAAAAATATGGTAGGGACCAGGGAATTTATCAGCGGCCAGTGGGACACCCCAAGGGACAATAGGACCCCAATAGCACCTGAGTAGATTAACTGCAAAACAACCAGGGCTCAGGCCTGACCAATTCCATGACACTAGTGACTAAAAAGAGCCCCAAGCAATGCCTATAAAATTAAAGGTTCCTCTCTCTTGTCTACATAATGAGGAATGAAAAGCTGCTTCTGCACACCAATTTCAGTCTAAGGAAACCCTAACAGAGAAAGCGATCTTTGAACTTACTGCATATTCAATCAAATTATCCTGTTAGCTCAGAAGAAACTCAAACTGGAAGGTTACTGTTGTACTTAACTGGCAACTCACTCAACCCTTCCCCTCAACATCTAGCAACCTTTGCCAGTGAGTGGAAATCGAGAATCTAGAAGTAGATGTTACAGACAATCCAAAAAATTGCTTTTTTGGTGTACTGTATACATTTAGATACTGCTATTCATATAATGTTCAACATCTAAAACTGACAATTACAAATCTAGCACTATGGCCATTCGCAGGAGTAAGCCATGGAAATCATATGTTCCGAGCCATGTGCAGGCCCCTGCTGGGTTTCCTTCACATGGATGTTCCACAAGCACTGCAAAATCAAAATGCCCAATGTTGAACTTATCTTCACCTCTTCTTTATTTTCTAACTCATGATAATGGCAAACACAATGTAGATAGAGACCTCAGAGCAATGTTTCTTTCTGATGTTAGATCAAAAAGTGATAGATAGATAAATAAATAAATGCTTCCCTAACTACTTGCAAGATATCACTACCAAAGTTCAAGTGGCCTAACTCGAGAGCAATGTGACATACGACAAGTTTCAGTAAAAGTCAGTTTCTTCATAAGTGTAAAGTGAGGCAATTAGTAACAATTAGAGAGTTCATATGAAGAAGAAATAAGAACGTGTTCATAAAATTCTCTTGCATTTAAAAAAAAAGATCCCAAAAATATTTTTAGAAAAGCCAGTTTAATTGAAGGTTCGGGATAATATTTTTCCAAATGAATTGTCTAATTTATGTTATATATTTGTATTCCATTTAGTCAGAATTAAATGAAGATTTGAGGCAGGAATGTATTAATGACTCAATTCATCAATTCATCTAATTAGTGAGATATTGCTGAGACTTTGTAAAACACCATCACATGGACTTTTAAAATAGATGAAGTTTGAGCCACTGTTATTTGAAAAGGTAAAAATTTGATATACACCTCACATAGTATAGCCAAATAAATTCCAAATGACTCGAGGAATTAATATTTTTAATAAAAAGGGGCCATAGAAACACTAAGAAAAAAATGTGAGTGAATTCCATTATAACCTAGGGATAGGAAAACTTTTAGAACTATGACTCAAATGCCAGAGAAAATAAAAGAAAATGTAGATAGTTTTTACTAATATTTTAAAAAACGCATAGTGAATAATACAAAAGATAATTGACAAAGTAAGAAAAAAGTATATTTAAATTACATTAAATAAATAATATTCCTAATATACAAAGAGTTCCTAAAAGTAAAGAAGATAAAGACCAATAAGCTAATAGAAAAAAATGAGCAAAAGATTTGATAATGCTAGAAGAAACCTCCTTATTTAGCAAAGTGGTTAACAAGTAGAAAGTACCAAGCATTTATCCTCCCTTTCCTATTTGAAAAGTACCACAGTGTACCCCGCAGTTGATGAGGGGAGTGTCTTTCAGTAGAAATGTTCCAAATAATAGAAAAGAAATTTTAAAAATTAGAATATTGCAATTTTGTATCTTCTAATGGACTAATGGATCCATTGATCCATTGATGCTCAGTGTACAATTAGGGAATACACTGAGCATGAATAATTCTTAACATGAAGAGAAACAACCAGGTACCAAGTGCCTTTAAATAGAAGTACACAATGCTACTAATGAAACATTCTTACCCAATAGAAAAAATAAATCTAATCTGACTCTGATTAAACCTATAAATCTAGCCACCAATTGACAGGAAATACAAGAGATAATGTATGTTAATGCCACAGACATGACATGATCCATATAGAGACTGTGAGAAACTCCACAGAATAGTAACCTTGAATATCCAACAAGTAAGTGCCAGAGGGGAATAAGTGCAACAAAGAGACACAAAGATATATCAATGCATCCCAATGTACATAATATGTTTGGATTCTGCTTTAAAAAGGTGAGAAATTATAAGCAATCGAGAATATATAAGCAATGTCTAAATATTTGCTGATATTTTAGAATTATTATAAATTATCTTAGGAGTGATAGTGTCACTAAAATTTAACTCTAAATAAAAATATTCTTGTAGAGTTACATACTGAAATATTGACAAGTAATTAAAAGAAGAAAACTTAATATGGATATAGACCACAAAATCCAGATATCAGAGAATTCTTCAGGACAAATGACTCAGTTCTTTGAACAAGTAAGTTGCAAGGGGAAAAAAATAAGAAAAGAGATGCTTATGAACTTGTACATTAAAAAAGAAGTAAAAGATATACATCAACCATTGACCTGTTTGGGGCTTATTTGTATCATTATTTGAACAAGTAAATTATTTAAAAAAATAAAAGAGATTAAGAGATAATTTAGAAAATTTGATGGTAACTTTATTATTTGAGGTTATCAAAGAATAATAATTAGATTTTTGAGTGTGGTAGTGATATCATGATTATATATTTTTGATGAAAGCCTTATCATTTAGAAACATTTCCTGTGATGCCTTGGAATTGCTCCAACAAATGGCTGGAGGAACAGTGAGGATATATAGATGGCATAAGTTCAGCTATGAGTCTGCAATTGTTGAAGCTTGATTCTGGGATCATGGGCATTCATTATTGCATGTTTTCACTTTTCATGTATTTGAATTCTTTTGTTTTGTTTTGTTTTTTGTTTTCCTAGACAGAGTTTCGCTCTTGTTGCCCAGGCTGAAGTGCAATGGCGCGATCTCAGCTCACTGCAACCTCTGCCTCCCAGCTTCAAGTGATTCTCCTGCCTCAGCCTCCCAAGCAACTGGTATTACAGGCATGCACCACCATGCCCGGCTAATTTTGTATTTTTAGTAGAGGCAAGGTTTCACTATGATGGTCAGGCTGGTCTCGAACTCCTGACCTCTGGTGATCCATGCACCTTGGCTCTCAAAGTGCTGGGATTACAGGTGTGAACCACCGCACCCAACCTTAAATTTTTTATGATTAAATTGTTTATGATTGATTATCATTAATAATGATTGTGACCAATTTAAATGTCAAGCAATTTGTTAAAATCATAAATTGATAATACTTTAAAAATAACAAGAGAGAAATAAAACTCTGTGAACATTATCAGAGTCTGCTAGGTCACCTCCTCCTCTTTAAGTTGATGAATTAAAGGGAAAGAATATAAAAGGCTAACTTTTCGTTACTGTCTGGTGTGAACTGTGTTTCAAGGTAGCCAAATGATCTGATAGATAAGGGAAATTCTTCTATATAGAAATCCAGCTGACAATGCAAAGAAGTTTTAGAAACAGGAAAAAAAGAAAATTTTAGAAATAGGAAAAAAGAATGAAATAACCAGTTCATTCAATCTCCATAAGTCAATAGTGAACTATTAGGTAAAAGTAATGGGGAACTCGATAATGAAGGGATCAGGCTGTTACCCACCTGGACCCATCAAAATAGAAATGTCAGACATTATTTGCCTTTGAAGGAGGTTTAATATAAATATCACAGCATCACAATTAAAGTATTATTTATTTTTTGAAAAATCAAACTTTAAATGAAATCTCTAGGCTACAAGAAATGCAGGTGAGCAAGGAACAAGTTAAACAATAACAGATGGAAAAAAATCTAGAGGACAATTAATCTAATTTCTTCAACAATAAACGCATGAAAGAGGTATAAAAAATGTAACAACTAAATAAAAGGAGTAAATGTTGTTGGATTTGTATTTAAACAACCCAATTATAAAATGACTTTTTGGCCAGTTGCAGTGGCTCATGCATATAATCCAAGCACTTTGGGAGGCTGAGGCGGGTGGATCACCTGAGATGAGGTGTTTGAGACCAGCCTGGCAAACATGACGAAACCCTGTCTCTACTAAAAATACAAATTTAGTCAGGCCTGGTGGCACACACCTATGATCCCAGTTACTTGGGAGGCTGAGGCAGGAGAATTGCTTGAACCCGGGAGGCAGAGGTTGCAGTGAGCTGAGATTGTGCCACTGCACTCCAGCCTGGGCAACAAAGCGAGACTTTGTCTCAAAAAAATAAAAAAGTAAATAAAAAATAAGAAAGATAAAATGATTTTTTTAGGACAGTTGGAAAAGTGTGAATATTCGTGTTAGATAATATTAATTATTTTAAAATTTGTTACATGTGATAGTAGATAGCTAAATAGATAGATATAAAATATTCATGATGAAATGTTTAGAATAAATTTGTATGATGCTTTGGATTTACTTTAAAATACCCCAGTAGGCAAAATAAAAGATAGGAGGAAATAGATGAACCAAGGGTGGCAACATGTGAGTGGTTTTTGATGCTGTGATACAGGTATTTGAGACTCATTGTACTCCATATTATTGTGAAGGTATAAAGATTTTCATAGTAAACAGCTTCAAATTGTACCATCATAAGATTAGAATAAAAATTTGCTGCATGCCAATTTCACGCTTGAGATGGTTTGGCTGTGTCCCCACCCAAATCTCATCTTGAATTGTAGTTCCCATAATCCCCATTTGTTGTGGGAGGGACAGCTTGGAAGGTAACTGAATCATGGGGACAGGTTTTCCTGTGCTGTTCTCATAATAGTAAGTCAGTGTCATGAGATCCGATGGTTTTATAAAGGACAGTTCCTCTGCACATGCTCTCTTGCCTGCCATGATGTAAGATGTGCATTTGCTCCCCCTTCCCCTTCCACCATGATTGTGAGGCCTCCCCAGCCATGTGGAATTGTGAGTCCATTAAACCTCTTTTTCTTTATAAATTACCCAGTCTTGGGTATTTCTTCATAGCAGTAAGAAAATAGACTAATACAATCCTCTTCTGGCTTTCCTTGATTTTTCATTATTGTTGATATACAGATTATAAATCTCTTTTTCTTTATAAATTACCCAGTCTTGGGTATTTCTTCATAACATTAAGCAAATAGACTAATAAAATCCTCTTCTGTCTTCCCCCAATTGTTCATTATTGTTGATTATACAAATTAGGGGAGAGCAACCTGCTTGTTCAGAGGAATAAGCAAATTCCTATACAGATTCTCTTTGTCATTGTTTCTATTTAGTATCTCTCTGCTCTTCAAGCTCTGCCCAGAATGTTTAATGGTAACATTAAACATTTTACTTTGCTGGAACTGCTGCCAGTGTGAGAGGAGCTGGAATGGTTTGAACTGAGGTCCCATCTTCCCGTCCTGTAACTCTTCGATCCCACCAGCCCAGGATTCATACTGAGATTCTTCTCCAGGAATCACCAGTTCCATCCCTCTGGGGGCCGCCCTGTCAGTCTGCTGTAGCATAAGGGAATCCAAAATCTCCTTCAGTTTTCTAAGAAGCAAAGGGTTCCTTTCTGAAAGTTTCTCTTGAGATATGAAACTTAAGGTTTTCTTGTTCAAAGATATCTTTAGCAGGTATTTTAAAGAGGGTTTGGGAAGTCCTTTCTCTACCTTTCCTTTGGAGTGTTGACTATGCAACTTGAAAGCCATCAGAGAACACTGATATGTATTATCTTTTACATAGTCAAAATTTTTGCTCTCTATATGCCCTAGATAGAGATTGTGCTAGTATATAGTGCAGCTGAGCCCCTTCCTCCAGCCTAGTTTCATTCTAATAAGTCAAACAAAACCATAATGTTTTCTTTTCTGCTTAATAATTCAGGTTTATATCATTTCAACTACATTTTTATCATCCTCTATCTCTCTAAGTCTATTGATCTTTCTATTTGCTGCTCTTTAAAAGTTTTTCAAAACATTTTCTCCTCAAACCTCATATAAATCAATCTAAAACAGGTGAATGTAGGGAAAACAAAATGAAGAAATGTTCCTGATGCTTAAGTGCTAACTCAGGCATGAATTTCCATTTCTCTAGCTTTCCAAAAGTTTTGTAGTTATGAACATGCTCATATTTCTTATTGCTCCATTTCTTAACACTTTTTATACCATTGTATCAATTGTCCTTGCTTGCACATTAAAACTGCAATGAGATACCATCTTACACCTGTAAGAATGGCCATAATTAAAAAGTCATAAAACAATAGGTGTTGGTGTGGATGCGGTGAAAAGGGAACACTTTCGCACTGCTGGTGTGAATGTAAATTAGTACAACCACTATAGAAAACAGTATGGCAATTCCTTGAAGAACTAAAAGTAGAAGTACCATTAAATCCAGCCATCCCACTTCTGGGTATTTACCGAAAGGAAAAGAAGTCATTATATGAAAAAGACACAGGCACATGCATGTTTGTAACAGCACAATTTACAACTGCAAAGATATGGAACCAACCTAAGTGACCCATCAACCAATAAGTGGATTAAGAAAATGTGGTATATATACAACATGGAACACCACACAGCCATAAGAAGGGATAAAATAATGCATTTTGTAGCAACTTGGAGCTGGGTGGAGGCCATTATTCTAAGTAAAGTAACTCAGGAATGGAAAACCAAAGATTGTATATTCTCAGTTAAAGTGGGAGCTAAGCTATGAGGATGCAAAGGCATAAGAATGACATAAAGAAATTTGGGGACTCGGGAATGAAGGTTGGGAGGAGTGTGAGGGATAAAAGGATACTTATTGGGTACAGCGTACACTGCTTGGGTGACAGGCACACTAAAATCACAGAAATCACTAAATAACTTATCCATATAACCAAATACCAGCTATACTCTGTAAACTAATGAAATAAGTATTTAAAAATAAATCGTCATTTCTGGAAGATCTTAAATGGATTGATAAACTATCAGTCTCCCATAATGTGTGATTATTGATTTTCTTTATTGGCATTATCACTTTTACTCATAGCAGAACTCATAGTTCTGATTCATTGAGCATATGAGAGGTTCCAGGCACAAACCAGGTAGTCCGTGTGCATTATTTCAATTGAGCTTCATCACTACCATCTATGCACAACTATTATTATCTACACTTCAAAGGTGAAAAAAAAAACTGAGGCTTGGAAAGATTAATTATGTGGCATAATTCTCTCACAGCTAATGAAAGAAAAACTCAAAATCACAATTAAGTCCCCCTGAGTCCAAAGCCAGTGACTTTAAGGCCTGCACTATTAATTACTTCTAATATTTCTTACTCAAAATTCTTTCCCTCCTTTCCCTCATTTAGTCTCATCAACTCAATCAGAGTGTTAAGCATTGTCAAAGCAAGTTATGTGAAAAAAAGTCTGAAAAAAATAGGGACCCCTTAGTCACACAGAGGAAAAACACAAAGCTTCAAGAAAGGCATGACATATGTCTTTAAGCACTGGCTGTCAAGTACACAGCCTACTGGTATCACCTCAGGGAAGAGATTTAGGATAGACAGGGCCCTGCTTGATTAAGTAAAACTGCTCTGACTAGACTCATGATTCTCCACAAAATTTTACAGTGAGAGTGCTAACCTTGTCAAAATATTTCAAATAATAGCTTAATTTATTGAGCACTGATTTATTGAGTTCTAAGTTCTTTACATGTATGCTCTCATCTAACCCTCCCTATTGGCAGCCACACTTACCAGATGAGGAAACAGAGACACAAAGACACAAAGTGAATTGTCCCGGATAACATGATTAGCAAGAAATTTGGCCCCACATCTTTCTGACTGTAAAAACTGTGCACTCAGAAAATCACTGTATTCCAGCCTGGAAAACACAGCGAGACCTTGTTTCAAAAAAAAAAAAAAAAAAAAAGAGAAAGTAATGTCTACCCAGAATAGTCACAAACACAGAAAAAAGAAATCAGAGAGCTGGTTACAGAGGAAGTAGATAAGGTTGGGAAAGGTGGGAAATAAGAAGTGAACACTTTAAGGCTGTTTTTGAAATGAATGTAGCTGTTAGGCTACAAAGACAAAGAATTTAGAAATCAGGGTTGATATTAGTTAGAAATTGCTTTCAGCTGCTACCAATAGCTGAAAAAACATTATTATACTGCTTTAAACAACTAAGATTTCATTCTCCTATATAATAGCATTCTGGGAACAGCAGTTTAAAGCTGTTTGATGGCTCTGCATAGTACCACCAGGGCCTAAGCGTCTCATAGTTTTCTACTTCTACACAAATGTTTTCCATTGTCCATGTACCTCTTAGTCTGCAATAGCTGCAGGGATTCTAGCCATTACATCTCCCATACAGGCAGTCTCAGCTTCCATAACCTTTCAAAAAGGACTAAGAGGCTTTCATTTAGATCTTGTTGGCCAGTCACATGGCCAAACCTGTTTTAAGGTGTTTAAGAATTTAGATTGGCTCACTGTCTCTTCAGAGAAATCTGAGGTTCTTCTACAGGAGCAAAAATAAATAAATAAATTAAATAAATAAATAAAACAGAAGAAAATGAATACTATTAGTACTTAGCAATCTCTGTTACAGGCCAGGGCTGAAAAAGTACTTTTTAGCCAGCAGGGCAAAGTCTAGAAACTGTGGTCTCAGTGAAGTGGATTGGATGAAGGGAGGAGGAAGCAGGGTAGTCCAGAGTAGCAAGCCTGTCTTAGATGCAGGGTGAATTCTTAATCACACATCTTTTTAATTTCGTTGCTTTCAAAGCTTTTGGTATATAGCTTACATTTAATTTTGTGGATTTAATTCTCCTCCCACTTCCCATCACTGTCAATAAAAATCTTGGTAAGGGATAGACACATGTCCCAAATGACTTCCTACAGGACCGTGATTGAGGCTACAGTCACTTTGTCAAAAATTTCTGCATTTAAGATTCAATTATCTCAGGGTATTCCATACTTTTAGCACACCCCTTTCCTGTCTGGGACTTCTTTCCTTACCTAGTTTTACTTCTGTGTTTTCAGATGATGAACCAGTTGGATGTTGTGATATGTTGGTTCTGTCTTGACTCCCCTAGGCAATTTTGTTAAGTTCTATGTTAATTAATCCCAGCATGTGTAGTTATATATAGTTACCTAAGCTGACGAATGTATAATACCTAGAGACACTGTTCTGAGGCACAAATGGGGCAATGTTAAAAATGCAATACCCCTAATAAAACCCTTTGGTAGTAGACAAAACATCCCAGTGGGTTTAGTGGCTCTTATTCATATTAGTTTTATTTATAATTATATTAAAAGTGAAAATCATGACTTGCATTTTTATTACTCCTCCTTGCCCCAAGAGATTTTGTTTTCATTATTTAAAGTAGCTAAAACTTTAAAGGAATTACTTTATACATATTGATAGGTATCAAGCAGACAGCATCAAAAAAGAAAGAAGACTGGAAAAATGAGAATTAGACAGAAAATGGAAAGGAGCAAGGAAAATCATTCTGAGAAACCTAGGAAATAATATTTTGGTTGGTAACTGAAATATTAATCTTTACCTTTGGGGGATGTTAGGTTATTGACAATGTTTGGGTTCAAAAAATTAGGAAAGAAGCTCCAATATCATGCTCCTGTTTGTACTTCTAATAGTCTTACCCAGCACATAACTCTATTTTGGGTCTGGTCTTACGGATATAAAGTTCATTTTATTGGGTACAGGCAATAGAGTTTTCCTTTTGCCTACTGTGTGGTCTTAAGAGTTTCATTTTGCCTTCTCAAACAACTCAAATCCAGGGTAGCAGGTTTAGGATTGGCTTAGTTTGAATAGGATTAGTTTGAATAAGTGCAGCAGAGGGACATCTATAGTTGTCTGGTACCTGGCTTTGAGGGATCGGAAATGGTAGATAGTGGCCCTGAGCGTGAACACTAAAGAAGGTGGGCCATCCACTCATGCCAGCCTTCCTCAGGAGCTAGAAATTCCCCGTGATACAGAAATTTGAAGGAACGAAAGCATTTGCTTTTTGGCACTTGGAGGAAGTGGCTCAGTTGATGAATATTTCGACTATCACAAGAAAGAATACTGAGACTAAAACACAGAATTGAGATACTTCAGGAAAATGGCAAACTGCTTGATATGTAAACATGAGCATTTCTCAGATCCAGAAGTGGGAAGTGATGTCTCCTGCCTCAAAGTCACTCTTAGGAAAGAAAACAGTTGGAGGAAAAGAGAAGCCAACATATGGCAGGTGTGACCAGCAGAGATATGAACGTTGCCAACCCGAACATCCAAAATAGACCGTCCTTGCTTTTATTCATCTCCTAAAATATTTCTACATGTAAATCACCCACAACTATGTCAGATCACAAGACAGTTGCAGTTATATTTAATTTTATTTAACTATAATCATAATGAACAGTATTTATATGTCAGTACAAAATACATTTTATTCTCAACCAAACGTTTTGTCAAAGGATGAAGGTCTAAGAGCAATCAAACTCAGAATCAAGTTTTTAACTTGGGAACAAGAGTAGTTCTGTTACAAGCAAACTACAATGTTCAAAATACACAATTTAAAAGAAAACATAAAAACTATAAATAATAGAAATTAGGCAATGAGAAGTAAGTTCCAATTGCTATCAAAACATTCACATTTTACATATTTAGTGAATGAAATGTGAACATCTTTTATATATAAATATTATACATTTTGTTTATCATAGTTGATTACATAAATAATACTTGAAATGTGTTTGTGTATATATGTATATGTGTGTGTGTTCATTTATTTATTTATTTGGCATTTATTACTTTTACAGGTACCATAGTAGGGACTGGAAATTCAACGTGAAAAAAAGAAGTTAAAGCTCTGCTGCCTTAAAATGTAAGTTTCATTATTTTTTAAGCATGAAGACAACTGCTGTTGAAAAGATAGCTTGTTATACTCACATATCCCATGAGGAAGGGACAGGCAACCTCATGGGGCCACACGGAAGCACTGGCGTCTGACAGGAGGCAAAGGGGGCTGGTGAAAATGTAGCAAGAGTCTTTAATGTGGTTTTTGTTAGGAGAAGCACGGGGCAGAAACTTTAGATTTCAGTAAGTTCAGCAGGCTCTGGGCAGAAGAGCTGTGCCTCATTGTATGGTACCTGGCTTTGAGTGATTAGAAATGATCCTGAGTGTGACAGCCTGCTAGAGAAGGTGATCTAAGGTGCTTCCTCTGGATTGGTTGGCTTGCATATTAGAGGAGCTAGGAGTAGTTTATTTCTAGGAATTAGGTAACCCTAAAGGGGCGATCCCTCCAGTGATAACACTGTCCCAGATGTCAAAGCATCAAAATACATAAAAAGCCATGATTCATACAACTATGTACCAGGAGTTTGCTGCAGGGCAGAAAGTCACATAATAAACCTTTGATTACCATAAACTGAAATAGTGGAAATGGTGAGAAACTCTATAAGGCATTTATAGAGGAAGGACCTATTCTAGACCAGCAATCAGAGAATACTTCCTTGAAATAACATCTAAACCAAGTCTTGAGGAGTATAGAAGGCAAAAGGGGGATGGAGTGTGGCTAGAAGGAGGGGGCAGAGTTCACAGCATGTGCTGTGACCTAGACTTATGAGTGTTTGGGAGGATGAGTGCCATAAAGGAGTGTAATATGACTAGAATACACAGCAAGGGGTGAATTAACAAGAGAAAGATCATTAGTCAGACATCAACTATTTACTGAACATCTCCTAGGTATCAAGCTTCTGCTATGAACTAGAGTTTGATGATGTGGGAAGGGTACAACTGTGGACAGCCTTGGAATTCATGTAAAGGAGCTCAAATTTTATCCTAAGTGCAAAGGGAATCCATTGAGTTGTTTTCAGGGGCAGAAGGAAAGGCTGTGTTGCAAAATGGGGATTTGATATTATCATGTAATTCCAGAGCTAGCTCTGGGATTCACTGAGCAAGAAAAAAAGAATTGACAGCAAGTGGTGGGGCAAAGGTTTACTTTGAAACGTGTTGGGTTTCTTGATTTTGCATACATATTCTTTAACAATGGAGTCTGTAGTATGTTTTAAAGTTTGTCAAGAGAGTTGAGGCTGGGCTATAGGACATCACTGTGGCTGCTATTATCTCAATAGCAAAGGAAATGTTTTATCTGCTCTTTCATCATGTGAATGTATTCTCAGTGCAAGTGGAAAATGATAAATTAAAAAGCATCTTTCAAGGTTGTGAAGCTGATTATTACCTGTTTGGCAGCAATGTTGTTTTTCTCTTTTTTTTTTTGTACAAAGGGAGGAATTGAATCAAAACCTTAAAAACTGCTAAAGGCATGAGTTTGGTTGTTTGCTCTTGAAGTATCTATGTAAATTTGGGTTTTTAATAACTTTATGCCAACAACCACTTGTTGAGGGCTCTCAAGAATTTTAACTATATTACCACATTCATCCTCTCGCAACTCTGCAAGGTAGGTAAAGGATAGGAATAACAATTTGATAACAGAGGTTGTTGGAGATTAATTTTAAACAGGAGAAACTGCTATTCAAACTCAGCTCAACCTACACAAAAGCCCAGGCTTTTCACTTCCATATTATGGATCCTGCCTCCAGTGTGCAGCGTCATATAACCCATAGTCCACGGGTAAGAGAAAAGCTCACAGCTAGGAATCTTGTGGCATAATTCACAACACACACTGAGGGCATCTGTTAGGTCACAGCACAGCTCCTGGTCTTGTCACCCTTATAACATTCAATTTAATTGGTGCTTTCCAGTGGCAATCATCTCATTTAGGGCTTTGCAGGGATAACCCAGTTTCCTATATGAGCTTCTGTCCATTTCATCCAGATGAATAAGTGCTGTTTACTAAGATTGCTGGAGAAAGCCAAGCAGTGGGAGCCAATGAAGTCTTCCCAACATGATAAAGATTCTAAGTAACACCCTAGGCCTCATGATATTTCTATGGTGGGGGTGGGGGGAGTATATCTTAAAGATTTATTTTCAGGCACTTAAATGACCCTCATTCTTTAATTCCAGTGCCTTTGGTAGGGTAACAGATAGCCAAATCATCATAAAAGAAATTAAAATCCAGGGGAAATAAATAATCCCTGCTAGAAAATGTCCTCGGGTATGCCAGAAAGCTAAAACGCAAAGGTTCCAATTAGTAGCCACTCATGTGTTTTAGCTTTTCAAAATACATTTTCCCTTTTGTTTATTACAGT
Source organism: Pongo pygmaeus (assembly GCF_028885625.2). Classification (NCBI taxonomy): domain Eukaryota; kingdom Metazoa; phylum Chordata; class Mammalia; order Primates; family Hominidae; genus Pongo; species Pongo pygmaeus. The sequence continues at coordinate 86,323,943 of NC_072388.2, forward strand.
CACTTCATAAATGTCAAGGAAATTTCTTACAAATTGCAAGAAAAAACAAAGAACAGAAAGAATGAAAGATTATCTAATAAGAACCCATTTCTAAAAATTTAATTTACTCATAGAGTTTACAAAACAAAATTTTATTGGATCATGTTACTTTAGGAGAAAAGATAATTTTACCTAAACTTCATAGTCATATAGAATTTGCAGCTACTCTTATGAAAGAGTGCAGGTAAGGATTCTACTGTCTTAGCTGGCAAAGCATTTCTGGATGTGTCAGTGAGGGTGTTTCTGGAGGAAATTGGCATGCGAGTCAATGGCCTGAATGGGGAAGATCTGCCCTCAAGATGGGCAGACACCATCCAATCAGCTGAGGGCCTGGATAGAACAAAAAAAGCAGAGGAAAGGCAACTTTTTCTTTCTCTCTTGTGGAGCTAGAACATCTTTCTTCTCTTGCCCTTAGATATCCATACTTGAGATTCTCCAGCCTCTGGACTCCAGGACTTTCACTAGTAGTCTACCAACCCCACCTCCCAAGTTCTCAGGCCTTCAGCTCCAGACTAAGAGTTACACCATCAGCTTCTGTGATTCTGAGGCTTTCAAATTTGTACTGAGCCAGCCATATTGCTGAATCCCTGCATCTCCAGCTTGTACACAGCCTGTTGCGGGACTTCTCAACCTTCATAATTACATGAGCCAATTCCCCTAATTAATCCCCTCAGCTATCTGTCTGTCTGTCTGTCTGTCTATCTATCTATCTATCTATCTATCTATCTATCCATCCATCCATCCATCCATCCATCCATTCTACTGTTGCTGTCTCTCTCTGGAAAACCCTAACTATTGCCCAACTGCACTGACACATAGCTCCCTATTTACATTGTTACATTGTGTACAGCAGGTCACAGTCTGGAAAGTATCATTTAAAATGCACCAGTGACCTATTAGACCACATGTCACCAATGACTTCAGATCCTGTCTCTCTTGCCTGTCTCTGGTTCCAGCTGCTATTGAGTGCCTTGCTGCACATGGGCTCCCACCAATTGCAGGGAAGTGCCACCTGCCCCCACCTCACCTCCTGCCTAGGCTACATAATCCTCCACCTCCCTAGTATTTCTGTTGATGTGAAGAGGTGAGCATCAACAAGCAAGACCCTATTGCAGCTTGTGCAACCTCAACCTGGAAGTGCTAGGAACTTGATGGATGCCCAGCAGGGCGAAACTTTGACCAGTGGGAGATGAGAACAGTAGATTACTTCTTCCCTCATCCACTTCACTGAACTGAGACAAAGTGACTTTTTGGAGGATGTTCTCCAGACCCAGAAATCAGCTGCATTCTTAGTTGCCTGTTTCACTTTCTCTGCCTCACTCCCCTTGTCCATCACTCCTGCCCTCCAGGGCTGGCCAGCCAAGCAATAGCACACAGTGCTGCCTCAGGCTGTTTTATGGGAAATCCAGACATTTCCATGAATATCTTATTTCAATTATTTATATCTATACAGTGTGTTTACCAAAGTACTTTTAGAATAATATTTCATTGAAACTTTTAATAAGAGGTTTTGGAAAGAAAGTCAATGAGAATAACTAATTCATGCCCATGATAAAGTATAAACCAATTATGCAAAACAGATAAATTCAAGCTTCTCAAAGTTACACGGGTATAATCCATGCAGCTCTCCTGGGTTTTAACCACTAAGCCTCCCCTTCTTAGGTATACTCTTGAGATACCACCATCCTTGTGTTTAAAATAAGAATTTCTGCCCATTTTTCATCCTTGTTGCCTTCTTTGTTTTGTTCTCCGTCTCCTCCTTTTCATGTATTTTTTTCAAAGAGGCTTCATATTCCCTCATTTTATAGTCAATGTCCTAGACATGTCCTTGTCTTAAAAGTACTGTATGTCGGTTGGGTATAGAGAATGACTATCTAGGTTCGTAATTTCACCTCTGACACTAATAAACTTTGTGGTCTCGCATGAGTTGCTTAATTTCCCTGGATTTTTTCTTATCTGTAAAATTATGATTAAAAATAATACCTACATCAAGACTACATAAAGATTATGTATAAATTCAATTAGAGCAATGCCTAGCAAATATTATACCCATGACCATATATTTGTTGACTTCTTTCACTTTTGCTACTATAATTCTTTGAAGAGAGGAAAGAATCACAACTTTAAGGTTAGAAACACTTGTATTTAAACCCCAGTATACAATTGGAGAGTTGCTTCACTTGAGCAAGTGATTTAACCAACTCTGCAAGTGGACTTAATGTCACGTTCCCTTGTGAACTCCCATAGAGCCACAGTCCTTTATCTGAAACGCTTGGCAATGGGATGCGTTTAGTAATTCAAAGTTGGTCATAATTTAGAAATGTAATAAGGTACACATACAGCATACATTAAATAACACCCCCAGCTGGGGACTGGAACAGTGCCTAGTAATCAAACACAGTAACATTTCTACTGAAAAACTTATGAAAATGTTTATGAGGTGGAATATATAAAAAAAAAATCTAAAGAGACTTAGTGGAATCAGATCAGGTTTTACCACTAAACAAGCTTACCACATGTTTGCAATAAAATTTTGTTTTCAGACTCTCTGCTTTTCTGAATTGGAAAAACTGAACTGTGGAACTGATTTTCCAATGACCACCAGGACACAAGCCCCTCCACTGCAACATGCCCAATGTCAAAGGAAATGACTTTCCTTCTCAGGGTCTTCCTCCCTCCCTCCCTCCTGTCCTTCCATCAGTCTATCCGTCCTTCCTTCCGGCCTTCCTTCCTTCCTCCCTCCCTGCCTCCCGCCCTTCCTTCTTCCCTCCCTCCCTTCTTCCCTCCCTCCCTTCCAATCTCCCTCCCACTCTCCCTCCCTCCTTACCTACCTTCCTTCCTTCTTTCCTTCCTTCCTTCCTGTTACCCATGATGCTCGAGGGCAGGGTCATGCCTCTGTGTTTGCATACACTACTATCCCCCAACCCCGGGAACTTCTGCTTTCCTTTACTCATCTCCTTCATCTAGTCCTTAGATACACATTTATTGAGCACCTACAATATACAAGATAAAATACTAACCTAATGAAGAACATAATTTAGTAAGACATGACTTACCATCTAGAAGGCAGAAACATATAAAACATATAGATGTGCTGCTAGAAAGAGGTAGGCATTTTATATGCCTCATTCTCCCCATTATATACTAGACTAAGCCATTTGAAAAACAAGATGTTCTTACTCATAAATAGGCATTAAATAACTGTCACAAAGCTGCAGACAATTCCTTCTTTTTAAATGCCATAAATCCTCAGGCAGCTTCTTTTAAAGATGTCTCTAAGTTTCTATGTTTTAATAAATAAAAACTATTACCTATTACTTGCCTAAACTTCTCAATTGGCATGAGACTGTAAGTGCATTTGATACATAAATGTGAAGTTAAATTCTACTGAAACTGGGATGCTTTATGTTTTTGTAATCTCTAAAAGACTAGATTTTTTCTTTGTCATTTGGACTTACTCATAGTCAAATTTCTCTATAGGGATATTTTCGTATTATCTTTTGATATGACATCGTTTATGAATGCTTTTAATAAAAGCCAAAGAAACACATCAAGTTAACTCTAAAAAAGTCAGCCAACCCCATTACTTGGTATCTATTAGAAATGATGCGAATATCGTGAAGATACAATGTTCAGTCTTTAGTTCTCCACTCAGTTTTATGTGTTGCCTAAACCTGTTCTTTGTATTTGATTTTTTTGTTTTGTATCAATAAACATTTACCTCTGTTTGTGATCACAGAGGTGTCCAAATATTTGTTCCATCATCATTGCCCTCACTTGTTATTTATTGAGTACACTGTTCTGTCCCCATGGTGTTTCCAAGTGCCAGACATGCCTCATGGCTGGGCAATGTGACTCTAAAGGCATTCACACTGTTTCCCCCTCCCAACACTCACATATCAGACAACATAAACAATCTCTGAAATCTCAGGCTGGCGATGTTAACGAAATAAAAAAGGTGTACATCTTTTCAATATTCTTCCTTTTTCAGCTTCTCCCTGTTCAATTGTGAACCAGTTCAAACCAGTTCAGTTTGGTGGATAGACTAAATACAAAAGGAACAGGCTGTCAACAAGTAGCTCAGTTCCATTTTCATTTTAATTGTAAAATCAACCCCATGATTTCAGCCTTTCTTTCAAGCCTTTTTCTTCTGAGACGCCATGAAAAGCCTAGAGTGCACAGACACATATTGCACATGTATCTTGTTTTAGACCTTTAGCGTCAAGGTGATGCCTGGGGCAAATATTTAGTCAGGCAATTCATAATCTTATCAAAATAAGGATTTATAAGGGAAATACTAACACAAAGCTCACAGTAATGTAATGAATGGTACCGGGGTAATCATCTTTATTCTTCACATTGATATTTGACAACATCCTACTCAGTGACAGCTGCTTTATTACTGCCTTTAATGACCATAAACCAGAAAATCTTGCATAATTCAGCGGGAATATTCAGTAGGCCCTACGTCTGTCTGAGAATGTCTGCTTGCTGAACAGTTTTGTATCCTAGGGATTTCTCAACTAACAGGTGCATCATTATACCCACCAGCAATTGGCTGAATAGCGAGTAGCACCATAATTCAGTGTGTACTGCCTTCTGATAACTAACATAAAGAAATGTACTTCCTTAAGGAAGGAAAAATAGAGAACCATTTAACTTGTCCAAATGCATTTCAGCTGCTGTTTTAGGGCAGACAATTTGGATTCTGAACAGGTGTTTGTGGTTTAGTCTCAATCCTCTTTTCACACTGCTATGATTTTTGCTCACCAACATAACTACCTAGGGCAACATTACTTTTTAACTTTGGAGACATGTACAGTTTCTATGTTAATACATACTGGGAGTTCATAAAATACTGATTAAAGTTGGATCTTGAGAAACTGTCTATTCAGCCAAAAGGAAAATGAAACAAAGTTTTAACCTATGAACTTACATAGTTACAATAAGAACGTATCCAAACTTTGATTTAAAGTCTGGTCTTCATTGGCTGTCCACCTCATAGCCTTTTGAATGCATTTTCATATCTCTGAACTTTTACTAGTGAATCTAGAAGCTGGAATTGCAAAAGACTTAGCTGTGTGTCTGGAGAATTCAGAGAGGTGGGTACAGGAGCATGACACTGAGACTTTTAAAAGTATACAGAATGTGGAAAAGTGCATAAAGTATAGATTGTTAGTACAGAAAATGTAAAATGTAGATGAAGGCCTGTGACAATCAAGAGGTCTGAGATTCTGATGCCCCAATAGACTGACTGTGTGACTTCAGCCTCATCTTTTGGATGCAATGGCAATAATGATAGTATACCATCTACCACTTATCCTAAGGGTTTATAGGAATCAAATGGAATAATACAGAAATAATTTAAGAAAGTGTAATGTGATATATAATTATATAATAAAGTTGTTATCGATGAAGTGGATATTGATATTTTACTGAGGAATAAAGTTGTTATTGATGACTAAATCTCTCGCAAATGAAATTCTTCCTTGAGCAGATGGCCACTGTCAGTGTTAGACTTTATCATCCTTTTTACTACCACTTCTTGCAGTTGTCCCCCTGGATTCCCTCTCTCCAGTCTTCCAACACTTCAAGTCCTTCCAAGCTTCACCCAGTGGCATTTTTGATCATGTTATTCCCGTTCTTAGAATACTTCTGAAGATTCCCTATTGCCAAGTCACACTACTTAGCTTAGAACTACAGTAAGAGCCAACATGAAAGTTCCATCAACTCAGAGTAAATGACATGCCCAAGATTCAGGAACCAATCACCGGCACCAAACAACCCTAGCAAGGTTCTCAGCTGTTTCTCCAGCCTCTGCTCCTCCACTTAGACACGTGCAGCTTCTGGCTGCCTGAAGCTCTGGTGGCTCCTTAACCTGGCAACACATCATTCTCAAGCAGTGTTAGCTATTTCCTCCTCCATTTCTCCAGCCAGCAGTATGTCTCTGACACAGCAGTTGAATTTTATTTCTTTACTTCTAGATTGCTCTCCACCCAAAGGCACAAAGCAAAATGCTTGTCTTTTTCTCTTTGGGCAGTGCCATTGGGTAGAAGAGAACTGGTGCCAAAGAAAGAAATAGTGCGTGTTTGTTGAATGAATGGACCTGGGGCACACCATTGGTTTCTGCTGCCTGCCATAGGGAAGAAGTACTATGGACACAATGTTTGCTTAATTTCAGTTCACTTGTATTCTCTTGATCTTTCCTCAATTGAGTCTCTCAAAGTCCAAGGAAGACTCAAGTGAGTCTCTTTTTATAAGCTCAGATTATAGATTTTTCATAATTGCATATTAATGAACAAAAATGGCTATAAACTGTTGGCCCTTTTTCTTTCTCAATTTAATTTAGTTAATTTTTTAAATAAAAGCTTATATTGGCCCTACTTTCATGATATTTTTATGTTTCTATAGCATGTTTAAACATACCAGAGTATATTAAATCTGTTAGCACCAAGCAAGCACTACCCTTCTGCCCTTTAGCCAACCTTCTGCCTAGTTTTTCTGCTTCAGCATTAACCTTGCAACCTGCTCTGGTCCCACCTCAGAATGCACCATATAGTAGTATCACTTTTTGTGCAGCAATTTTACCACATAGTGTATTCCAAGTAATACTGACCATGCTCTTAGAAGACCTGGCTTTTCTCCTCTTCACAGGACTAGCCACATAATTTTCAGGACCCAGTGCAAAATGAAAATGTCAAGCTCCTTGATCAAAACACAGAGAAAAAAAATTTTCTTTTCTCCTGTGTCTCTCTCTTGGGGTGCCAAGGTATCTTTCATTTGTTAATAAATCTGATAGGGTTAGCTCTGTTTAATGCTGTTCTGTCTTGGGTATGGAGACACACTCTCAGAGTGAATACAGAATCTCACAGCTATCCAGTGTCCCTTTCGAAAATTTAGAGCTGGTGGCATACACTCAATCCTGACCTTCACCAGCACCTACTGCCAGATTCTTCCCAGGGCTGAGGGTTGCCTCAGCCCTTGGGTGAGAACAGGGAAGCAGGAAACTAAGAATCAATCCTGGAGACATGGAAAGGGAAGGAAGCTGCCCCTGTACAGAGGCTCCAAGCTTGCTGTAATAATCCATTGTCCCCTCACATTTCACTCACAAAACAGTGTAAAATATAAAACTACTTAGAATCCCAAGATGGCAACTGTGGAGCATTTAAACCCAAGCATGACTCCCTTCTGCACATCTGCACTTGAAGTTCTGTGCAACTGCACTAGCTGCAAACCCAAAATTGCCTTGCCTCTTCACTTTCAATACTTACTATCTACCCTTGAGAAAAAAAAAATACTCCCTGAGCCTCTATCTATACCAGCTCCCTCTCAATTTTGTCATGGGGTTAAATCAAATAATTTTTGGGATTTTAACTTGTTATACCTGTTGTGAATTATCATCCAATAAGTGCTTCACGTACCAATGACTTAGGGGCAAAATCTCTCTAATATGACTTCTTGGGTTCAAATCCAAACGCTGTTGCTTGCTGGCTAGAGACACCTAGAGTCATGATACTTGCCATTTACTTTAAAATACTTCAGCTTGTACAGTGGAATAGTATGTATGTGTGTTACTTAGTCTAAACTGATGTCCAGGTGCTATCCAAGGAAGTGCATTTGAGAAATGACCAGCCACCACATGATCATGAACGCACAGTGCAGAAGTCAGCTAGCTTTCTTTCCGAAAGGGCATAGCCTTGGTGGCTGCTACAATCACTCCGTTTATTCAATATTAGTTATTTCTTTGCTAACAACTATACTGGATGTCAAATTATGGCTTTTTAACTATGGAAAAATAATGACTTATAAATCAACCTGATAAATGTTAAAAATTATCTCTCATTGGTGAAATCGAAAGCCTTCAAGATAGTTGGATTGCCTAAAATAATTTAGAAATACTTCCCACTCTTGATGATCAGAATATAAAAACCCCAGTAAAACATACACAGTTAGAGATAATACATCAGGCTAAATCCTTCAATCATCTGGTATCTATCCATAAACTCTGGAGTTTGGGGCCGTATGTGTGACAGAATCCTTCCTGTGCTGTCTTAGAATTTTCTCTGGGAAATCCTGCAAAGTAACAGTTGGAGCATGTGAAAAAAAAAAAGAGTTAAACATCCTTGAGCCAAAAGAACAGATCATATAAATTGATGTTTTTTAGTGCATATGAAAAATGTTGAGTTAATATGTGACATACATGCATCAAAATATCATCTAAGATTTATGTGTTAACTATAACAGAGTGCCACTGAATGGGTGAATTAAACAATAGAAATTTATTTTCTCGTAATTCTGAAAGCTAGAAGTCTAATGTCAGGGTGTCAGCAGTGTTAGTTTCTTCTGAGGTCTCTCTTCTTTGCCTGTAAACAGCTATCTTCTCCCTGTGTCTTCATGTGGTTTTCCTTCTATAGATGTCTGTGTCCACATTTCCTCTTCTTATGGGGATACCAGTTGTATTTGATTAGGAGCCATCCTAATGACCTCATTTTTTTTTTTTGAGACGGAGTCTTGCTCTGTGCCCCAGGCTGGAGTGCAGTGGCACGATCTCAGCTCACTGCAAGCTCCACCTCCCAGGTTCACGCCATTCTCCCGCCTCAGCCTCCTGAGTAGCTGGGACTACAGGTGCCCACCAACACGCCCAGCTAATTTTTTGTATTTTTAGTAGAGATGGGGTTTCACTGTGTTAGCCATGATGGTCTCGATCTGCTGACCTCGTGATCCGCCCGTCTCGTCCTCCCAAAGTGCTGGGATTACAGGCGTGAGCCACCGCGCCCAGCCTAATGACTTCATTTTAACTTAACCACTCCTTTAAAGGTCCTATCTCCAAATGCATTCACATTCTGAAGCATCAGGGGTCAGGACTTCAATATGTGAACTTTGGGGGGACACAACTCAACCTGTAACTATTTGTTTTCATTATATAATAAACCTGATATGAAGGCTTGAAGAGTTAACTAACTTGAACTTTTTGACACCATTACTATTTACCAAGAAGAAAATAAGAGCTATGCATGTTGAAATTGTCTTGGGTCGGTTTACAACCTTTGGGAAATCCATGTAGAGTATGTGTGCCTCAGCATTTTCATCTCTAACATGGGGATAATAGAAGTATTGACTTCACAAGATTGTTTTTAAAATTTCATATGTCAAATAGTATGATGTGTTTAACACATAATAAATAGTGTTTGCAATTGTAACAGTTTGAGTATCCCTTAACCAAAATGCTTAGGACCGGATGTGATTTAGATTTTGGATTCTTTTAAATTTTGGAATACTTGCATTATCATTATACCTGGTTGAGCATTCCTACCTGAAATTTTGAAATCCAAAATGCACCAATGAGAGTTTCCTTTGGGCATTATATCAGCATTCATATCATGAAGCTTTGAATTTCAAATTTTCTGATTAGGAATGCTGAACCTGTTTTTCATTTATTGAAAGAATGAGGAAATAAGTGAACCAATCAATCAATCAATAAGACTAGTTTTACTCTTTCGTTTACAAAGTAATAAATTAAAAGCAAGCAAGTGCCAATGACATTCAGTGTTTCAAAGATAAAACCTCTATTAAACAAGAATTAGAGAGCTATGAACTCAAAATCCAATTTTTTTCCCCTTTTACTAAATCACATAACTGCTTTTGAATACCAACTTCACAAATGTCCACCAAAGTGATGATTTCCATCTGGTTGTACCAAAACAACAGAGAAAATGCGTCTGATTTTCTGAATTGAAAATGAACTAAGACCATGTTATTTCAATTATTGAGTCTTTCTGCATATTTGTATATGGTTTATTTTAATTTAGTTTAAACTATTAATTAATTTTATTAGGTACTTAATAAATACCTAATTAGGTCAAATATATTGTTGAAAGAATGTCACATGACTGACACTGAAAAGAACTTATCATTAACTAGATTAAGCCAGTTTGATCACATCCATCTATTAGGTTCTATTTGGTGGATCTTAGCCACTAGTAACTACAGGTTAGGTGATAATTAGCTACTCCTCGACAAGACCTGTTACCAGATTTTAATGAAAGAAATCCTCATGTCATAGTCTATAAAACATCTAAATATTTTCTAGCGAGTAGGAATAAACAGTCATGCAATCTCTTTTGTCAGCTCAGTGAAGTCCCAGATCTCTGCCGTCTTGGCACGTCTCAAAACACAAAAGAGTCACTTGAGTCAAACACAGGATTAAGCTAAACCTCTCTCAGTGTCAGGCAAATAAAACCCTACCATAATCACAGCAGAACACAAGATCATTCAGGGATCAAAGGTAGGGGCCCATTCCCAAGGGCAAAACATAGAGGGTCTGCTAGATTCTATATCCTCTGTTTTCATGCAAAGGCAAGGGGCTTCCTTAAGATATGTTTGACAATTCACATATTTTGAATACCACTAATTTCAGTTATGCTGACTCTTTCTAGCATTCATTGTGCTGATTAAAAAAATACTACAGGGATAATCTGAGGTAAAGGAATTCCAAATAGTTTATTTAAAGTAGCTGCTTTGAAGTGTGTGGTCATTCTGATTAGAGGAGGGTGGTTAGTAGAATATAATCTATTTTTATTTTTAAGAGATGGAGCCTCACTCTGTCACCCAAGCTAGAGTACAGTGGCATGATCACAGCATTACAGCTCACTGCAGCCTTGAACTCTTGGGCTCAAGAGGTCTTCCCACCTCAGCCTCCTGAGTAGCTGGGACTACAGGTAGCACCAAGTGTAGATGTGGCTAATTTTTTTCTTTTTTTTTTGTCTTTTCTTAGAGATGGAATCTTGCTACACTGCACAGGATTACAGGCATGAGCCACTGTGCCTGGCCTGGATTCTTGATAGGGACAATTGGCTGACCCTAGGGTGTAGATAGAAACTTGGACATATGTGTGTATCACACTCTTCATACTAAAGTGTTTTAAAATAAATTACACATAAAAAACCTAACTTGCTATCAACTTGCCTATATGAAATTCACAGAAATGATCTTTCTAGAAAAAGCAGAAAATGCAGCCACACTAAATAATGTTTTTCCAGAAGATGCTCACCAACAGATTCATTCCATCCAAAGCAAATGAAAGATTATACCTAAAAGATACAGAATTTCTCCTAAAGGAAAGATGAATATATATATATATGTATATACACATGTACATATATAAATATGTATGTATACATATTTCCAAAATATATATTTGTGTGTATACTTTTTGGTTTTCTTAATAGAAATGAATATCATCCATTGCAAATGCAATTTTCTCAGTTTAATTAGTCTGAAGAATTGCAAACTTTAAGGTATGCACTCAAAATATATTTAGAGATCTAAAAACAAATAATGACCTCAGAGATTTAAGTATAATATTTATTAACTGAATATAGATTTTAGATATGCTATATGCTAGATATGAGGTATTGTGAAGTATTATATTTACTTGTTCTGTGACCATTAGATACTGACTCTCGGATTTTTAACGTATTTGAATTGAGTTTTAAAACAGACTATTTAACAACAAAAACTTGCATAATCCCTTCAGTTACATAATAAGCACTTCAAAGCCTCCCACTTTCTTGTAGGAGGAATGCATTATGGATATATTCTAAGAACAGGGGAGGCACTGTTAATGCATGAGTTTATGATACTTTCTTGAATCATCATAAAGAACATTGTTACTATTACCAGTAAGGAAAAAGGATGACTCAAGTTGTACCAGAACATAGCTCCTTTGACCAGGTGCCATTTTGGATACAGGCATATATGCCCAAAAGCTTCCAGCACAATACTGCCTATATATTGAGTTAGGGATTCTTCTTTGATGGTTTGATGATGAGGGCATGAAATTCTAATTTAAGGCCACAAAGTTTCTCATTAGACATAAGAAAACCAAAAAGGAACAGGGAACTTTTGCAGCTGTACCTGCTGAAGTCAGGCACTGTAGAGAACCATAACTACACTGTATACGGTGATGGTGTTTTCCTTGTTCTTGATATGAATGTGGATTTTAGAGCTCTGGAATGGAGGAGCCAGAAGGAATACTTGAAGTTATCCAGCCTAGTATCTTATTGTTTGTGTCTTTTGTTTTTGTTTCAGCAGTGAAAATTGTTCTTTTTAAAAAAAAAAAAGCTCCATTATAATATTAAAATACTTGAGTTATTATTCTGGTGGATCTTAGAGGGATGATTGGAGAGGTAGATCTGGAGGAAGATAGTCCATTTGACAGCTTTAAGGACCATAACTCAGGTCATGAGGATGAAGAAAATAATATGAATGCAAAGTATATTTGGAAGTTAGGCTCCAGCATGTGGGGATAAAGAGATATGTTGAGTTTGAATCCTAGGCTTCCAGCTTGGGCAACTGGTGGATGGTAATAGAGAAGTGGATTTCCATAGGAAGGAAATCCATTTGGAAGAAGAAGATTGGGGTCAAGATAATGAGTTAGATCCATCTGTGTTTTCTTTGAAAGTGTAGTAGTGAAGGCTCCAGAAGAGAGGGACCTAACCCTTATACATACATATTTTGTCTTGATTTGGGCAGATACTAAATGATTTGACCTTGAAGTGAGTCCCTTGTGATGAGAAACTGTCAATTGGAAAGACAGAGAACCTGAACAGACAGTTTCTCTCAATTAACTCTCTTCTCCTTAACATATTATCTCATTTCCAACACACCACATAGCTGTATGATCTCAGAAAATTGGAGGTCTTGATTGGTTGCCATGCCTGCATCTTTTATGTATATGAATATAGGTGTGTGTTTTAAATTTTCTCACTTTGTTCCAGCAATAAATCTTAGATTTTTACACATTTCCTGGGATAGCCTGAAGTCTATCCCTTAACTGATTTTGCAGACTTCTTCCCTTCCATGATACCTGAATAATCAACCAGAGCACACCCATCCTCACCCCTGTCCAAATGGGCCATAGTCATTTTGAATAAGAGCTACAAATTCTACAAAAACTATAAAAATAGGCTGGTCGATACTTTTTTCTTTGGGCATCATCAGATGGGAATTCTATTCACACTATTTGATCAGCAAGGCTCTAACCTCTGATTCCGTTCCCAAGGTGTGCTCTCAACAACACAAAAGAGCACTCTGCAGGCATTAACAGAAAAATTATTATTTGTTAGGCTCAGAGAATTGGTTAAACCACTGAGTTGCCACTACCTGACTCAGGTCCAAACATGGTATTTTTTGTCAAGAAATCTTTTGTGTTCCTTTATTTAAATGGAAGGCAATTCGAATTGTTACTTTTTGTGACTCACACTCCAGTTTCTCTTCCGATCATATAAATCTTTCACCTTTTGTGACTCACAATTATAAAAGATTATCTACATTTATCTAAAGAAAAAGAAATAGGTCAGATTCCCAGACTGGGCCATAGGCTTTTATTAGTATGAGAAGGTTTAAGAAAAATGGTATGGGGGGAGAAAGAAACTCTGCTTTGCGTAGAGATTTTTAAACAGCCATAGAGAGATAAAACAATGAGAAATAAAGTTCTGAAATTCAGGGGCGTTCTTGGTCTAGAGATATACATTATTTTTCATTGCTTCATTAAAGAAGCAAGATCACTCAGATATTCAAGGTAGGGGCTAAAGACAAGTGGGCTCAATATAAAATCTTGAATAATACCAGCATTTAAAGTCTGGCCGATGAAGACTATCAGAAGAAAGAAATCAGGAAATGGTGGCAAGAGGTAAGAAGTGAACCAGAATAGAATAGCATTATGGAAACCAAGGGGAGAGAGGGATTCAAGATTTAGGGAGCAGTAGGACAGATTTAAAATCCATGTAGGAGTCATACAAGATGAGATGGGAAAACTGCCTGTTGAATTTGCTGTTTAGAGAGTCGCTAGTTGACTTTGCATGGTTTCAGTGAAGTAGTATATCCAGGAGCCTGATTCCCAAGTCTTGTCAGGATGTGAGTAATGAAGACACTGACTGTAAACCATCAGACAAATGTTTGATTAAGAAGGCAAAGAGAAAGGTAGCATGATAGCTAGAGAAAGGTCCAAAGTGCAGACAGCTTTGTCTTATGTGTGTCTACACACACATGCACGGCTCTTTTGTTTTTAAGGTAAAAGAAAAGAATGAATGTCTAGGCTGGAGGAAATAAGTACATGGACAGGGAGACAGAATAGTACGAAATGATGGTAGAGTAACTGATTGCATCAGTTTCCTGGGACAACACCGTTTTATGTTTTATTGTTTATTTTCAGCTCTTGACATTGGAAGTCCAAGATCAAGATGTCTGAATGTTTGATTTCTTTTAAGGTCTCTCTCCCTGGCTTGGAGATGGCCACCTTCTTACTGTGTCCTCATGTGGCCTTTTCTGTATGTGTGCATCCGTGATGCCTCTTTGTGTGTAAAAATTTTCTCTTTTTATAAGGACAATAGTCAAATCGGATTAGGGCCCACCCTTATGGTCTCATTACAACTTAATTATTTTTCTAAAGACCCTATCTCCAAAAACAGTTGCATTTGGAGGTACTAAGTGTTAGGTCTTCAGCATGATTTTTTGGAAGACACAATTCAGCCAGTAATACCGATGAAAGAGAGTGCTGGGGTGGGGTTGTGGGAAAAGAAAAACGTATTGTCCCCAAAGGTTTAGCTATTTGAAATTGACACAATAGTTGGTGGCTGAAAAATATAACAACAAAAACATCCACCTAGACCTCCTCTCATTTCCAGTAGAAAATACTCCCTCTTAGACTTGAAATATATAGCTGGGGGTTATTTCCATTCCATAACACCTTTGAAAGCCCTTTGCGCCCCATCCTCTGATTATATAGTAATTATTCCCAAATTCAGTCAACTAATACTTGTCAAGCACCTACTGTGGTGCCAGGTACCAAACATTTCATGCAAATTGAACCTCAATTTATTTTTTAATATCAAGTGTGTGTCAGTAAGCTAAACTTGTTGGCTTTAACTGATGCAATCTCTCCTTCTTTTGTTGTTCTAGTCTCATCTACATTCATCCTGATGCCTATAGGTTATTAAAATGTTGAGTTAAATTAAAAATAAGGCATATTTAATGATTAGTAAGTTTTAGCAAAATAGTAGACTAGATTTCTTTTGACTCTTTCTGTTTATTTAGCAACAGTATTTTTGTTTTATTGGTGGCTTCTGTCATTGTTTGAGTCACTTACGGAGTTCAAATCCCCTATTACAAAAACCAAATTTAAATATGTTTAATAAGCTCACAGAGTATTTATATACGAATACCAAGGATGGGTATATGTGCTCTTAAACATAACATTAATAAAAATTATCTAAATATTTATATAATTGCATTTTAATCAATTAGGATTCAGGGGTTTAAAAAATATAGTAGGCTTGATTTTCTAGCCAGGACATTAGCAACATTAAGATAAGCTTGAAAAATTTATAACAAGATTAAAAATCCAAGATCATTAACTTTATTCTCTATTATGAATCTTATACACTTGGTGAATAAAAAACACAGAAATCAAATCTCCTGAGTAACCAATAGTCATTAATTCTTCGTTAATGCAACATACTTTTGCTCTTTTGGCATTATTATAATGAAGAACAGTGTTTTACAAAAGCAAGTCAGGCAAATACATTAAATCATGACCTCTTTACTTTGCACTACTCTAGTTTAAGTGCCCTGAAATGAACTTTTTAGTTAATTAGCATTCTTCTGTTTGTCACTTTAAGTAATTACTCTTCTCAATTTAATTGAAGTGTTATACGTGAGGCACTAAGAGCTTGGAAACAGACCCACCTGATGAATTAAGTTCACTAGCAACAAACAGATAGTTGCATTCACCAGTCAAAAGAGCAGCCTGTTGGGAGGTGGGGAGGGAAGTAATGGGAATAATTAACATCTCTTGCTCCAATAATTGTATTGGAAGGATGGGTTTCAAATATCCATTAATTTAAGTGGTCTTTATTCCATCATTAAGCAAACTGCATATTTGGCACCAACTTTTGCATGCGTTTAGCACAAATAGACCATGTTGTGCATGTATGCCACTGGGAACAACTCTTATAAGAAGCTTTGGGAGCTCTTTGCATCTGTGCTTCTTGTGCCTGATGTTTTAACCAGGGATGGGCTGATTACAGGGCAAGGTCTTAAGGGCACTGCTACTTTGCTGGAGAGCAGAAATTAAGTTTTTCACCTCTTGCAGCTGAAACCTCAAGGTCTGTTTATTCAAGGGTGATCTGTCCCTGAGAAAATTGCTTTGTAGCATTTAAGTCTTACATGTTCAACATATAAGGCTTACATTTAAGCCTTACATGTTCAACTTAACAATTCATAAATAAAATGTCATATTTGCTTGTATCTCAGAGCATTCTTTTTCTCCCCCATGTTTTAACATTTCTGAAATAGAAATGCCTCTTACAGTTTTCTTTTCTACCCCCTTGAAAAGACATGGTTAAAAGACTGATGTGTGTTAAAAAATGGATTAAAACTTGGAGATGAATAAATACAGTGCCTCAGCTATATGGAGCTTATGCTATGAGCTGGCAAGTTTGTTCTTGTCCTCATACATACCTTATCATATGTCACAGGATGAGGTTCTTCAACATTTCTGATCTTATGTAGTCTTCCCCACAAAGGGATGCATATTATCCTTACTTGATAGAGCTAAGAAATGGTAAAGTCTGGCCAGGCATGGTGGCTCATGCCTGTAATCCCAACACTTTGGGAGGCCGAGGCAGACGAATTGCCTGAGCTCAGGAGTTTGAGATCAGCCTGGGCAACATAGTGAAACCCCGTCTCTGCTAAAATACAAAAAATTAGCCGGCTGTGGTGGTATCCGCTTGTAGTCCCAGCTACTCGGGAGGCTGAGATAGGAGAATTGCTTGAACCCGGGAGGCGGAGGTTGCAGTGAGCTGAGATTGTGCCACTGCATTCCAGCCTAGGTGACAGAGTAAGACTCCATCTCCAGAAAAAAAAGAAAAATGGTAAAGTCTGAATTTACTCATTCATTTATTCATTGATACAGTTAATAACTGTTTTGGGCACATGCAACAGAAATAAAAATGATAATGACTATGATAAACATAAATGTATTGAGTGCTCCTTACGTGCCAGCCACCATACTAGGTAGGTAAAGAGAATAATGGACAGTAATGTTCCCATATTCAAACCCAGGTCTGACTGGCTCAACACGCTGGCCCTGAGGCTATGCTGCATTGAGAAGCCAAATTAAGAGGAGGATGTACAGCTGCTCTGGCCAAGGCATCTGCCACTAAAATAATTAGCAGAATAAAATCTTTGGTATACAAATATCCTCCAAAGAGAATTCTTGAGACAGAGAATCAATTTTTGAATCCTGGCCTTGCCTCTTATTGACTACAAAACATTGGGTACATCAATGCACCTTCCTAAAAGTGCATCTCTAAAAAACACTCTTGTGGCCCCGTGATCTTAGTTAGAGCCGCTGTTTTTCATAAGATGATATAAACTCTGTCTTCTTTTTGAGATTACATGATAGCACACGCATATCTTTATTCCAGTTTTCTGTTTTTGTTTTTTTTGTTAGAAAATATAACCTAAATTTCTGGAGACCTGAACATTATCAAATGCTCACTTATGAGGAATGGTATTGATGTGTATTGTTTGAAACATAAGCAGTCTATTTATGACTAAAAGCAGCATACCTTTTATCCTTGGATCAGCCAAATTTAAATAACAACATGAGTGGACTTAATAGACCCCCCTTAATGAATATCATATATTGAACTCTGGCTTAATTTTCATGCCTTTAGCTTACATCAAAGGATTAAAGGATCAAAGAATTACTGTAGATATATTACTAGCTATATAGATGATAGAGAGAAGATGATGGAAGATAGATGATAGATAGATAGATAGATAGATAGATAGATAGATAGATAAAAATGTGCTACAATGTTGGCCATTATATCCCACTATCCTTCCGAGAAGGACAGATATGAGACATTTTAGCAGGCCCATGCACTAACACAAAATTTATGGACAAACATGAGTCTCCTAATGCATCATATTTCCATTTCTGTGACTTGGCTTTTAAGAAGCTTGGAGCTAAATTTGCAACTTGTCTTTGGTGTTGGTACAGCGTGTTCTGGTGGGCATTTCTGTGTACTTACTTTGCCTCTCTTCTTCTTACTTCCCTGTCCTCATTTTCCCATACCACCTACTTGCCTTGCCTATTTTTGTCATATCATATTGCAAGTATTTATATAAGTGTAACTCAGTTTATTTTGGGAATTAAGAAAGGTATAAAATTCATCATTAAATAATTAATGTTTGAGTAACCCTACAGTGGGGAAGCTTGATGAAGATTACCTCAGCCAGGTGATCAAGGTAACATATCAGTAATCAATCATGTTGATACTATGTTACATTGATAAAATGTAATGAGAATGGTACTTTACCTGTGTGATCTTCCTCCCCCAAACCCATAACCCCCATGTAATAATGAGAACAATATCCAACAAATCCCAATAGAGGGAAATTTGGCAAAATACCTGACCAATACCCTTCAAAACTGTCCAGAGCATCACAATAGAAAGTCTGAGAAACTGTCATAGCCACAAGGAGCCTAAAGAGGCTTGATAACTAAATATACTGTTATTCTGGATGGGATTCTGTGAGAAAAAAAGGACAGCAGGCAAAAACTAGGGACATTTAAGTAAAATATAAACTTTAGTTAATAATAGTCAATATTGGTTCACTAATTATGGCAAATGAACCATTATTTAGGATGATAATAATAAGAGAAACTATTATGAATATGGGTGTGTGGGAACTACCTTCACAACTTTTCTATAGAACTAAAACTATTCTGAAATGGAAAAGTTTATAAAAATAGAAAAGATGAATATTAAAGATATGGAATGTCTGAGTGAGACACTATGTATGATAGGGTTTTGCACACTACAAAGTGCAAGAAAAAGACATTTCCTGTGTGTCTATGTGACTCATACAAGTAGGTAACAGGTGATATTTCCGACAGAGAAGACATCTGCTGTGATTAAGTGAGTTCAGTAAATTTGTGGGGAAAGGCCATGGAATGTAGGCCTAAGAACAGTGGTCATTGTAGTGTCTGCAAGTCAAGTGTCTCTTATGTGAAATCTCTTGTTAAGTAAGATGAGCAACTGAGGAGGAAGAAAGAGAAACAAACAGGGAACACCATCTTTCCCCAAATCTAACTTCCTCGGCAGCTCTCTTTGTCAACAAGGGTAGAGTCCCAAAACCCTATGTGAAAGGGCCCAATGGTTAATGTGAGGGTGTCTTTATGAGTCTCTAAGTTTCTCCTCGACATGGGAAACTGACCCTCTCCCTGTCATTTAATCACAGCTCCTTCACTCAGGCACAGTTTTGACAGCTTTCAGGCACCCCCAGGATCTAGTAACTTTTCTTAATATGCTTCTTTCTTAAAGGAAATCAATTCAGTCTTCTGGTCTTGATTCTTCTTAGCCAGCCTCTCTGGTCTTCAAATTCATGTATTGCCTGTTGCTTCAGGAACAAAACTTCCAGATAGGTGCTGGATTACCTAGGATTGGATTTGGTTACAGTAGAGACCCAACATAACAGCAACATAAATGTGATCAAAGTCCATTTTTTCTCCCACAATGAACAATATCTGTGAATATTACTCTGAAAAGAGTAATTTGGGTCTCATATAGTGTCTCCCCAGTTGTGTGGGATTCAGAGAACTTTTAGTTTTCCTCTCCACCATCCCCAGTGTGTGGCCTGCAAGAGCATGGCCCAAGATGGAGCTAGAGACATCATGTTCTAGTGCAGGTAGGTTGAATAGAGACAGGAAGAGAAGAGGTGAGGGTCTTATGTCAGCAATCTTATAAGGAAGGCCCTCAGAAGCTAACTGGCCACTGCTGAAGGGAGGCCGAGAGATATTGTCACTATTCTGGAAGGTGATGTTCTTTGACAATAGAGGTTATCTCTAAGAGAAATGAGAAAAATGGACATCGAAAAACATCCAGGAGCCTCTGTTACACTAGTCATTTTTATCCTTACCACTTAATCACATTTTCTTCCAATGTTAAAAAATTTTTTAGGGAAAACTCAAGCTCTGTTCTCAGCTGTACTATGTACTAAATATATGACTTTGGTTAAATCACTTAACCTCTCTGAGATGTGGTTTTCTCATTAGTAAAACAAGCTAACAATTTTTCCTCTTTCATCCTCCAAGGAGTAAATTAGGTAAGCGTATGTGAAAGGACCCACGAAGAGTTGATTGCCAGTGACTATACTCTACAAAATACAGGGTGATGCCATCCTCATTATTATTCTCATTTTTCTGGATGTCTCTATTATAGTATGTGTTTCCTGTCAACTCATCTTCCTTTCAGCATGCAAATATGAATCTATGTATAATACTTTTTCCAAAATGTATACATCCTTAAATTTAAAGCATTATCTTATTAATGACAAATTTCCCAAAGTGATAAAGAAGCAATAAGAGCATTAAATGTTCACATTTCTTAAACCCCTTCTGATTTAAGAAACCATGATATGATTAAATAAAAGTCAGTATTTTTAAAAAATCAAAAGTAATTGGTAGGAGGCCAGGGGCAGATTTATGACCAAAAATACACAAATAAGAACTGATATCTAGTAGTCAGAACATGACGTATTAATGGGCTTTTAGAATTAGACAGAGGTTAAAATCTGTGAATCTGTTAAAGCTTGAACAATTTTGTAGATTTCTCCAACTGAAATATCCCATTTTTGTTGATATATCATGTTAAGGATTCTTGTAAGAGTCAAGTGAAATAAACTTCTAACACAGTGTCTTGCAAAAAAGGTGAAATTTAACCCCTACCTATGTCTTTTTCCAATAATAGAAGCACAGAGACAATCATGGTGATCTGAGTCTTACAAGACAATGATAAGTCACAGTGCTTGAGCCCTTATTTTGTAGTTCTTCATGTTCAGTGCATTGCATGGGATACCTCATAGATCCACACAACTTTGGGTAATGATATTCTCATCTTTCCTGTTTTATGGATGAGGATGTTGAAGGTTAGAGAGGTTCAATTGCCAAGGTTATCCAGCTGGCAAGTGGTGAACCTGGAGAAAAGACCCCAGAAGTCAATGTCAGACTCTGACTCTTGGATCTTCATTAATGTAATTCACTGAAAGCCATTTTGGCAAATATTAACATATAATCAATTTGCCAAAAACTCTCAAACAAAGGAGGTACACAGTTAGAGCTAGTACAGACACAGCATTCAGGCAGAGTGTAAATCTCCCAGAGATACGTAGCCTTTAAGAAACAGCCCACCCATTCCCCAATAAAATGATGAGTATTGTAAAAGTCAACTATGCTGGTCTGGTAAGTGTCTTGGCATCAGTAAAACCTTTTCACAGTGAAACATTGAAGAACATCTCTAATTTGGTTAATTGGACACTTTATAAATTGATTATTTCCTGAATTAAATTTTAGTTAACTGGCCAATATCCCCCAACACAATCTATTGCCAGGTCAGTTTCTCTTTAAATGGTAGATGCCAGTCCTGTTTTGTGCCAATGTAAATACTTATATGTCTGTTATTAATGTTCTAAGCATGTCATTTACCAGAACGTGCATCAGAGCAAAAGAGTGGGATCCAGAACTGATTACCTGACTGCTATGGAACAACATAGGTGGTGAAATGTTGCATGAAAAAAAGCAAACAAACAAATGATAGCCAACAAAGCTGCTCTGGCCGAATCATAAAAACATCAGGCCAGAGTATGCCGGGGTATAATCACTAGACTGATAGGCAAAGACATCCATCTGTGTAAGAGTCAAGATTTGGACTAAATAATCCGAACAGGCAGAGGACTAAAGGAAATGGGAAGAAGAAAGGAATTAACAGGCCATGCCTTCGCTGTACATTAAATATTATCTGTTTAATTATAACAACAATACTGCAGTAAGGGCACTTTTGTCCCTATTTTATAATTGATAAAAATATAGCATATATGATTTGCCCTTTTTTCCTAAGAAAGACAATTCAATTTGCTAAGTAAGCTTCTGTAGCCTCCACTTTTATAAACAGATGTTTTCTATTGATATAAGTATACGTCAGTCTCAAACGTAATAACAATAATAATCTTGTAGACTACTGCTAACTATTCCATAGGTATGTGAGCTTGGACTCAAGCCTAAGTCACTGACTACATGATTCATGCTCATTACTGATGCTGGAGAGAAAAAAGAAATGGATTCTGCAGCTCATTGTGCATTGCCTTATAGAGGGAGTGGTATTCCTTGCTTTTGTTTTTAATGAAATGGTTTTTAAAAATACAATATAATAATTTTCTCATCTTCACAAGCCTAAGCCTATAGTCTAAGTTCTTACTCATGATTTAGAATGATTGCTATTAACATAAAATATATTTTATGTTTAAATATGATGATAATTCTTGAGGATCTTGAGATATGTAGGTCTGCTTTTCAAACTCTTTAGCTTACCTTTTGACCAGAGAAATCACAATTTTCACTTCTCTCTGCTGGCAGTGTATTCAATAATTCTAATTTGCCTCTCTATTAAAAAGCATGTCTTTATAAATGACCTCTTCCATCTAGCTAAGTACATGGACATTTGTTGACAGAGTTCGTGGTCTTTCCAATAATTACTTTGCCCACTGTTAAAGTTGTTTTAATTCATTTATATCAGGTTCCACGTTAGGACTCAGGATTTGATAGATGGGGAGTCAAGTAATAAAAGCGAATTATGAGAAGAGTTAAAACACCTAACACTTTTTCTTTTTTATAATCTTATTTAAGTCCTTTTATTAATTTAAAACAGCAACAAAATCTTAGTGTTAGTAATTTGCAACCACCCCATCCTCTCCCAAAAAAATATCAGCCAATATTCTTCCTTTCTGGCCCCAATTCAAGTGAAGTGAAATAAGCTGGTGTCTTTGCCAGGCAAGTGTGTGGTCATAGTGTCCATATCAGAAATGCTTATTTTGTTCTTGTGTCCTTTAGCTCAACTCTGGAAGAGCAATCTTCCATGTCAGGCCTAATCACCACATTAGTAAGAGCAGGGGCAGGCATGCTCCACAAGGGCATCACCAGCTTCAGTGGCTCCCACAAGACAAGGCTGGCACTGAGATTCAAGAACAGATGGATCCCCAGTGGGAATCAGGAGAACGGGACCAGCTGCTGGAGGAGGGGAGGCCTTTTTGCAATGGGTAGGCTGATCCTATGTGCAGGATCTCGTCTCCAGGCTCTCAGGCACCAACCCCTGGGGGAGCCTGCCAGACTGAAGTGTAGACTTGTTGAGAGAATAGTGATTTTGTAAAGAGCCCTGGGTAGCATTATATGGCTTTATTTTCTAAGTGTTCTTCAGCAAATGCTCTTAGCCTATTTACACGTATTAAACATACTAACAATAATTCAGGCTGAAAATCAAATTCAGTTCTCCTCTTATCTTTGCCAGTTTCCTCTGCTTCTGAGTCCTTAATGGACCAGGTACAAATATGTAAATACCATGCCTTATTTAGGTAATTAATTTTCATAAGGTCAAGACTGAGTGATAAGAATACCACCTTCATTTTATGAATAATTCATTTCTGTGGAAGATTTTATTCATTCAGACTTAACGGAAACAGTATAAACTTTTAAGTACACATATCTGTGACTGAATCCTAGTTATAGCTCTATGAGCTGAGTGACTAGACAATTTACTTAATATTTCTCAGCCTCTCTGTCTCCATCTAAAAGATGAGTTTAATAATACTGCAAGTGCTCATAGTGTGATAGAAGTTTAAATAAATAAATACATACAAAATATATATAAAAGGTAGATGCTTCATTTATGTCATTTTACCTTCTTCCCAGACTTGGGCACCTTAAAAAAGATCAGCTAAATCCGGATTTTTAATTTAACTAACATTTTGCTTTAAAAAAATTACAGTGAACACATAAATAGCCTGGGTAGTTAAATAAATAAAGAAAAAGTAAGAAGCAAGTAGGCAAAACTAACAGGACACGTAAGAATACATTTAAGAATTTAGGAATTTAGTATCTATTTTGTGCTTAACACAATGATGAATTTTTTTATACATCATCTTGTCTGAGCCTTATAATACATCCAATAAAGTGAACTAATACTTTTATTATCTCCATTTCACAGCTGGGAACTTTTTAGAGAGGTTAAGTTACTTGGCCAAAGTCACCCTGATTAATAAGTGTCAAATTTAGGTGTGTGCTTAATGTGAAGCAAATGAAGCTTAAGATCCCCCACTTTAACAAGGCCCTTCCAAATGCTGGCAGAAGCCCAGCAAAGAGTTCCAATAGAGACACACTATTGTAAACTTTGCAGAAAAGTATTACATAAATTCTAGGTAACATAACACATGTGCTATGGTTGGAATATGGTTTGTCCTCCCTAAAACTCAAGTGGAGGTTTGGACCCTAATGTGATGGTGTTGAGAGGTGGTGGGACCTTTGGGAGGTATTTGGGTTTGGAGGGATCCACCCTCATGAAGGGATTAATACTATCTCATGGAAGTGAGTTCTCACTCTCCAGGGACTGGATTAGTTTCCACAAAAGTGGGTTGTTAATACCATGAAGTTGCAGCATGAGGTTCTGGCCAGATGCAGCTGCCTGACCTTGAACTCCCCAGCCACCAGAACCATGAGCTAAGTAACCTCTTTTATCATTATTATTTTTTAAATACATTACTCAGCCTCAGAAAATGGACTAAGACAATATGCATTTGCTTCTGGCAAAATATCTTCTCAGTAAGACCTCCCTCGGCTAAACTAAAATTTTAACCTTCTAATCCCTCTTTTAATTTGCTTTTCTCCCTACGCTTATCATGATCTAATATATTTAGGTATATATTTTTTTCATTTATCTTGTTTGTTGTTAACTCCTTCATTAAAATGGAAGATAAACAAGGGCAGTTTTTTTTTCTCTGTTACACTCTAGCACCTACAACACTGTCTAGGACATAGTAACAATTCAATAAAAATTTGTCAAATGAATGAATGAATTGGAATTCCTCTGAGTTGAAATTTGAATTCCAGAACCTGTGCCCTTTACCACAGCATCATACTGCCTCCCTGAGGGAAACGTTCATCTTTCATCATAGACAACCTCTCTTTTTCCCCATGTGTATGTGAACAAAAATCCAACTCATAAGGTTTTAAATTGCCTTTGTGATAACGATGAATTGATTACCATTTAATCATATCTAAGAATTATGGAACAACATTTGACACCTGACAGGTATAGAGCAACAGACGAAGCCCAATTAAAACAGAGACACATCTCTGAAGAAGAGGCTTGCAATAGAAAATTTGAAAATGAAAGTAACAGAAAACATTGCTCCACATGCTGAGCATGTTCCCTAAACCCATGGGAATCAGAGTTTATGTGCAAGATTCTGTTGAAAGCAGATGCTCTCTTGGATCTACTTCCCATGTTACACTCCTTCCTCCACTAAAGGGAGCATAGATAAAATTACATAGAAATCCCTTTCTGTAAGTTACTTCTGTGGTTTGCATTTCCCTGGAAATATATGTCTAATAATACCAAGGCTAAAAACAATCATGTTTGTAAAGGTTAGCCATCTCATACACATAATACATTGCATGTATTATAGAGTCACAAGGAGACTCAATTTATGTTTACACATCAAAATCCAACCAACAATGTATAATTACAATTTACTTCTAAGTATTAATAATTTTGATTAATTAGTTGAATCAAAATATTCTTATGAACTAATATTTGATTGATTTTTCCAGAGGAAAAACATCTATATGATTCCATGCTGTTTACAAGTGTTCTAAAGGTTTCAGTTCATGTTTCTTCCTTACTATGTATTGAAGACATAAAAAGGTACCATTATAAATCAGCTGGCTGATATTCAGGGTTACATGAAAGATAAATGTTGAATCCTGCAAAGATTTGAATGAGTTAATGCCCCTAGATCCTCCCCGGAAAATTTATTTGGGGGTGGAGGACATAAATCCCAAATTCAAAATGTTTCACTGCTAGTATATGCAATTCTAGAATTTTAGACTTTAAAGGTTTCTTAATTCCCCCATTTTATAGGTGATTCCAAGACCCAAAGAGAATAAATGCCCTTCCCAACATTCCACAAACAACAATTCAGGATGGAAGCAAGCCTTCAAATGCTACTTGTGTCAAACACACACCATGTTCACCTGCTAGGACTCCCTCAGCCCTGGCCACCTCCTGCACTTGCTCAGCCATTTCTCTGCCTGGGTGACTCTTACAGCCTTGCCCTGAGAGTGTACTCTCACCAGACACTGAATCAGCTGGTGCCTTGATCTTAAACTTCCTGGACTCCAGTACTGTCAGAAATAAATTTCTGTTGTTCATGAGCCTCCCAGTCTATGGTATTTTGTTATGATAGCCTGAACAAATGAAGACTAGTAATGTTTTAAATCTAGAAGCTTTTTCAAAAGATAAAAGCCACCTCAAATACAATTAAAGTTTTCTCTAGTTATTCAAATCCTGCTATGAGACCATTCAGGCAATCAAGATATGAGAATAAACTTACCTATATGTAAATACATCAAGTGGAAATATCAAGGAGCCATAAAAACAATATATTTTTGCAAAAAGTATTGTACTAGCTACTAATGGCATTTCTACAAAAAATGAAATAATTGAGGAAGGGTTGGCCTCAGTTGTCTTCTTGGCTAGATGGTTCTCTGCCAGGATCACCAGACATGGGGAGTGAGGTGAAGCTGATAATGCCATTGTGGCATTCCCAGAATGAAGGGCATATTTAGTAAGAAGAAAAGGCTTCTGTATTTTGCCTTTAGAAATACATGCATAATTGGCACAAAACTCAAATAATTTCTCAAACTATATTGGGAACTTGATGTCTTGATTGTGCTACTAAAAAGTTATTTGAAATTGGCAAAGACATTTAATATTCCTGGTTTCATTTATGTCATTGAACCCTGTTTTCCTTAATAGATCCCTTTGAGAATATACATTTTTAGAACTGTGGATTCTTTTAATAGGAATATGCACATAAAATCTTACTCAAAAATTATAATAAGTTGCAGGGATTTTTCTAACTCTTTAAAACCCACCCATGTATTCCAAGTTACAAATTCCTCATCTCAATGATAACGATTATAAATTTGTGTCAAGAAAGGCAGAGAGCTGTTACCCAGAAAAACTCAGACTGAGATAGTATGCACCATCCTTGAATCCAGTTAGCCTTGCAGTTGATAGAGCTTTTAGGAGGGAGACCAAAAGAAGGCTGAGTTCACAAAGGCAAAGAATAAAGCTACTACCTGGAAGGATCCTCACAAAAAAAAAAAAAAGACTTCTAATATTAAGGATTACTTCTCAAGGCAGCTACCATGCTTCAGTTTCCATTGTTGCTATTGCTTCCTTATTCTACAGAAGGTTACCTCTTTTTTTCTTTGTATTAACTTTAATTTTTAATTTTCGGAGCACATAGTGGGTATATATATTTATGGGTTACATGAGATATTTTTAAACAGGCATGCAATGCATAATAATCACATCACAGTAAATGGAATATCCATCACCTCAAGGATTTATCCTTTGTGTTACAAATAATCCAATTATACCCTTTTAGTTTTTAAAAAATATACAATCAAATTATTTTGGCTACAGTCACTCTGTTGTGCTAACAAATACTAGGTCTTATTCATTCTTTCTAACTATTGTTTTTGTATCCATTAACCCTCTCCACTTCCCCGAAATACCCCCACCCTACATTTCCCAGTGATGGTAACCATCCTCCTACTCTCTATCTCCATGAGTTCAATTGGTTTAAGATTCCACAAATGAGAACATGTGAAGTTTGTCCTTCTGTGCCTGGCTTATTTCACTTTATATAATGACCTCCAGTTTCATCCATGTTCCTCTTGTTGATAGGAAAATTGGGGATCAACGTAGAGAAGGATATAAAAGGGCCTTTTATACTTAAATGTTTAATGGATAATTCCTGATTTTTTGCCACCAACCATCCATTTTCCCGATTTTTACAGCAGAATTCTCTCTTTTCCAGTATAGACAGACATGGAAGAAGACAATTCCAACTTCATGAGATAAGTTCAGAACCCTCTTTCCAGTACAGGGAGGGAATGGGAATGTGACCTAATCTTGGCCAAGCAGTCAAGCTTTCTGGGACATTTGAATACTGCGTGTCTGATGCAAAGCAGAATATAGAACAAGCAGAGGTTTGAGTGACATGGCACTAGATCAGATTGCTTCAGCTACAAGATGTTGTTTTCTGATTCCCACTTCACATTTTGAAGAATCATGGCGTGCTTTCAGCTACAAAGTCATATCTGTCAATTTGCTCTCAATAATCTCTCCACAAATCTTCTTATGCCTAAGTTACAGTTGGTTGTTGCTTGCACTAAGAACCTTAGTACACGTTTAGTTATGAGTTTTGAGGGTGCTCATGCCCCAGTAATTTAAATTTCCTTCAGGAAAGTAGAATTTTGGTAAAGAAGGCAAAAGACCAAAGTTAGACTCAGATTTTCAGCCTAATTGTTATCGAATACGTAACAATTAGCTAGCCACCCTATGCTAATACTGCTCACTCCACCTATAAAAAGGATATAATTTATTTCCCAAAATCTCATGGGTACATCAGACAGCTTCTATAGTTTGTGATCTCTTCAGAGAACTAAAACACGATATGACATTTTAGTTGATATGTAAATTAGACGGGAAATTTCAAAGACTGATATACCTGAGTTTGGTTTTTACTAATGTTTCTGGATGAAGCAGTCATTACAACAATGATTACCAATCCTGACACGTATTTGAGAGAGTTGAGAGATAAATTACAGAATATTCAATTAAATTGAGATTTCAGATAAATAACATTTTTTCAGTATAACTATGTCCCAAACATTACATGAAGCATATTTATACTAAAAAATTCATTGTTAATCTGAAATTCAAATTTAACTTGGAATTCAGAATTTTAATTTTCTAAATCTGACAACCCTAATTTAAGCATACATGAGTCCAAGAGTTCAAAGACAGTGCAGTTAACTTAGGAGAAAACTACATTATTGACTCAAGTATACATAAGACCTGAAGGAATAATTAAATTATCAAAATCCCTGAATACTCAGGACGGTTTCCCTTCTTTGATTAAAATAGAGAAAGTTATACTATAATTGGTTTACTGTTAAGCTCAACTGGTTCATTTGTAAGAATTATAGAGAGACACAGGGGAGACCATAATCAAAGAGATAATGAGATAACATGGTTTAGAAGAAAGAATAGAGATAATTGAGTCAGACAGACTTAAATTTGTGTAATAAAAATAATTAATATATGCTCATAAATATTGCTTTAAACTTTTTTAAACATTGATATTCTAAAAGGCTGTTGGATCAAATAGTTTCAGAAGTATCTTATTGTACCTTTAGTTTGCATTTGAGATTTTGGAAAAATGGAGAAGGAAGTACTTTGATGCTCAATCTGCCATCTTAAAAGAGGTAGATAGAACTAAAATCCCTATGGACCAGCCATGTAACCTTAAGTGACTTTCCTTACCCTAGGCTTCACTTTTCACAGGTGCTGGATGTTCATATTATGGCACCCACATTTGTTATGAAGAATAAATAAATGCATATTTGAAATCACTATGTAAGCACTGTGTCTAAGACATAAAAGGCCCTGTATAAATATATTTCATTCTTATCTTCTTCCTTTTACTTCTCCTTTTTATGATAATTGTGGTATACTTCTACTCAATGAGGTATCTATTTGATAGTTTATAGCCAACTAGGTGTTACCATTTTTACAACTTGTAAGCATTTTAATTATTAGAAATATAATTACTAATTATTCTATAAGGTAAAAATAGTTGTTACTATTATTATTTTTAAAATAAAAAAAAAACAGAGACCCTTAGTTCAAATGCTATAACAATTCACATAGACTGGGTGGCTTAATAGAAATTTACTTCTCACAGTTCTGGAGGCTGGAAAGTCTGAGATCAAAATGTTGGCAGATTAGGTGTCTGATGAGCAGCCTCTTTCTGGTTTGCACATTGCCCATCTTCCTGTATCCATATAAGGCAGACAGCATAGAGAGAAGAAACAAGCTTTCTCCTATCTCTTTTTATAAGGACACTAATCCCATCAAGAAGGCTCCAACCTCATGATCAAATTACCTTCCAAAGGCCCCATTTCCAAATACCATCACATTGGGGATTAGAGTTGGAATATATGATTTTGCAGGGGACACACACATTCCATTTGTAGCAGGCTCTGAGGGTTCTAGGCATAGGAATCCAAAACGGGATACCTCAGGTCAAGAATAATAATATGCATGACACAGAAACTTCCTCATTGTGTACTAATTAGAAAATCTATTCCCTATTCAGTTATGCTTAACACCTGATAAGAAAAGTAAGATACGAGAGACAAACCAAAATAGTCTTTCAACATGTAGATTTTCTCTTACTAATTAGAAGTCATAAAAGTAGAGAAGCCCTAAATATGGTACTGAAAAATAAAAATAACAATGACATCAGTAATTTTCACAAACAAAACACTTGCTAAGTGCTAAGATTCCACACCAAGCACTTTATATGGATGATTGCACGTAACTCCAACAATATCTCTACAATGTAGTCATTATCATGATTCCCATTTTTATTTCAGGCAGGATGGGACCAAGAAATTAGGGAAACATGCCCAAGGTCACATAGCTATTAACAGGAAGATCTGGAATTTAACATAGGTCTGTCTGAATGTCATCTGCACAGGGAAGCATCAAGATGAAATAATTATTTCTTGGAGTATTTCCAAAAATGTAAATGAACACATAAATGTTTATTGGCTACTTATTGGATGCCAAGTTACAGTCAGAAAGCCAATATTATGAGTTAAGTAAGGATGATGATTTTTCCCCTGATTTTACTTAAAAGGAAACTGGCACTTAGTGGCATTTCCAAAATTACACAAGTATGCAGAAGTATTCACTATGGTTCTAATAACTTTCCATACTCCACACAAACATCATTTGATTTGCACCAATTCACTCGATACTACCAATTTTAGTGAAAACCCAAACCAAAAATTTGCCAGGCAATATTCTTTACATTAAAATGGGAATAGTCTCAAACTGTTTTGATATTTTCATTTCTTGATTCTGGTAAGGCCACTGTTTTGTTTTGACGTGGAAAGCATGTCGTATTTGCAAAGAATAGTGGAAGGGAAATGTCTTTGATCAATATGTGAGTGAAGTTGGAGGAGTGCCTGGCTTCTGAACTCAGTCCTTTTGAGTCAAGTTCCAACAAGATTCTAAAAGTGGGTGTGAATCCTAGCATTGAACTGAATACAGAGACTGCAAACAATGACATTTCCATGATCTACATTGATCATTTGGATTTTTTTTTCTGGCTCTGATTCTGTGTGACCTTGATCTAGTCACTTAACCTTGAGCGTAAGTCCTTTCATCAAATGAAAGAAAATCACCTTTCTCTAGGGCCCTTTCCTATACTGAAGTAAAAAGTTCTGCTGCTATGATTTTGGCAGAAATTATACTGACACCTTAATTTATTCCTCAAAATAATCTGTCTTATTGTGGAAAAAATATAAAACTCAAGGAAAGAATTTGGCAATAATCCCACTGACACATTACCCTTCCCAAAATACTATTTGATATAGCCAACCATCTGATAAATAAATCGAAAGAATCTGAGAATAGAGAATACTTGGTACCAAAGAAACAACAGTGAGCAGTGAAATCAGCAAAGCTGGAAGTCAGTCTCTAGGCTAGACTTCTTTTTAAAGGGTCAATGTGCAAGTGTTCTGGGCTGAATTGTATCACACCAAAAAGATATGCTGAAGTCCTGATCCCAAATAAATCAGCATGTGACCTTATTTGGAAAAGTGGCTCTTATAGATGTAATCAATCTAAAATAAGGTGATTGGCATAGAGAGTAGAAGGATAGTTACCAGAGGCTAGGAAGGATAGTTGGGGAGTAGGTGGAGGTGTAGGGTGAGGTGGGGATGGTTAATGGGTACAAAAATAGTTACAAAGAATAAATGAGACCTACTCTTTGACAGCACAATAAAGTGACTATAGTAAATCATAACTTAATTGTACATTTAAAAATAACTAAAAGAATATGATTGGATGGTTGGTAACTCAAAGGAGAAATGCTTGAGGGGATGGATACCATATTCTCCATGATGTGATTATTATGCTTGCATGCCTGTATCAAAACATCTCATGTACCCCATCAATATATTCACCTACTCTGTTCCTACAAATATTAAAAATTAAAAAAAAATTTAAAATAATATGAGGTAATTGGTGCGGGTCCTATTCTGATGTGGCTGGTGTTGTTATAGGAAGGGGACATTTTGACATAGAGCCAGTTAGACATAGGGGGAAGATGCTGTGAAAAGAGAGTGGGAGAAGATGGCCCTGTGATGGAGTGACACATACACAGCCAAGCAACACCAGGGACTACCAGAAAACACCAGAAGCTAGAAAACACAGAAAGGCTTATCCCAGAGAGAGTGGTGGGGGGTCTGCTGACACCTTTATTTTGGAATTCTAGCTTTCAGCATTGTGAGGAAATAAAGTGCTGCTGTTTCAAGTGACCTATTTTTTGGTGTTTTGATATGGTAGTGGTAGCCCTAGGAAACTAATAGAGCAAGCGTCTCCTGGTTTTCTTATACCCCTGATTTACACTGTAGGCTGAACTCCGTGTCAACAGCCCCTACTTGTCATGGTCAAGTGTGTGCATGCTTATACACGCACACACACACACACACACATGCACACATACACAGACAAGTTTTATTTAATATATGTCAGTTAATTGACATCGGTCACAGAAGAAACCAGCACCCTGCTTTATTCCTCTTCATTTTAAGTGACTTCTTGTGAGCTCTGCTTGTTGTTGTACAAAACCAGTAAAAATAAGTTCCATTTAGAATTCCATAAAAGAGCTAATGAATCTTCGACTTAAATTTATTGAGAAAATTGAACACACCTACACTATATTAGGAAAATGGGGCCGGGTGTGGTGGCTAATGCCTGTAATCTCAACATTTTGGGAGGCTGAGGTGGGCAGATCACTTGAGGTCAGGAGTTTGAGACCAGCCTCGTCAACTTGGTGAAACCCTTTCTCTACTAAAAATACAAAAAGTAGCCAGGCATGGTGGTGCGCACCTGTAGTCCCAGCTTCTCAGGAGGCTTAGGCGTGGAGAATCGCTTGAACCTGGGAAGTGGAGGTTGCAGTGAGCCGCGATCGCACCATTGCACTTCAGCCTGGGTGACAGAGTGAGACCTTGTCTAAAAAATAATTAAAATAAAAGGAAATATTGCACATTGAAAGTTATCATTTGTGAAGGCCTTGATTCAGAAATATGTTGAAGATTTGCCTGACAGTGATGATATGCAGAAAAGAACATCAGTATTAGGAGACAGCTGGCTACTGGGCCTGAGATTACTCCTTTGATGACACCCTCAGCCCCTTGGCTTGGAATTTTGCATCTCTCATAGTCCACCTGTCCCTTATTTTCCTTCCTAGAACACCTGCAACTCTGTTGTTAATACTGTTATGAATTTACTGAGGTCAAAATATTCTACACACAGGCATTGACGGATGTAGGGCACTAATGGAAGAAAATAAAGATGCCAGTAACTGAAGCACAAAAATACAATCACAAGTAAAATATTTGGGTGTTCAAGTAAAATGAAATCATAAACACACCTATGAACATATATAATACTTCTTTAGTGATTCATTAATTGTCTCACTTCTTGACCTTTTCCTCAACTTTCCAATTTCCCCATTCCATTTGGATGATATCGCTTTTGGACCTTTGCCTAATGCTGCATTCTGTACTGTTGAAAATTGGTGAAACTTTCCAAATCTGACTGTTCTTTATTTCACAGATCAATGCTTATTCTCTATTAGCTTATATATACTTTAATGGCAAGAAATATGTCTTGTACATATTTCTATACTCCATATGCTCATTCCAGAACATAGCAGAGTTCCTGCCTCATAGAAACCATCCAGCAAGTGTTTGTTGATATGAGCTCTCAGGAAAAATTAGAACAACATAAAGCTAATCTCCTAATTCCTTACATTTAGTTGGATAGTGGACCAAGAATTCCTGTGCAGAATTAAAAAACCATTCAACTCACCTTCTCCATCCTGTATCTTGTACTGTTGTTTTTCTATTGGAATAATAGTAGAAACTTTAAGGAAATGAGACATTCTGATAACTCTCGTGGTGCTTGGCACATAGATATCATCCTAAATGTTTCCTTATTGAATAATTGACCCTTGCTATGAAAAGGGGTCTGTACCTTTCTACCTGGAACTCTTCTCTCCTTTACTGATTATTAACACCTTTTCTAAGGGACTCACAATATCCAAACATTATATTTAGTATATTTTCTTTCTGGTCTTCTTTTCCTTTCCTTTCCTTTCCTCTTCTCTCCTCTCTCTTTTTCTTTCTTTTCTTTCTTTCCTTCTTCCTTTCCTTCCTTTTCCTTCCTTCCTTCCTTTCTTTCTTTTTTCTGTTCATCTCTTTCTTTCTTTCCCCTTTAATACTTAAAGTTATATATTTTGGTCACTAAGTTTCATTATTTCACCACTTTAAAATTGGGGAAGCCAAATTTTCGTTAGGGATAACTTATACTTCAAATCAGTTGGCTCCTAAAGCCAACATAGGGTTACACATTTTACATCATGACAGGCCCTTGACAGCTGCACATTAGATAAATGAGAAGGTCAGAACTGCAACAAAAAAATCAGCATTAATAGACAGAATATGCAGGAAGGATCCTCCCACAGCACATCTTGTTGAAATGATAAATGTGGAAAAATAATTAAGAAATAGCATGTAGGGCCATTTTAAAACTGAAACCAAGGATAGAATCAACCACTTCACGCCTCTGAAATGTAAAGTAGAAGCAAAAAAGGTTGCGAGTTTCTGGATGTTCTGGTTACCTGTTAATTGGATCACCTGATAGTCGTCTTACCTGAATCCACCATCTTTCCACACACAACAATGGGTGCACAGACATCAACACATTGGCAATCTTTCCAACCCAAACAGGGTCGCCAGTTTAGGTAATTAGCCCTATAGTCTGCCACAGGCTCTGTTGCCTGAATGCCATGCACAGAGGCAGAGAGATGCACACAGAAATGAGACAAGAGTGTGGCTCACAGATGGCTCCCTTGGAGGGAGGAAGAAAGTCAGTCACATGTACAGTTGGTTTCCATGCTCTTTGACTAAAAGCGTTGAAAAAAACTTCACTTAAACTACCTATTGGGTATTATGCTGATTACCTGGGCGACAAAAATATCTGTACACTAAACCTCCTCCGTGTCATGCAAGTTACCCATGTAACAAATCTGCACATGTACCTCTTGACCCTAAAATAAAGAAAAAAAGATTTCCCAATTCATCTTTTTAAGTCAAAATATTTCAAACTGACTTGCTAGTTTTATAAATATAACTTCATCGTTGTTAATAACCACCACACATTTTAATGAATTTTTTCAGTAGTTATATGTGTCTTTTCCTATCAAAAGTCAGAGATGACTAATGTATTTGACAAGGTTGAAATTGGTAGCATTTTAGGTTATTGCCAGAGTATGTTCTGTAGCTTACACAGGTATATAAATATACAAGACAATGGCTGATTTTTACAAATAAAAAACTTGCTTTTTTCTGTTGAATAATGATTTCCCTAAAGACCACAAATCTATTGATTATTCAAAGCTAAGTTTATTAGATTTGTTGCAGTAATGGATAACACAACCTCGATAAGGTCGAAGGGAAATAATGAGAATATTTGTGGAAGGGCCCAGATTGGGTCATTTTTTAAGGTGGGTCTTGCAAGACAGAGTTTATACCATAGTAGCTTTGGGTTGATGAGAATAGGACTATGAGGATCCAGAAGAAAGTTCTGATGAGCAAACTATTAGTCTTGACAAGTAAGCTATTTTAGTTGGCTGTTGGTATTATCTTCCAAGAGCAAGGATCTTCCAGGAACTAAGTTACTGTTGCTTGTTCTCAGTGTTGTTTAATATTAAGGACCAAAAAATATGCCTGATTGTAATATTATTTAACATAAGGACAAGACATGATACCAATTTGAATCTTTTTTCTCTTTTATTTCTTCCTTTTCCACTCCCTCCCTCCTTCCTTCTTTGCTTGTCTGCTTTCAAAACTGAATCAAGGCAGCCTGCAATGAATGTTCAGTGGCAGTAAAACTGTAAACCATGTAGTGAAACAGAGAAATCATAAATAAAAGAGGAAAAAGAAGCTCTATTAAAACTTTCATGGCCAGAGCTATCCATGAGCATCCTGAAAGTTCTCACAAAGAAGGGAATAAGATCTCTACAAAGTAAAAATTGTCTATAGCAAGGAACAGATTTGTTTCATTAATAAAAAGAAACAGTTTCCTGGCCTTTAGCTTTGTGGAACAAAACATGCTAGAGAGAAACAAAGATTTTAAAAACACGTGGAAGGCTTTACCTTACCCTGTTATATTGAAACCACAGGTACTCCTGATGACTCAGTTAAAAATAGAATATGAGAGGATGTAAGTGTGCTATAATGACAACATCTTTATATGACATCCTTGAGTGGGGACCTGATTTCCGACCTTACCCTTTTCACTGGCCTAAAACATTACAGAAAGCCCTACGTCTCTGGTTTGGGGCTTTTCTAACCAGAGAATTTGCTTTCTCCACATAGGCTGCATAACCTATCAATTTAGGAATGCCTCTTTGGCATTAGTGGTATTATTTGGCATTATTCTTTGGCATAGAATTATTGTTCCCAATTTTTCACTCCCTTGTAGTATCATCCATCCACATCCTTGCCATGGGCTCAGAATAGACAGAAAATGTTTCCCTGGCTGCTGACCTTTGATTTGGCCATGCAACTTGTTTTAGATAGTGGGATGTTAGTACAATTGAAATGTGATTTGAAATGTGCATGCAGGATTGGACTTGTCTTCTTGCACTTTTACCATAGCCATGATAGAAAGTTCCTGAGTTGCCTACTAGTTACAGAACAAGAGAATCTGACCTCAATCCGTGGCCCAAAGTTTAAGTTTAGTGGAACCCAGATCAGTTTAATGAAATTCTAGCTGGCCCAAAGATGTGTGAGCACAAATTAATTCTGTGTTTTTCAGCCACTGAGCTGAGGAGTGGGGGTGGGGATGGCTGCACAGCAGTACTGTGACATTGACTGACTTCTACAGCCTCCGTGAGGCATTTCAGAGCCTAGTCCTTCATGTATATCATTCTTGTTCTGCCTCAGTAATTGATAAGTCAAAATTGTTATTTTTAGCAATCTGAAAACCTGCTCCAGACCTTTGTGGTCTGGCTTAGCTCAGTGAAGTTTTAGTTGTCTTCCTCCAAACTCATGAATGCATTGGCCAATGACCCATCGAATTTCTGCTGATGGCTACAACAGAAAGAAAGATTATTTGAGAAATTGCCCAAACCTTGCCCTAAGGTCTAGAAATATCTGTAGGCTTCTATTGTTCCCGAGTTCACTGACATTCAGCACACACCACACACAAACACACACACACACACACAGACACAGGCACACACTTTAGTACAATTTTTCTTGTGTCTTAAATAACATTGCTCCAGTATCTGCTTACCTGTCCCTGGAATGGGGGTGGAGGATGTTGAATGCCTTCCACATGAAAGGTGGGCAAGATAGGGAGGGAGTAGAATTGATTCTGTGGCTCTTAGGGCAGTCACAGAGGCAGCCAGTCCCCCAGGAGAGAAGAGTGATGCTTTGCTCTTTTTGTTGCTTCTGGGTGAAGAGGGAAAGGCTGAGGCTCATCCAGATACTTCCCTCTCAAATTCAACTAATTCGAGTTAAGGCTGCCTCTTGCCATCCTCACACACCATCAGGAATCATGTCTGATTTTACCACCACCACCAACCCCTGAAAGTGATGCTTATTTAAACAAAATTCCACATAAAATAAAAATAATCTCAGAATTGGTGGGTGGGAGGGCAGATGTTGCTCAACCCTGTAATTTGGCCAACCTTGAAATTTGACAGTGTCTTTTGTTAGATATGTGCCTGGGTTCTGTCTTCCCTCAGGGATATCCCAGGTAATATTCTCACACTGGTGCCAAACCCATTACCCAGAGAAACAATCGGCTTATCTTCCACCTCTGGCAACATTTATTCTTTTTTTTATTTATTTG
Organism: Pongo pygmaeus; assembly: GCF_028885625.2. Classification (NCBI taxonomy): domain Eukaryota; kingdom Metazoa; phylum Chordata; class Mammalia; order Primates; family Hominidae; genus Pongo; species Pongo pygmaeus. The sequence goes on from NC_072388.2 coordinate 86,362,180, forward strand.
GATAGGCTTGATTTTGGCTTATTACTAATAATCTTAGTTTGCATTTTGATGAATGTTTAAGCCCCTTCAAATCCTTTTGGAAAAGGCTGAGGGCTAAAGTTTAAACAAACAATGGGATATTCTCAGACTTCAAAGAAGCATTACCTTAAGGGAACTAGCCAGGCTGTGGAGTGCTGAGCCTCTTTCTGCCTAGTCCTAATTAGCTTTGGGATCTGGCAAACCTGTGCAATCCAAATGCATTCAGCAGAGTCTCTGGCATGCTTTCTCAACTACCCTCATGTCTGGGCTCACCACATCCTTGGATTATCATCTGAAGAAAACATTTCCTTCTGTTCTTGTCAAGTTCTTCCTGGGGAATATCAGTCCTTCTCACCCACCTTCCCATCTTTCCTTTGAGTTGTGACAAAAATAAGTCAGGTGGTTTAGTCTTTCTTGCCCCAAGTGTAAGACCTTCAGGCTAATTATTTTGACCTTTAAGAGAAGCAATAGAGAAACAACACCATCAAAACATTGGGGAATAGGAGGTCTGACTGCAAGTCTCTCCTCTGAGAGTTACTCTCATAGACCTTGAAGAGGAATAGGGAGAACACTTACCAATTTACAAGAAAAACCAAGTAAGATTCCTCTCCAATGCCCTCCATGGGTCAGCACTAGGCCTGCCCTATGGAAGTAGAACTTTTCACAGATGGAAGAAAACAATCCTGTCAATGAAGAAAAAAAAGAGCTGGAGAAGGCTGTTCACTCTTTATCTTCCTCATCACACCTTTGCTTCTGCTCTCCTTGGGATGTCAACTATTCCAAGCCTTTGCTAGCTATAAAGCAGGTGGATCAGGGGTCAGAAAATCATAGCCTATGGGCCAAATGCAGTGCCCACCTTTTTTTTTTTTTTTTTGGTAAATGAAGTTCTATTGGAGCAAGCTATACTCATTTGTTAATGTACTGTCTATGTCTGCTTTCATACAGCAATGGCAGAGTTCAGTAGTTGAAACAGACACTGTATAGTCTGCAAAGACTAAAATATTTACTATCTAATCTTTATAGAAAAGTTTTGTTGACAGAGGAAAGGACAAGGATAAAAGGAAGCCCTGGTTTCAAAACGCAATATACTTTCAGTTCCCATTCCTCTGGCCAGGATCATTTTTTTCCATATTTGCAGACATGGAGCAGAATTCTCTCAAGAATTATACTCAGAAATCAACATAGCCCCAGTTGATAATAGATATTCCCAGCAAGACATGCATTTTCGAAGAAAAGTTCCCCATGGAAATTATTTTCCAACAAGTATAAAGAAGGCCAGGATATAGCATAATTTCCATCATGCCTAAACCCATATTCTTTTTTTTAACTTCTCTGTAGGTTCCTAGCCTGAAATTAAGTCCTCAGCTACTTACTGAAAAGGACTCCCCAAAGCATCCTTTATGAGATTTCACACTATGATGCAAGGGCTCTTCTAAACCCTCACGGGGAAAATACAACCACAAAAGGCCTTGGCAAGTAGATAAGAATAAAATCAATTTACATCCCTCTGTAAGATATGTGTTCTTTAGAAAGAATTAAAAACCTGTTGGGATGCTTGTCCATACTGCCTGCTTGTAAAGCATATTCAATTATTCATTTTATTCAGCTGACTGACCACTTAAAAACTATGTAGTCAGTGCTTCAGCAATAATTTTATTTCTAAGTGTTTCACCTGGTTATTTTTCTGTGCGTACACACTATTAATTAATGACTATGGAGAAGTCCATAAATTTCAGCATTCAGTAGCAGTGGTGCTTGAATCTATTACCCATGAAAGCCAGCATCCACAGTCACTGAGTAGGCACAAAGAGATAAGTATTGATTTTATTTTTGAGTTTTAATTTCTTCTCATTGAATCTGAATGAGTGAACTGCATTTAAACAACCCTCACAGTGCAGTGAAGCAGGGCGCGATACACACAGTCATTGCTCCACGGGACGGGCTTAGCCTACCTGCTCACATTCTGAAGGCTTTGTGTGTATCACTGATGGAGATAATAAACCATTTGAGGCTCCTAAAAAACGCAGCCAAATCCTCTCTAGGCATTAGTGTCTTATTAGATTGGGACAAGGGAATTATCGACCTCCTGTGTTCAAAACCTAAGGCTCCAATAAAACTACTGATGTGCTTGCATTTGGTTGATTTAGCTTCCCTGAGTGTCATGGAGATGGTATTAATGAGACAGCACAATATCTCCAACTGGCAACTGGGGATTTCAGGGCTCTAGTGTGGCCCTGTGCTTCTTTGATGCAACCTACAATTGATATGGACAGGAGACAGGGAAACACTGGGTAGAAGCTGGTGGTTCTCCAGCGAAGGCCCCACCCTCAAGGCTGGAGACCCGTGGCCCTAAATGGGGACAGGCATTCCTGTTTTTGTGCCCAAAAAGTTGCCTTTTGACCTGCCATGCCCACTATCGTGTACCCATATAAACCCCAAACCCCAGGCTCTAGAAGCAGACAGGCAGACAAGCAGATAAGGAGACAAGGAGACAAGCCGAGGAGTGGTGGAAAGATGCAGCAGAGAGAGAAGAGGAATGTCTGAACTCAGAGAGGAGTTCAGCTACTGGACAGCCAGGCTCCAGGGGAATGTCACCTTTCCACTCCTTCCCCCTGGGGGATCCCCATCCATCCCACTGAGAGCCACCTCCACCACTCATTAACCCCCTCTCCGCCACCCTGCATACCTCCTTCAAGTCCATGTGTGACCCAAATCTTGTGGGACGCTGGACAAGAGCTCAGGATACAGAAAGTTGTCACACTGGCCCTCTGCCCTTGCAGAAAGGCAGATGTCCACTGAGCTGGTTAACACTCAAACTGTCCACGGATGGCAGTGCTAAAAGGCACACTGTAACACATACTCACTTGGGCTCCTGTATCTATCCATCTGCATACCCCACCTCCCATCAGGGCTTTGAGCAGTGTCAGCAACTGAACAGGTGAGCCACACTCCTGTCACACATCCCGCCAGGGGGATCAGGGAATCTCCCATTTCACAGTACTTTAGGATAAAGCGGGAATTTCATGTGCCTCTGTGCTCCATCTGTTTCATGAAGAACCTATCTAGACCAAAATCCACATAGAGAAGTTGAAGGAACATTTCTACTTCTTTTAAGAAAAGCGAATGCTTTTAGCTACTATAAATTCTTGGTGTCAGATACAAAGAAATGTTTTAAAAAGTAGAATGGGTAGAAAGAAAACTCTTATTATAATGCTTGAGGCTTAAAATAAAATATCTGAAATCATTTTACTGAACAAATATTACTGTAGTGCTTACTATATGCTGATGTATGACGTAGGCAATTAATGAAAATTAATAAATTTCAGCCTCATAACAATAAGCAGATCAGGTACTATTACCATTACCTGGAGAGTTGTTCTGGATTTGTTTATTAGTTTATTTTCAAAAGAGTTCCAATCTATTCCACATCCACTCATACAAACTTTCTGGGAGTTATTTCCTAGAAATCTGTATTTTTTGAAGCTCCCCAAGAGATTCTGATGCAGCCAGATGGGTGTTTAGAAATCACTGAAGTTTAACACCTTCAGAGAGTTGCTGCATAGCTTGTTGCTGCTTTCAAATGAATCTAGCTCCTATTGTTTTTTCCCAATTATGACCTCAGTTCCACATCTGTAAAATGAGTGTCTTCTAACCATATGGAACCTCAAATGTTTAATCTCTAAGGAAAGGGGCTGGTGTCAACTTGGGAACACGTTTCCTGGAAAAAGCAGCAGGACTGGAGTTTGCCTTGAGTGTGGGTTTTGAGGAATGAGATAGTTATGAGGGGAACAGACATAGAAAAGGCTTTTTTAAAAATTATTTTTTATTTTTTTGAGAGAAGGCCTCCCTCTGTTGCCCAGGCTGGAGTACAGTGGCATGATCCCAGCTCACTGCAACCTCCGCCTGCTCAGCTTAAGTGATCCTTTTACCTCAGCTTCCCAAGTAGCTGGGACTACAGGTGTGTACCACCATGCCTGGGTAACTTTTTAAAAATTTTTATAGAGATGAGGTGTCACCATGTTGCCCAGGCTGGTCTCAAACTCCTGAACTCAAGTGATCCACTTGCCTTGGCCTCTGAAAGCACTAGGATATAGGAGTAAACTACCATGCCCGGCCAAGAGAAGACATTTTTAATAACTCATTTTACCGCTCCCAAATTGGAACTTTTAAAGATTAATTAATATGTGCATCTACACCACTCGCACTCACAGACAGGTGAGGACTCCATTCTGTCAGCTAGCTTATTTGGCTTCTTTGTTCACTTGGGGAACCAAAATGTTGGCAGAAAGTACCATTTGGGACATATCCTACCCATATGTGTACCCACAAAAATAATTGAAAGAGCTCTTTGAGACAAAATTGTTTAAAATCAATGGAATGTGTGCTGGAGCAGGGTTAAATTTTTTACAAATAAAATTACCTGTGGTATACCCATAGCCATGACAGCTATAAGGCAGCATTTTGTGGCAGAAAGAATGAAGACTTTAGAGTCCAATACTTAGAAAAACTACTTTGCATCTCTGATCCTCAGTTTTTCTCATCTGCAAAATAAAAATAATACCTCAGGAAGATTGTAAACTGCCTTAAAAACAGATACGGATTCATATGTATTATTCTGTATTTGATTTCAGAAGTCAAATTCATTACCTTTTCTGGGATGACCATGGATATTCATATTCTTCACTATTTGACGGTCACCTATGCGTCCCATTCCTCCTTGGACTGAAATAGCCCTTGATATGAAGATGTGTCCAGTTATTCATTTGAAAGATATGTTTTATCTCAGATAACTGTCCAAATTTGCCACTTAATATTTGTTCACAATATCTTTTATGTACTGAAAATAATTATATCAACAAATAGCCCATGTGTGATTTCATCCGTTACTTGGGATTCTTCTGATTCCTAATCAGATAAAGTATTTATCTGTGTTTTTCTAGTTGTTTGATGCTTTCATATTTGGTTAACACACTGATCCATTTAATAGGAATCATGACCATCTTTAACTGGGAGCCTTTGAAATTGCTCAGCAGCCCAGAGTTGGATCTGAGTGTATGCATCTTCCAATTTACTCTTTGAATTTTCATTGCTCATAAAGATGTATAAACACTTAGCTTCTTTGTGTGCCCACGAAATAGCTAAGGGCTGGGAAGGTACTGGAAAGAGTCATTGGTAAAGGCATGACTGGAAGTAGTGTTTCAAAAGGCAGAGGCAGTATGAGGAGGAAGTGAGAAATGAGGGAATATTATGCTCCAAGATCTTATCCTTTGCTATATCTGAATATTTGTGTACCCCCAAATTTATATGTTGAAACCTGTATTAGTCTGTTCACATGCTGCTAATAAAGACATACTTGGGACTGGGTAATTTATAAAGGAAAGAGGCTTATTGGACTCACAGTTCCACATGGCTGGAGAGGCCTCACAATCATGGCAGAAGATGAAGAGCAAAGGGACATCTGACATGGCGGCAGGCAAAAGAGTTTGTGTAGGGGAACTGACCTTCATAAAACCATCAGATCTCCTGAGGCTTATTCACTATCAGGAGAACAGCACAGGAAAAACCTGCCCCGGTGACTCAATTACCTCCCACTGGGTCTCTTCCATGACACATGGGGATTATTACAATTCAAGGTGAGATTTGGGTGGGGACACAGAGCCAAATCATATCAAAACCTAATCACCAATATAATTGTATTGGGAGGTAATACATTTGGGAATTAATTTGGTCATGAGGGTAGAGCCCTCATGAATGGGATGAATGCCCTTATAAAATAAGCCCCAGAGAGATGCCTTGCCTTGCTGCACCATGTGAGAACACACAATAAAGGTGTCAACTTGAACTGAAAAGTGGGTCTCCACCAGACATTGACACTGCTGTACCTTGACTTGGACTTCCCTGCTCCAGAACCATGAGTAAAAAATTTCTCTTGTTTACAAGCTACACAGTTTATGTTATTTTGCCAGAGCCACCTTCATGGACTAAGGCACTCTTAATATCATAAAAAAGAAGAACCTCAAAGTCAAGTACAAGGGAAACACAGAAGGGAGGTCTCAGAAAGGTAGTAGAACTTGAGCTGGGCCTGTCTGATAAGTAGGGCCTACATACATGCCAAAGATGGCCGGTGCTCTGGAATTTGAACACAGTAGACCAGATTAAATAAATCCACATAAGATGCTATATTCAAAAATGTAAGTAGGCATATGCTTTGACTAGATGTTAGGCTGGGGCATTCAAAGATAAAATCAAGTTTATTACTGAAAACACTAATATAATTTTCATTCTTCTGATTAAATTGGACTTGAAATCAATCATTTGCATTTTAAAACAATATTTCTTTTTTTATTCCAGTTATTTTTGTCTGTTTGTTTTTATTATTATTATACTTTAAGTTTTAGGGTACATGTGCACAACGTGCAGGTTTGTTACATATGTATACATGTGCCATGTTGGTGTGCTGCACCCATTAACTTGCCATTTAGCATTAGGTATATCTCCTAATGCTATCCCTCCACCTTCCCCCTACCCCACAACAGTCCCCAATGTGTGATGTTCCCCTTCCTGTGTCCATGTGTTCTCATTGTTCAATTCCCACCTATGAGTGAGAACATGCGGTGTATGGTTTTTTGTCCTTGCGATAGTTTGCTGAGAATGGTGGTTTCCAGCTTCATCCATGTCCCTACAAAGGACATGAACTCATCATTTTTTATGGCTGCATAGTATTCCATGGTGTATATGTGCCACATTTTCTTAATCCAGTCTATCATTGTTGGACATTTGGGTTGGTTCCAAGACTTTGCTATTCTGAATAGTGCCGCAATAAACATACGTGTGTATGTGTCTTCATAGCAGCATGATTTATAATCCTTTGGGTATATACCCAGTAATGGGATGGCTGGGTCAAATGGTATTTCTAGTTCTAGATCCCTGAGGAATCGCCACACTGACTTCCACAATGGTTGAACTAGTTTACAGTCCCACCAACAGTGTAAAAGTGTTCCTATTTCTCCACATCCTCTCCAGCACCTGTTGTTTCCTGACTTTTTAATGATTGCCATTCTAACTGGTGTGAGATGGTATCTCATTGTGGTTTTGATTTGCATTTCTCTGATGGCCAGTGATGATGAGCATTTTTTCATGTGTTTTTTGGCTGCATAAATGTCTTCTTTTGAGAAGTGTCTGTTCATATCCTTTGCCCACTTTTTGATGGGGTTTTTTTTTCTTGTAAATTTGTTTGAGTTCATTGTAGATTCTGGATGTGAGCCCTTTGTCAGATGAGTAGGTGGCAAAAATTTTCTCCCATTCTGTAGGTTGCCTGTTCACTATGATGGTGGTTTCTTTTGCTGTGCAGAAGCTCTTTAGTTGAATTAGATCCCATTTGTCAATTTTGGCTTTTGTTGCCATTGCTTTTGGTGTTTTAGAAATGAAGTCCTTGCCCATGCCTATGTCCTGAATGGTGTTGCCTAGGTTTTCTTCTAGGGTTTTTATGGTTTTAGGTCTAACATTTAAGTCTTTAATCCATCTTGAATGAATTTTTGTATAAGGTGTAAAGAAGGGATCCAGTTTCAGCTTTCTACATATGGCTAGCCAGTTTTCCCAGCACCATTTATTAAATAGGGAATCCTTTCCCCATTGCTTGTTTTTCTCAGGTTTGTCAAAGATCAGATAGTTGTAGATATGCAGCATTATTTCTGAGGGCTCTGTTCTGTTCCATTGGTCTATATCTCTGTTTTGTTAGCAGTACCATGCTGTTTTGATTACTGTAGCCTTGTAGTATAGTTTGAAGTCAGGTAGTGTGATGCCTCCAGCTTTGTTCTTTTGGCTTAGGATTGACTTGGCGATGTGGGCTCCTTTTTGGTTCTATATGAACTTTAAAGTAGTTTTTTCCAATTCTGTGAAGAAAGTCATTGGTAGCTTGATGGGGATGGCATTGAATCTATAAATTACCTTGGGCAGTATGGCCATTTTCACGATATTGATTCTTCCTACCCATGAGCATGGAATGTTCTTCCATTTGTTTGTATCCTCTTTTATTTCATTGAGCAGTGGTTTGTAGTTCTCCTTGAAGAGGTCCTTCACATCCCTTGTAAGTTGGATTCCTAGGTATTTTATTCTCTTTGAAGCAATTGTGAATGGGAGTTCACTCATGATTTGGCTCCCTGTTTGTCTGTTATTGGTGTATAAGAATGCTTGTGATTTTTGCACATTGATTTTGTATCCTGAGACTTTGCTGAAGTTGCTTATCAGCTTAAGGAGATTTTGGGCTGAGATGAAGGGGTTTTCTAGATATATAATCATGTCATCTGCAAACAGGGACAATTTGACTTCCTCTTTTACTAATTGAATACCCTTTATTTCCTTCTCCTGCCTGATTGCCCTGGCCAGAACTTCCAACACTATATTGAATAGGAGTGGTGAGAGAGGGCATCCCTGTCTTGTGCCCGTTTTCAAAGGGAATGCTTTCAGTTTTTGTCCATTCAGTATGATATTGGCTGTGGGTTTGTCATAGATAGCTCTTATTATTTTGAGGTACGTCCCATCAATACCTAATTTATTGAGAGTTTTTAGCATGAAGCGTTGTTGAATTTTGTCAAAGGCCTTTTCTGCATCTGTTGAGATAATCATGTGGTTTTTGTCTTTGGTTCTATTTATATGCTGGATTACATTTATTGATTTTCGTATGTTAAACCAGCCTTGCATCCCAGGGATGAAGCCCACTTGATCATGGTGGATAAGCTTTTTGATATGTTGCTGGATTCGGTTTGCCAGAATTTTATTGAGGATTTCTGCATCAATGTTCATCAAGGATATTGGTCTAAAATTCTCATTTTTTGTTGTGTCTCTGCCAGGCTTTTGTATCAGGATGATGCTGGCCTCATAAAATGAGATAGGGAGGATTCCCTCTTTTTCTATTGATTGGAATATTTTCAGAAGGAATGGTACCAGCTCCTCCTTGTACCTCTGGTAGAATTCGGCTGTGAATCCATCTGGTCCTGGACTTTTTTTGCTTGGTAAGCTATTAATTATTGCCTCAATTTCAGAGCCTGTTATTGGTCTATTCAGAGATTCAACTTCTTCCTGGTTTAGTCTTGGGAGAGTGTATGTGTCGAGGAATTTATCCATTTCTTCTAGATTTTCTAGTTTATTTGCGTAGAGGTGTTTATAGTATTCTCTGATGGTAGTTTGAATTTCTGTGGGATTGGTGGTGATATCCCCTTTGTCATTTTTTATTGTGTCTATTTGATTCTTCTCTCTTTTCTTCTTTATTAGTCTTGCTAGTGGTCTATCAATTTTGTTGATCTTTTCAAAAAGTCAGCTCCTGGATTCATTGATTTTTTGAAGGGTTTTTTGTGTCTCTATTTCCTTCATTTCTGCTCTGATCTTAGTTATTTCTTGCCTTCTGCTAGCTTTTGAATGTGTTTGCTCTTGCTTCTCTAGTTCTTTTAATTGTGATGTCAGCGTGTCAATTTTAGATCTTTCCTGTTTTCTCTTGTGGGCATTTAGTGCTATAAATTTCCCTCTACACACTGCTTTGAATATGTCCCAGAGATTCTGGTATGTTGTGTCTTTGTTCTCGTTGGTTTCAAAGAACATCTTTATTTCTGCCTTCATTTCATTATGTACCCAGTAGTCATTCAGGAGTAGGTTGTTCAGTTTCCATGTAGTTGAGCGGTTTCGAGTGGGTTTCTTAATCCTGAGTTCTAGTTTGATTGGACTGTGGTCTGAGAGACTGTTATAATTTCTGAAGAGGGCTTTACTTCCAGCCATGTGGTCAATTTTGGAATAGGTGTGGTGTGGTGCTGAAAAGAATGTATATTCTGTTGATCTGGGGTGGAGAGTTCTGTAGATGTCTATTAGGTCCATTTGGTGCAGAGCTGAGTTCATTTCCTGGGTATCCTTGTTAACTTTCTGTCTCATTGATCTGTCTAATGTTGACAGTGGGGTGTTAAAGTCTCCCATTATTATTGTGTGGGAGTCTAAGTCTCTTTGTAGGTCACTAAGGACTTGCTTTATGAATCTGGGTGCTCCTGTATTGGGTGCATATATATTTAGGATAGTTAGTTCTTCTTGTTGAATTGATCCCTTTACCATTATGTAATGGCCTTCTTTGTCTCTTTTGATCTTTGTTGGTTTAAAGTCTGTTTTATCAGAGACTAGGATTGCAACCCCTGCCTTTTTTTGTTTTCCATTTGCTTGGTAGATCTTCCTCCATCCCTTTATTTTGAGCCCATATGTGTCTCTGCATGTGAGATGGGTTTCCTGAATACAGCACACTGATGAGTCTTGACTCTTTATCAATTTGCCAGTCTGTGCCTTTTAATTGGAGCATTTAGCCCATTTACATTTAAGGTTAGTATTGTTATGTGTGAATTTGATCCTGTCATTATGATGTTAGCTGGTTATTTTGCTGGCTAGTTGATGCAGTTTCTTCCTAGCCTTGACGGTCTTTACAATTTGGCATGTTTTTGCAGTGGCTGGTACCAGTTGTTCCTTTCCATGTTTAGTGCTTCCTTCAGGAGCTCTTTTAGGGCAGGCCTGGTGGTGACAAAATCTCTCAGCATTTGCTTGTCTGTAAAGTATTTTATTTCTCCTTCACTTATGTGGCTTAGTTTGGCTGGATATGAAATTCTGGGTTGAAAATTCTTTCCTTTAAGAATGTTGAATATTGGCCCCCACTCTCTTCTGGCTTGTAGAGTTTCTGCCGAGAGATCAGCTGTTAGTCTGATGGGCTTCCCTTTGTGGGTAACCTGACCTTTCTCTGGCTGCCCTTAACATTTTTTCCTTCATTTCAACTTTGGTGAATCTGACAATTATGTGTCTTGGAGTTGCTCTTCCCGAGGAGTATCTTTGTGGCGTTCTCTGTATTTCCTGAATTTGAATGTTGGCCTGCCTTGCTAGGTTGGGGAAGTTCTCCTGGATAATATCCTGCAGAGTGTTTTCCAACTTGGTTCCATTCTCCCTGTCACTTTCAGGTACACCAATTAGACGTAGATTTGGTCTTTTCACATAGTCCCATATTTCTTCAAGGCTGTGTTCATTTCTTTTTATTCTTTTTTCTCTAAACTTCTCTTCATGCTTCATTTCATTCAGTTTGCCTTCCATCGCTGGTACTCTTTCTTCCAGTTGATCGCATCGGTTACTGAGGCTTGTGCATTCGTCACATAGTTCTCGTGCCATGGTTTTCAGCTCCATCAGGTCCTTTAAGGACTTCTCTGCATTGGTTATTCTAGTTATCCATTCGTCTAATTTTTTTTCAAAATTTTTAACTTCTTTGCCATTGATTTGAACTTCCTCCTTTAGCTCGGAGTAGTTTTATCTTCTGAAGCCTTCCTCTCTCAACTCGTCAAAGTCATTCTGTGTCCAGCTTTGTTCCATTGCTGGTGAGGAGCTGCATTCCTTTGGAGGAGGAGAGGCGCTCTGATTTTTAGAGTTTCTGGTTTTTCTGCTCTGTTTTTTCCCCATCTTTGTGGTTTTATCTACCTTTGGTCTTTGATGATGGTGACGTACAGATGGGTTTTTGGTGCAGATGTCTTTTCTGTTTGTTAGTTTTCCTTCTACCAGTCAGGACCCTCAGCTATAAGTCTGCTGGAGTTTACTGGAGGCCCACTCCAGACCCCGTTTGTCTGGGTATCAGCAGCAGTGGCTGCAGAACTGCGGATATTGGTGAACCGCAAATGCTGCTGCCTGATCGTTGCTCTGGAAGTTTTGTCTCAGAGGAGTACCTGTCCATGTGAGGTGTCAATCCGCCCCTGCTGGGGGGTGCCTCCCAGTTAGGCTACTCGGGGGTCAGGGACCCACTTGAGGAGGCAGTCTGCCCGTTCTCAGATCTCAAGCTGCGTGCTGGGAGAACCACTACTCTCTTCAAAGCTGTCAGACAGGGACATTTAAGTCTGCAGAGGTTATTGCTGTCTTTTGTTTGTCTGTGCCCTGCCCCCAGAGGTGGAGCCTACAAAGGCAGGCAGGCCTCCTTGAGCTGTGGTGGGCTCCACCCAGTTCGAGCTTCCCGGCAGCTTTGTTTACCTACTCAAGCCTGAGCAATGGCGTGCGCCCCTCCCCCAGGCTCACTGCCGCCTTGCAGTTTGATCTCAGACTGCTGTGCTAGCAAGGAGCGAGGCTCCATGGGTGTAGGACCCTCTGAGCCAGGTGCGGGATATAATCTCCTGGTGTACCATTTGATAAGCCCATTGGAAAAGCACAGTATTAGGGTGGGAGTGACCCGATTTTCCAGGTGCCATCTGTCACCCCTTTCTTTGACTAGGAAAGGGAATTCCCTGACCCCTTGAGCTTCCCAGGTGAGGCAATGCCTCGCTCTGCTTCAGATCATGCACAGTGCGCTGCACCCACTGTCCTGCACCCACTGTCTGGCACTCCCCAGTGAGATGAACCCGGTATCTCAGTTGGAAATGCAGAAATCCCCCGTCTTTTGCATCGCTCACTCTGGGAGCTGTAGACTGGAGCTGTTCCTGTTCGGCCATCTTGGCTCCACCCAAAACAATATTTCTATTAGACATTCATGTTGCATCTTTATTAGCCTGTACCACATTTTAGTAGGCATTTTTGGTTGTTTTTAAAATAATTAGGACTGGTGTTGTGAACACTACTTGTATATTTGAAATAATAATGGGTAAACTTTTAAATGTTTTCTTTCTTTGAAAATACATTAAAGTTATATTCTAGGTTTATAGTAGCTATATTTCAGTAAAACTAAAATGTATTGTTACAATGCAGAACAAAGTACATGTATTTCTATACCTATCTTATATTGATAACTGTTTCCTTGGCACTGTGGGAGAATACAAAAGTAGTAACATAGACGTACGGATACCACAAGCACACGGTCTAATAGAAAGCGGCGGTGAAAAAGTCTAGTGAACTAGGCTGAAGAAGGATGAACACAATAAATGGATAGTAATACATCACCCATGTAGTACAGACTGCAAGTTGCATGGACATTTGGAACTGAAGACAAAAGTACAACATATTAGGACAAACTTAACGTGGGAAAATCACGAAGTTGGTATTAGGCTCAAATATGGCAATACCCACAAGAGCACTTTATACACAGTGAGGTAAGATTCAAATCTGACACAGAAAGAGCTTCTTGTCCGCTAGGACATGAGGAATTAGAAGGCCTTCAACAGAGCCCTATCTTTGCTTCTTCTTCACTCATTCAGTGCATGTTATCATATGTAATTTATTTTTTTCTGAGGACCAATTCTCTCTTCTACAAAATCGGCACATTTCTATTACTAATTGAAACTCACTGAAAAATCAATGTATTTCACATTTTATTTTAGTTGACAAAAAAGCTCATAGATATGAATGTTATCATTGACCCCATGAAGATGCTGGGAGGATGAATGTGAGAAATGTGATGAAATACACAAGTTCTTCATAAACTGGAAAATGCTTTCTTTTTTGTAAACTGGAAATTATCTCCTTTCTTTCTTACCTCCTTTTTAAAAATTTATTTCACCAAAATACTACCTAGAAAAAAATGTTGTTGCTTTTGAGTTTTCTAATGACCTTTATTATTAAGTGGCTGCTAAAAAGCTAGGAAATGAGAAGATGTAATAATTGTGCAGTCATAAGCCTTATAGTGATTGTTATTTGAAGAAATCTGAAGATCACTCTCTTATTCCCTTATTAAGAGTATGTCTCAAATCAAACCTGAAGCAAAAGTGAGAATTAAGGGAAGAAAATAATTTAGGCTCAGAATAGGCATGCTTGTGTGCACACATCTCTCTCAGAACCAACGAGCCTGAGTGCATTTCCATTTAAGAATCGGAGGATGCATTTGATTTCACTTCACTCTTCCCTGCCACTCTAAATGAGAAATTGAAATGAACGCCTATGCAATTTTTACAATTTTGGAAATAGTTGCATTTGGGCAGCAAGTTTCTTGTCATTTCCCTATTAATGCCAATTTCTGAGGTAAACCATCCCATAATATTTTTAACAGGTCAATGGCTAGAGTAATAGAGAAATTTCAACATATCAGTTTTCATTGCATATTTGAAGTGGGGGAGCTGAATGTCATTCCAGCAATTTAAATTTTCTAACAAAACCTACTGATATGTAAAACTCCCATTTGCCAGGTCTCTTTTTTTTGGGAAAAATATATTTTAATGTTTAGTTCCATTCATTTATAATTATAATTTCATGTCCCAAGGAATTATGTTCAATGTACTTTTAAAGTTTTTCTCCATATCTTTTATAACTATTTTTGAGGTACAGCTAATGCTGTATAGTGCAGATGCTAAGATAGCCACTTAATTACAGAGATTCATGGGGAAGAAGTAGAGGACGAATGTATAGATTTTGATTTTTCATATACTTTTCTGAGTAAAGTGAGAAAATCTTGATAAAGGAAATGTTAACCATTTGGGACACATCCTTACATTAATATAAACTAGGAGTTGCTGACTTGGTTTTCCTTGCCTGAAAGATAATAAAAATGAGTCCAACACCACGAAAACCCAGAAATCAAACTGAGTAAACTGAAAAGAGATTTCATAGTGATAAAATGCAAACTTTTGGAAGCATAGGAAGGAGCACATAGCAGGAAGAAGATGAAAGGTCCTTGGAAGTACTCATCACACAGAAGAAAGTGCAATTTTCACATACACTTTTGAACCTGCAAGATTAAGCCATTCTGTATAGAAGAATGTTTCAAAGTCTGGGCTCAGGAACAAAGGAAACATGAAGTCAGATTTCAATTTTTCTGCTTACAAGTAACTTGGGCAAGTTCTTTCATCCCACCAGCGACAGGTTAGTACATTGTAGATGAGGATAATAATAGGAATAATAATAATTCAATTGTGTGAGATTTTAAGGACCATGGTAAAAGAAAACATATGACATGCCTATCACAGATCCTGACTCTAGTAAGTGTTTAAAAGTTGTTGACTGGTTGCATTGTATCCATTCCCCTTTCTAGTAACACAACCTGTCTTCCTTTGGGGGCACCCTGCCTCATCAGTAACGCTGTGGGTCAACTAGAAATGACATCACTCCTCTGGCTGCAAGGGTGAAAGTTTGAACCAAGATTAGCCAGTCAGTCTATTTCCCAGGTTGATTGTTTGAATGATGAGTGAAGAGGCTCTCTTTCTCATCTTGGTCCTGAGTGCCAAAGGCCAACAAACCTGAAGTTTCCATTCCTACATTATGGAGTGAACATTCCAACCCACCCATGGAAGAATGAAGCAGAGAATAGAGACTGCTCTGAGAAAAACAGTAAGCCAGTTTTAATGGAATCCCATTTCATACCTCGAACTTCCTAGGTACTTGAAATGGAACATTCTCTGTTGTTTTAAGCTAACTTGAATTAGATCTTTGTCATTAGCAATCCATACTCATTCCTTACCAGTTTTTACAGTTAGCTTAATGGCAAGAAATTCATGGCAGTAGGGATTTTAGAATAGCAAAAATGAGTAAAATCTCTAAGCTACTATTAATATATGGTAGCAAGCCTGGATATGGTGGCTCATGCCTATAATCCCAGCACTTTGGGAGGCCGAGGCAGGTGGATCACCTGAGGTCAGGAGTTTGAGACCAGGCTGGCCAACATGGCGAAACCCCGTCTCTACTAAAAATACAAAAAATTAGCCAGGCGTGGTGGCACACACCTGTAATCCCAGCTACTTGGGAGGCTGAGGCAGGAGAATTGCTTGAATCTGGGAGGCAGAGGTTGCAGTGAGCCGAGATCATACCATTGCACTACAGCCTGGGCAACAGAGCGAGACTCTGTCTCTCTCTCTCTCTCTCTCTCTCTCTCTCTCTCTCTCTCTCTATATATATATATATATATATATATTTTTTTTTTTTGCAGGTTCAAAAGTGTATGTGAAAATTGTACTTTCTTCTGTGTGATGAGTACTTCCAAGGACCTTTCATCTTCTTCCTGCTATATTTGATTTCACAGGTTTATAGATAGAAAGCATTTGCCTCAGGATAAATCATACCTTGAGTCTCACTCATACCTGACTTAACATGACATTTAGATGAGATTTTTGGACTTAAACTTTAAAGTTGATTCTGGAATGAGTTAACAGTTTTGGGAGCTATTAGAATGAAATTAATGCATTTCGCATGTGAGAAAAACATGTATCTTCCTGCTATATATATATATATATATATATATATATATAGAGCATAGGAAGGAGCAAATAGCAGGAAGAAGATGAAAGGTCCTTGGAAGTACTCATCACACAGAAGAAAGTACAATTTTCACATACACTTTTGAACCTGCAAAAAAAAAAAAAATATATATATATATATACTTCCTATATATATATACTATATATATAGTAACAGACTAGAGGAGGCTTGGTTGGAAGGTTGCTCATATGTATCTGCCATATACTTGATATCTTGAACTAAAATGGTTTTCTTCACGTGCTGAAATTAGCTTAAAAAGAAAACCTTACAATAGCTGTAGACTGTGCCTTTATTATCCTAGGCTTGGGTACTCCAGGGATAATTTTCACTAAGTCATCCCTCATTTTAATTCTTGACTTGCTCTTCAAGCACAGCAATAACACATGTATTTTGTTTATGGTATTTTCTATGCTTTCTTTCTTTGAAAAAAATTATATATTTTTAAGGAATTTTCAATTGTTTCTAGAGGCTCTCACATCAGAAGAGTCTCCACATGTCTAACAAACTTAAGGAATTGTCTTAGTCCATTTGACTGCTATTACAAAATACCATAAACTGGGCAGATTACAAACAACAGAAATGTATTTCTCACAGTTCTAGAGGCTGAGAAGTCTAAGATCAAGGCACCAGCAGATTTGGTGTTTGGTGAGGACCTGTTTCCTGGTTTATAGAGGGAGCCTTCTTGCCATGTCCTCACATAGTAAAAGGGGCAAGGGAGCTCCATTAGGCCTCTTTTTAATAGGTTGGTGCACTAGTCCCATTTATGAGAGTAGAGCCCTCATGACCTAATACCTGTCAAACGCCGTACCTCCAAATACTATAACATGGGTTAGTAGGTTTCAACATATAAGTTTGAGGGGGAAACAAACATTTGGACTATAGTATTCTATCCAGGGTTCCTCAAAATACATGTTTTTCTCACATGCAAAATGCATTAATTTCATTCTAATAGCGCCCAAAACTGTTAACTCATTCCAGAATCAACTTTAAAGTTTAAGTCCAAAAATCTCATCTAAATGTCATGTTAAGTCAGGTATGAGTGAGACTCAAGGTATGATTTATCCTGAGGCAAATGCTTTCTGTCTATAAACCTGTGAAATCAAATATATTTTGTGCTTCCAAAACACAATGGTAGGGCAGATATAGAATAGATAAAGGGAATAGAAGAAAGCAATAATAAGCCTAAAACCTAATACCGCGAAAGATATTAAATCTTGAGCATAATCTTTGTCTCAATGTCCTGCCTTCCAGACACACTGGTGTGGGTTCTGTCCTCCAAAGCTCCCCTGTGTGTTTGCTGGGCATAGCCCACACCACATTTCTCATAGGATGGACTCAGATGCCCATGGCTCTCCTAGGCTGGAAGTGCAAGCTGATATTTTTATCATTCCGAGGTCTTGGAGAAGCCCCACCCCCACAACTCCATTAGGCATTGCCCTAATTGGGACTCTGCAGTGGCCCCACTCTTATAGCAGCCCTTTGCCTGGGTTCTGTGTCCAAGGCTCAGGAGTTCCATCCTTCAAATTCCAGGTGGAGGTGGCCATAGCCCATTGCTCAGGCACTTTGTGTGGTGATAGCAGAGATGGCACCTTGAGGTTTACAGTTTGTGCCCTCTGGTGTGGTGATCACCCCAGCCCAAACTGCATCTGGTCCCACTGGAGCCACATCTGAGGTGGCTAGTAAGTACTATACCAGAATTTGGAGAGTGCAGCTTTGAAGTCTATGCATCCTCCAGGCTCTTGTAGTCTGGCCCATGCTAAGAGGGGCAGCCCCAAAGATCTCTGAAATTTATTTGGAAATATTCTTCCATTGTCTTGGAGAAAAAGTCTTCGTTTCTGTTTAGATGGCAGATCAAACTAATCTCTATCAAAGGGTCCCTCGGGAACAACCTTGTTCTCTCCCAAACAAGCTTTCTCTTTTCTTTCAATATAGATAACTGAGAATTTTCCCATTTTTTTTAACGTTCTATTCTTTTGATTAAAAATACCAACTTTAAATTCTCTCTCTTTTCACACTTTACTATAAGTACTCAAGAGAGGCCAAGGTGCACTTTTAACATTTTGCTTGGAAATTTTTTTCAGACAAATATCCTAATTTATTGTTCTAAATTCTACCTTCCACAAAACACTATGACACAACCACAATTCTGGCAATTTCTTTGCTACTTTGTAATAAGGATGATGTTTCTCCCATTGTCCAATAACATATTCCTCCTTTCCATCTGAGACCTCAGCAGAGTAGCCCCCTGCCATCCACTTTTTTATCAATATTCTGTTCATAACATCTTGGGTATTCTCTAAGAATATTAAGGCTTTTCTTCTGAGGCCTTACCAGAATCACCCTTAACAGCCTGTTCACGACAAAGGAGCCTTTTTTCTAGTATTTGTCTCAAAACTCTTCCAGCCTCTACCTATTGCCCAGTTTCAGAGACAATTTTACATTTTTAGGTATTTGTCACAGGAGAACCCCCACTCATTGGTACAAATTTTCTATCTTAGTCCATTTAGGTTGTGATAATGAAATAAGAATACAAAAGAAATAAGTGGCTGGGCGCGGTGGCTCACACCTGTAATCCCAGCACTTTGGAAGGCCGAGGAGGAGGGTGGATCACTTGAGGTCAGGAGTTCAAGACCGGCCTGGCCAACATGGTGAAACCTTGTCTCTCTAAAAATCCAAAAAAAAAAAAAAAAAAAAACCAGGCGTTGTCGCATGTGCCTGTAATCCCAACTACTCAGGAGGCTGAGGCAGGAGAATCACTTGAACCTGGGAGGTGGAGGTTGCAATGAGCCAAGATCCCAAGATCGTGCCACTGCACTCCAGCCTGGGTGACAGAGCGAGACTTCTTCAAGAAATAAAAATTAAAAAAACAAATAAGCTATAAACAACATAATTTTTTTCTTGCAATTCTGGAAGCTGGAGAGTCCCTCAAGGCTTTGGCAGATTGTCTGGTAAGGACCCATTTTCTGGCTCATAGAATGATGCCTTCTCACTGTGTCCTCACAAGGTAGAAGGGGGCAAACCAGCTCTCTGGGGTCTCTTACAAGAATACAAATCCCACTCACCTACCAACATTATCACCTTGGGGATTAGGTTTCAACATATGAATTTTAAGAGGATATAAACATTTCCACCATAGCAGGAACCAATTTAATATTTTTTGTAGAATAAAAAAATTATCTGTTCCCACTTATTTCTTTGAAAAATTTCATATGTTCCTAGTTTATGTCACAAGTTATTAAGTGTTATTTAATCATAAAAGGGAGTTTTGTTCACTTTCTTAAACTACATCATTATATTTATCATGATAGCCTTTAAAATGGATTAAAAGTTATAAGTCCATGAAAATCTGCCCTTTTAAGAACAATGTTTTATTTCCATAGTATAATGCTTAAATTTTTTAAATAAGATAACAAAGGAGTCAAATGTGACTTTAAACAGGGCTGAGCTGATTTTTATGATGTTAAAAGTGAATGAAGAATAGCCTAGTTATTGGAATACAAAATAAATAACATATGTACAGCACATTGAAATTTGTGAAATTACCTACTCTCTAGCACCAAATGTTAGATTAGTGTCTTAGCCTAATTTTCATAATCAGTATTTTCAAAATGCAGGATTCAAATAGAAATTTTTATGTGTTCTTTTTTTTTTTTTCTTTTGCAGTAGTGCTGCTGGAAGAATTATGGCTCTATTGTGTTTCCACTCTGCCTTTTCAATGGTCATGAATTTTATAACTGTAACAAAAAAAATCCTTAAAATATCAGCACCTGCAAAAGTCACCAACACTTCAAGAGCTGATGAGCTCAGCTTTGGGGACTTCATAGACTCACCCTTTATCCAAAATCTTCCAAGTAAGAACACAAGTTATTCATTTTTATGCTACACCGTTTAAAGGCAGAACTTCTGAGATTAAATAGGGATTACAACTCATTCTATATTGTCAATCTTAACTAGGGTTGAGGGGATGTTTGAGGTGCAAAAGTTTCCCTCTCCTAGTTTAACTGAGGCATGGCACCAAGGATGGACCTGTGGATTGCATAGTGGTTGAAAGAAATCATTTCTAATTATTATTTCCCAGGTAAGCTGATTTTCATCAATAGTGGCAATCAAGTGCATGAGCTGTGGAGGAACGATTCCCTGGACAGGCGGGTGAGAGTGGGTAATGGTTTCGGGATGAAACCGTTCCACCTCACATGATCAGGCATGAGGGCATTAGATTCTCATCAGACGCACACAACCTAGATCCCTCGCATGGGCAGTTCACAATAGGGTTTGTGCTCCTATGAGAATGTAACGCCACTGCTGACCTGACAGGAGGCAGAGCTGGGCAGCAATGCTTGTCCACCCACCACTCACCTGCTGCTGTGTCGCCCAGATCCTAACTGGCCACTGGCCATGGGCCAGTACCGGTCCACTGCCAGGGGTTGGGGACCCCGAAGTAGTTCTTAGAAGATTAAATAAGGAAATATGTAAAATGAGTATCAAACATAATTTACAATGACTGCTGTTAATCTTTTCCTCTTCATGTGGCCCAGGGGTAAAATATGCTTAAACAACTAGTCTAATTTTTAGATATCTGCTTTTGTGTTCTTCCTATTTTGGCAGTATTGATGAAAGTCCTGCCCATCTTCCGTATCTATCTATGTCTTGTGTGTCTCAAAAGTAAGTAAGCAAACCTTCAGAAAGTCTAGGCAAATTCTATCTCCCTCTCCATTTCCTTTTTTCACGTTGGGAAAAGGGGTTTCAAAGTGCCCTTTCTGCAACTCACAGAAGACAAAAAAAAAATTGCATTTCAGATTTCCAAGATGATATTAACTCCAAATATCCTTCACCAAAATGTTCTAAGCAAAAACAAACTGTCAGAATAACACCTTAAGACGCTTTCTGATGTCATTATATTGTAAAGTTTATATTACTAACAATATTATATTTTAATGCTCTTAATTATTTGTATTTTTATTTATAGATCTGGGAAAAATACAATTAACAGTTTTAGGTTAAACGTATTCTTACTTTCTGAGGAAATTCCTCTTCCTTCATTTTTGGAGTGAAATCACTGAAATTTGCAGTTGTTTATTGCAGTAGATAGTGTTACCTATGCCAACTTCTACAGCTTCAGGGTAAAGAATTCCTACAAATCATATTCAAAAACTGGTCCAAAGGACTCCAACAAAATATTTTGTCCACTAGATAACTCAACGGTGGCTTTATGAGCAATTGAATAGTGATTGATTGGTTCTGAATATGAAGGACTCCTTGAGACTATTTTATGCTGGTACATAATAGGATGGGCTATATTAAAGTTAAGGAAACAGTTGCCAGAACAGACAAACCCACAATCCCAGTTTGTTAACCCAATAGTTTATTTCTCCTGTGATCAGCAAATTGGAGTTGAGGAGTTGTTCAAAGATTCAGGTTGAAGGACACTGTCATTTGAAACACATGGCTTCCTAGCTCATCCTGGTGTCTGTATTTCATCAACTGACACATATTCTTCTCAGCCCAGAAGTGACACACATCACTTTCACTCATATTCCACTGGCATGGACCAGCCATATGGCCCCACCTTGACTGAGCAGAGCTTGGGAAATACGGTGTCTGCTTAGGCAACAACTCTACCCTGTAAAGGAGCATAAACTTACTGAATAATAATTACTTTTTTTTCTGCCACAAGCAAGTCATGAGTTTGGAACGTGAAGGAGAAAATAAGTTTCAGGTGAGCATGCAGCTGGGCTGGTTTCATTTACTGCCGGTCAAAGACAAGAAGTAGAAGGTGGTCAGATTCTACTGTGTGGACTCACAGTAGTCCACCAGGCAGAAGTACATGTTTCCATTTCTGCTAAGGGTGGGTGGGATCATCTGTTCTCTCACTGACTGTAAGGGGGCGCTGCTTCACAGGTAGTCAGTTAACCGCTGGGTTTATTCCAGACTGTCTAGTGGGCTTCATGAAACTCACACTAACAGTGTAGGGACAAAGATTGGGATACGTCTTCCTACCAGAGGTTATACAACAATGAATAGGCCATGAACAGACACTCCAAGATGGCTACAAACTAAAACTATTACTTCCAGAAACTATTTCCCAGGATATATAAAAGAAAGTGGTGACATTTCACATTTGTTATGGCCAACTCACAATCATATGAGACTGCTTACAATTATTACCTTCATTGTTTTCTTTTCTAGAAAGGACTAGAGCTGGTCATTAAGGCTGACTACACTTTATTTTCCTAGAAGGCACCATATTATTTTATTCTGTTTTAAATTATTAACCATTCTCTCTTATAGAGTAACTTAAAATATAACTTGCTGGTGAGAAAAATATTTGAAATCAGCTAAGTTCATGCATGCATTCATTCATTAATCCATCACATGTTTAATAAGCACTACTATATGCCAGATACTGCAATACTATTGTGAAAATAAATATGATGATAAAAATAAAACAATATTTACAGAATCAGTAATGTCCAGTGTTTATGAGGGACCCACTCTGTGCTAGACAGTGTGCTAATTGTGTTATAAGTATCACACATTTGATCCTACAAAATCGTGAATCTGCATAACTAAGAAATCCAGGTTTTAATGAAGCTAAGACACAGATAATCAGAAGAGCAGAACTTAAAGTCACATCTGCATTACTCTGAACCTCATGGTCTTGACCAATAACTAATGAACCCCAGTGACCAAAGAAAGCTTTTACCCAACACTAGCATACTACAAGGAAAGGTGGATAAATAAAGAGATAATCAAAATAAGTGTTAAAAGTGCTCAACTACTAGTTCCATATGTTTAACCACAAATGATTACATTTGAAATTTGATTCAAAACACAATTAGGATAATTGCCTTGTGTTGTTTGTGCGTATGCCCAAATGTGCCCACATTTCCTTTACAACATCTTGTTCACTGATTGGCAATATAGTAAGCACTTCAAATAAGTGAATGAAAAAAAAAACTGTTGAGAACACAAAAGTGAAACAATTCTAATTGAGGAAAATCAGAAAATGTTTCACAGAGGGAATATTTGGAGGGTTTGAGAGACAAACTATGTTTGTATGGTTGCAGGGGGTAAGTAACATTTCAAGCAGAAGATCAACAGTTCACCTAAAGCATAACATAATGACAATGCATTGCAGGCTTAGGTGACTGACAAGTAGTCCCATGCGGCTGGCTGTTAACAGGAGTACTGGGATATGATGCAAGACCCATGTTAAATGCTGATGAGAATGCGTGGTAGAAGGGAAGAAATTAATGGCATAGAAGAAAGGCAGGAGAATTGTTTTCTTGAGGAGGCTGGAAGAGATGAGATTTAGAACACACATATAAATTGGTCTCAGATAAGATCACTACCAGTTCACTCTAATTGCAACAGGAAAGACAAACTGTGTGAGTGGAGTCTTGAAGGCAGATAAAGGTAGTGACGTAGGCTTGCATACATTGTTTTCGTTGCTTCAAATTTTCTTAGTCAAGGGGAAGGATGGCCAGAGGAAGTCAGAAGTTGTTATTGATTACTCCTTTTACTATTTTTCCAGTCCTTCACATGCTTTCAGTTTATTCATCTCTAAGTTTCATTGTCCATTCACTGGGAGCTAGTTTTGCAGGCTGATTTCAGCCACTGACTAGTCATCAGGTCTGTTTGGGAAGGTTTGCTTGGCCATTCTGGAGAGGCTAGGCTATGCAGTGGAATCAAAATCTCAGAGGCTTAAACCAACACAGTTTATTTCTCATTCTTGTCACACATCCCTCGTGTGTTATCAAGGGACCTCTGCTCCTTTTGGTCAGTGAGGTACCCAGACAGAAGAACTAACTTTTCACATGCTTCCATATTTGAAGACTGGTAAAAAAGAACATGCCTTGTCATCAACCAGGGACTCTGAAAATTTTGGCCTAAAAGTGACACGTATCACTTCTGTTTATGTTTTGTTAGCCATAGTTAAGTCAGTCATTGCCCTTCCTGATTTCAACAGGTTGGGCAAGTATAATTTTCTCACCAGATGAGAAAGCCAAATCTTTGACAAATAGTAACACAGTTTTCACAATTGGTGTTGTGATGGTTAATTTTAGGTGTCAACTTGACTGGGTTGAGGGATATCTAGATAGCCAGTAAAACATTATTTCTGGGCATGTCTGTCAGGATGTTTCCAGGAGAGATGGCATTTGAATCAGTGTACTAAGTAAGGAAGAACCACTCTTAGGGAAGGTGGGCGGGTGCCATCCAATTGCTTGAGAGCCAGGATGAAACAAAAAGTAGGAAGAAAGAGGAATTCGTCTCTTTTCTGGAGCTGGGATACACATCTTACCCTGACCTTGGACATCAGAACTCCAGGTTCTTTAGCCTTTAGGCTCCAGAACTTAAACCACTGGCACTCTCATTTCTCAGGCCTTCTTTCTCGGACTGAGATTTACATGATTGGCTTCCAAGTTCTCAGGCCTTTAGACTTGAACTGAGCTATGCCGTCGGCTTCCCTGGTTCTTGAGCTTGTAGACGGCATATCATGGGACTTCTCAGCCTCCATAATCACAGGAGCCAAGTCCCATTATAAGTCCCCCCTCTATCTATCTATCTATCCAGCTATCTATCTATCTATCTATCTATCTATCTATCTATCTATCTATCTATCATCTATCTATCTATCTATCTATCTATCTATCTATCTATCTATCTATCTCCATCCATCTATCTTATTGTTCTCTTTCTCTCGAGAACCCTGAGTAACACAGGTGTCCTACGGCAATTAAAGTGAGGTAGGAACCATATGTCTTCTTCTCCAGAACCTTGTTACTAGGTGGCTTAATACAACAAAAGCAAGTTTTCAGCCAAATCCTGCCATTTATTAGCAAGCAGGCCACAAACTGTCAAAGGACTTTTCCTTATAAATTTGGGAAATTTCCATTATCTGGCTTCAGATACTCTGACAAGCAAGTGCCTGGAATAAAAATCTCACTCCAGTACAGGTGCTACAATGTGTCCACTTGAGAAACAAGTCAACACTATTGCTAGAGCAGGCTATTAAGGGAGACCACTGGAACCATAAAGATCTGTACCACAAGTACTGCTCTGAAGGTATTTGGCAGCTGTTCTACCTGAATACTTAAACTTCATTTTCATGCAAGAGGATGGTGAAAAATATCATCCTAGTCAAAGACATGTCTTTCCCCTTCCTTATGTTTCTCAGTAAAAATTATTTTTTAAGAGCCCATTGGCTAAAAATAAACTTTCTTCTATACATTTCTATAACGATATTTGTGGTCACACTTAGAATGAGATTCATGATTAGGGTACTTAAAATGCTAACTTTACTTTGGGAGGCCGAGGCAAGGTCAGGAGATTGAGACCATCCTGGCTAACATGGTGAAACCCTGTCTCTACTAAAAATACAAAAAATTAGCCAGGCGTGGTGGCGGGCGCCTGTAGTACCAGCTACTCAGGAGGCTGAGGCAGGAGAATGGCGTGAACCCGGGAGGCAGAGCTTGCAGTGAGCGGAGATCGCACCATTGCACTCCAGCCTGGGTGACAGAGCGAGACTCCATCTCAACAAAAAAAAAAAAAAAAAAAAAAAATGCTAACTTACCACCTCCAAGAAGGGCAGTTCACTGAAACACCTCCACAGTACTATATTTAATAGAAAATATAATATTTCACCTTTAAATATTTATATATATGTGAGAAAACATCTTTTTAGAGCCAAAATAATAATATCCTAACATAATTAGTAATTCCTTAATATACTTAAATACCCAATCCATATTTAATTTTTCCAACTGTCCTAAGAATGTCTTTTGTCTCTATTCTGTGCAAATCAAGATACAAAGCAAATCTCTAGATTGCATCTCTTGTTTATTCCAAGTGGCGATGACACTCTGCCTTGAAAAGAATGCATGTTGATTGTTGTATAGAACACTTACAGTGTTCCACCTTCCAAATTTCCCTGTGGTTTTATTTGGCTTGCATATTTTATCTATTGCTATGTAACCCAAAACTTGGCATCTTAAAACAACAAACATTTATCATCTCACAATGTCTTTGCTACTGGAATCTAGACACAGCTTAGCTGGGAAAGGTCCTCTTCTAAGTTCATTCACATGATTGTTGGAAGGATTTAGTTCCTTATGGGTTGTTGGGCTGAGGGGCTGAGGTCATTGGTGACTGTGGGTGGGAGATCTCTTTTAGTTGCTTGCCACATAGGCTTTTTCATAGGTCAGCTCCCAATATGGCAGGTGGCTTTCATCAGAGTGTGAAAGAGATGGAACATGCAACAGATGACAAGCAAGATGGAAGCTAGAGTCTTTTTGTAATGTAGTTTTAGAAATGAGCTGGGCACGGTGGCTGATGCCTGTAATCCCAGCACTTTGGGAGGCCAAGTTGGGTGGATCATCTGAGGTCAGGAGTTTGAGACCAGCCTGGCCAACATGGAGAAACTCCATCTCTACTAAAAATACAAAAATTAGCTGAGCATGATGGCACACACTTGTAACCCCAGCTACTCAGGAGGCTGAGGTGGGAGAATTGCTTGAACCGGGAGGCAGAGGTTGCAGTGAGCTGAGATCGCACCACTGCCCTCTAGCATGGGTAACAGAGCAAGACTCTGTCTCAAAAAAAAAAAAAAAGTGACAGCCCATCACCTTGTTGAATTCTATTAATTGGAAGCAAGTCACTAATTCAGGCTCACACTTAATGAAGGGAATAAAACAAGAGTATGAATACAGGGAACTTGCTTCTACATCTCCTATAATTTCTTCAAAATGAAAGTTAAATATAGAAATGTGCTTAAATTGATGGTAAATATCTTTAGTAGAAGGACATGAGAGGCAACATTTTGTACATTGCATTGTATAACCCCAAAAATACATAATCATCCAATTATTACCAAACCTAAAATGGATCCCTGAATAAAGGTAATGGCCACTCGATTCCTCCATGTAAAATTATGCTTCTCCCCATTCAACCAGAATGTGATTGGTGGGTATTATTTTGGTATCACATAACTGTCCAATCACAAAATTGTTTTAACATTATATGTCAGTGATTGCAAGTATATTTTTGTTTTCCAATTCTACTATTCATTCTACAGTATTATCTGGACTTCTGTAAAGTAGACATTTCTCTCTTGACAGAAGTATCTTGAAAAACAGCATCTATTGGAGAGGCAGGAAGGCTGTTCAATTCATTTCCATTAATTACCTCTAAACTTAGTTTTCAGTACTCATAGGTTATTGAAGTGTAACTCCACACCTCCAACCAACTCTGTCCCATTTAAAATTCTCACTGGGTCTCTTTGTAATAACTCTCTGGGAAAAATAATTATGTTTTATCACATCCCTTATTTACCTCATGTTGTTATTGAAATTTCCCTGAATATCTGTATTCCTGGTAACCCCAATGCAAGAATGTACTCAGCGCATTTAATGCTACCCTTCTGCCAGGGTATTTCCAAACTCTGTCTTCAACATTTCAATTCCATCCTTTATTGGATACCGGATTGATTCCCACAAGCTTATAATAGTCTCATCCTAATGTTCATTTCCAACTTGCTCTATCACCCTGGTGCCATCCCTGTACATCTGGACTGGCCAGCTCATGCTCTTCTCTATGGCCTCAGAAATAATTTAGACAACTAATACTCATTAAAGTACGAACATCAGGGATATAGCATCTCTGCCAAGAAATCATCTACATAAAACCTCAGGATGATGTCTTATAAAATGGTCCTAAAATTGACAATTTATGTGTTTGTAATTATGAGCCCTTATCATTTTGTTTTGTGATGTTTTGCTGAAATCCTAAGTAATATGATGTGCTCTCTTTACATAACACTTGTTTGTAACACTTGTATGTTTCAACATAACACTTGAAACAGACTGTGGTATGACAGGCAGGATCGGTGTGTAAGAAAATTATTATGGATTTTCCACAAGGTGGTGGCTGTTTATAAATAAGGTGTCATGGAAAACAAGAATGGAACTTGATAAGAGACTTGAATTTTCAGGGAGCCTGAGCACCTCAAGGGCCCATTCTGCTGGGCCACATATTATGGGTACTGTTAAATGTCACTTATAAAATATGGGTTAGATATTAGAGTAAGTCTGATAGGAGACACAGAGACCTGTAAATGAAATAAAAGTGCTAATGCTTTGTACTTGCACTAAAATTATGTAACACTGTGAATCTTAGCTGTGGCATCCTATCTACGTAGATATTTTAGTACAGAACGTGGCCTCTATGTCTCGCAAGTCCTCAAGTTTGTATATTTCCTGAATTACTCCAGTAAAGTTTTTGTTGGATGCATAAATGGGTACACCTAAGGTTTGATACTCATGCATTTGAGAATGACTTTCATATCCAGTTGAGTGCCACTAAAATGGTCGTGTTTTGTACTTGTCTTAATATTTTCTCATTTCAAGTGGTGTTATCAAAGTGGGGAGTGTGGGATGGGGAACAACTATCTTTCAGTAATCCTAATAGTTAATTAGTTAGCCAAACTACCATCATAGGCTTCATCTTCAACATGATCAATAGAGGAAGTTGCCATTTATTTGTGTTATATGCGCAGATTAAATTCCAGTGATCCAGATACTATTAATTAGGTGTGTCTAGCTAAAATTTCTTCATCTGATTCTGATATTTAAAACTAACAAACATAAACGTTACCTTTTTCATATCCCAGTTCAATTTTATCCTTTAAGGAGTCCTTTCTGGACCAGTCCTTCTCAAATTTGCATCCCTCACCTGTCACTTTCTAGCACTGAACACCAACTGATCTACCATGGAATTCACATGGTTGTATGTGTATTATCTGTCTCTCCTACTTACTAGAGTAGAATCTCCATGAGGGCAAGGACTTTTGTCTTCTTTTGTTCCCGCTTTCTTCTCATACCTCCAAAAATGCTGGGCACAGAGTTAACCTAGCAATAATATTTTTGAGATAAATAAACTAATAATCAAATAGATACACATGAGTATATAATTTTATATTATTATCAAGATGGGGTAGAATTTTAACACATATGCCTCTGAAATCCCTTACTGTCAACACATGACATTTTTCATTTTATTTTACATTTGTGAAATAAGGCAGTTTCAAAACTGTCCTCAGAGTTGCCAAGTTTCCTTTAGCATTTCTTTTAAATCATTAAGTAATTTTTACTTTTGAGTTGTTAAACAATACTGGCCATTTCATTTATAACACAAAAGCTCCCTCTTGAGTGTTCAATGTCTTTTAAAAATTTTACTTTAATTCCTAAATTGACAAATAATAATTGTACATATTCATGGGGTATGTATTAACGTCTTGACACATTATAATGTATAGTGATTAAATCAGAGTAATTAGTATATTCATCATCTCAAACATTTATAATTTCTTTGTATTGAGAACATTCAATATCCCCCTTTTTGCTATTTGACGTCTCGGTGCAGGGCTAACATTCAGAACAGAACAAACCTGACAATAACAAGATGTATAAAATTTGGTTGCCAAATTAATACTAGAAGCAAAATGATAATTTCTTCCCAGACTGAAAAGCATTAAATTGTTACACTGATTCATGAGATGAGACCTGCTCTTATAAGGAACTAATTGATAGGGTGTCTCTGACAGCTCCTCATGCACATGGCCTTTGCCCTTTCTGTAACACAGGATTTCGAGACTCTGTCTCAAAAAAAAAAAAAAAAAAAAACATGCTAACTTACCACCTCCAAGAAGTGCAGTTCACTGAACCACCCCCACATTATCTGACTATATTGAAATATAAAGTACTACATTTAATAGAAAATATAATATTTCACCTTTAAATATTTATATATATGTAAGAAAACATCTTCTTTTAGAGCCAAAATAATAATATCCTAACATAATTAGTAATTCCTTAATATACTTAAATACCCAATCCATATTTAATTTTCCCAACTGTCCTAAGAATGTCTTTTGTCTCTATTCTGTGCAAATCAAGATACAAAGCAAATCTCTAGATTGCATCTCTTGTTTATTCCAAGTGGCGATGATGCTCTGCCTTGAAAAGAATGCATGTTGATTGTTGTATAGAACACTTACAATGTCCCACCTTCCAAATTTCCCTGTGGTTTTATTTGGCTTGCATATTTTATCTATTGCTGTGTAATATTCTAATTACACAGCAATAGATAATATTGTAATTATCTATTGCTATGCATATTTTATCTATTGCTAGCTGTGCTTGTGCATGCACCTTTGTTATTGATGTTGTTTGTGGTTGGTTTTAGATGAAGAGGGAAGAAATTATGGTAGTGGTGTCATTAACATTGTGCATCTGGGTCATCAAATCACATGGGAGGTGTTTATGCATACAACTTTAACACTTGTTACATAAACAGCCACAGTAAAAGCAACCAGCCTGAATATCCACAAACACTGGAATGGAGCTGACACGATAATTTTTTGCTTAGACCCATTCATCACAAATTAAGGAGAATTTCCCAATGGGTTGCAAAGTGTGTCAATAAGTGCTATTGATACCACAACCTTTCTCAAAGTCAGTATCCAAATCATTCCAAAAAGTCAATGCCAATTTTATCTATTCATATTAAGATTCATTTATCCTTGGTTTGTTAATCTTCACCATGTGAAAGCTGTCTGCTTTTAGTTCGATATATTATTTCTGCTTCTGCCTCCACCACCATCTCAATTTCCTTGGTGATTTGTGTGTGTGAGAGAGAGACAGAGGGAGTTTGCATATTAGCACTTCATTAGGTTAGAAAGTCGAATGCCTCTGATCTTTCTCTAATGGATGGCATTTAAGATACATTAATACCTTAAATAGTCCTCCTACTTTGTTGGGCCAGCTAATTTATTATTATTATTATTATTATTATCATTATCATTATTATTATATTATTTGAGACAGAGTCTTTGTCATTCAGTCTGGAGTGCCGTGGTGCGATCTCAGGTCACTGCAACCTCCACCTCCCAGGTTCAAGAGATTCTCCTGCCTTAGTCTCTTCAGTAGCTGGGACTACAGGTGCGCACCACCCAGCTAAGTTTTGTATTTTTAGTAAAGACGAGGTTTCACTATGTTGGTCAGGCTGGTCTCTTAACTCCTGACCTCAGGCGATCCACCTGCCTCAGCCTCCCAAACTCCTGGGATTACAGGTGTGAACTACCACGCCCGGCCTAATTTTATAATTAAAAGATGAATTCCTCAACATGTCTCATCTATGGCTTAGAAAAATTCAATTGAGTCATATCAGCTGGAGACAAAATCACCTTTGAAATTTGTTGGCAACTCCATCAGCCTTTGTGACCATAAAGAATTTTGTTTCTGGACATGTCTCGTTAGTGTTCTTTGGCGGCTGCTATGGATATAACTACTTGTGGCAGAATAGTGGCATTCCTTTGATGGCCTCTCATTTAGGTCCCTAATACAGGGTTGAAACATGTTGCCATTTCCTATGAAATTCAGGACCCAAGTGTTTTCTTAATTTTCCTTAATGGGCCATTCAACTTTTCCACTATGAGGGCTACTTCATATAACTGTGAATGACTCATTGACTAGCCATGCTACTTGCCTGTTCGGCATAATTTTTGCCCTGCCTTGAGTTTTCATCTCTGAATTCCAGTGTCAGAGGTTCCATATCTTGCACACAGTTTTTCACACTCTTGATTTTACTCTGGCCAGTCACAGCTGAGGAAAATATGCAGTTTCCCTCTCTCACTGTAACTCCCTCACAATGAGAAAACAGATTTTGCTGCTTTTAAAGGTACTGTATAATCCAATGGTTCCCTGAAATCAGTCCTTTGGGAATTTGGCCTTCAGTTTTATTTAAAAATCTGAGTAAATTATCACATGGGACTCTTCACTACTTCATTTAAAGAAAATTGCACATTCACAAATGGAAGTCCTTTTCTTGACAATTGGAGATAGTGTATATTTTATGCCGGAAAGACCAGATGTCTCTTTGTTCTCTTCTTGACATGCCTGTGAAAGGGTCTTAGGATAGCACTATCTCCAGTTGTCCCAGGCAATTTTAATTAGATTTTAGGCCTCCAGAAATGCACTCTCTCCATTTGTTCTTTTGGAAGTCTCTCTTTCACTGTTTTGATAGATCACACACTCAAATTGGTATTGATGAATCACTTAGTGCTTTCTTTAGTTCTTTCCCCAAAACTGTTTTTCTATTACTTAGAAACTATTTCCAATTGTTGACCATATAGACAGTCATTATCTGAAACCTGGAAAAGTATGAGCTTCTGAGAAATCTGATCCCTGTGCTTAATACAGCCATCCAGATTTCCTGAAATTCAAGATATTATACTAACCGGCCTAGTTCTTGCTTTACTTAGAAATGTCCGGTATTAGGGTTAAAAGCACAGGCCTTGCCATTAACCTCCTTACTGTTGTAAGGACACAGCTTCTGTAGCCAGAGTTTTTGTGTTCTCTATGTAAATCTCTAAATTAACAAGAAGGTTTTCTTAAAGATTTATTTTACTGGTGTAAAGTACACTTTTTAAATAACAGAAGGCCCAGCAGTTCACTAGCAGTATCTTAGTATAATGTACACATTTGCATGATTTGGCCCCTTCATGAAGGTACCAATTCTATTTTAATTGATTGAGACAAACTGAACAACTTCTTTAAACAATCCAGAGCGTGAACAACCCTATATTGCTGTTGGAAGTTCTATTTATATGATCGTAGGTACATGTTCTATTAGGCCTCAGTTATAGAACGTCATCAATAGGGCTACATAAATGTCCTGGAAGATCATAATGAGCCCTACAACTTATCTACACAATTTGATTGTTGCTGTAACCTTGATTATCCAGGAAAAGGTACATTGTGTTTTTCTGCAAAGTGAAAGCAAATTATCTCTTATCAGTGTTCTGGTGAAAAACATAATAGAGTTAGAATTCAGCTTCTGGGAATAGCAGATTATGTAATTTGGCCAAACCTTTTACTGAGATTAAGTAGAAAATCTAGAAATAAATAAAAATAAAATTAAAAAATATAAATATGTAATATAGGTATATGTAAGTACACATATATATCAAGTCTCAGATTATATCTATAATGTTTTATATTAAGTGCATTCAATCAAAAATAACTGGACATACA
Organism: Pongo pygmaeus; assembly: GCF_028885625.2. Classification (NCBI taxonomy): domain Eukaryota; kingdom Metazoa; phylum Chordata; class Mammalia; order Primates; family Hominidae; genus Pongo; species Pongo pygmaeus. Next base: position 86,395,449 of record NC_072388.2, read on the forward strand.
AGGAAATGCAAACACAAGACAAAGTGAGCAAAATATATATGCAGAAATACTAGCAAAAGAGATAGTAGTGTTTTAATTATGAACTTTATATTTCTTTTTATGCTAAATATTTAAGTTCCTAATTTGTATCATTCTTCTGTATAAATAATATTTTCAAAGTAACAATATTATTTTTACTTCCACTATGATTACTAAAGATATTTTAAGCTTTCTTTTTGGCTCTTTTTTCCTTAGAATATGTCCTACTTTGTATATGCAATCTTTCCATAAAGTCACTCACAATAGTTTCTCTCTCTCTGCCACTCCTAGTATGAGACTTATGAAGACAATTCTTCAAAAACACTCTGAATGGACTTGCAGTTGTTGTGAAGCTTTCTAGAAAATCTGCAGAAACAATTCAATCACTCAGCAGAGAACTCTTTGCAAATAAAAAGACAAAATTCTGGGTTAACAAATATTGAGGGAAATAGAATTGGCCATGGTTTGTATGACATATAGTCTCATATAAAACACAATCAAGGGTATCATATGGGGCTTCTATTACAAGATGAGATTTGTGTGTGATCAGTTTCCCATTAATATTATTTCATAAAGAATCACTTTAAAAGTCCAAGTATCTTATATGGAAAATACATCTGCTTCGTTCAAATAACGCCAGGTGCTGACATTTTCAGTAGTCTCAATCCCAGAAAACTAGTTAATTCTTGAAAGATACAATAATAAATATGTATTAAATTTACCTTCCTTGATTAAGCCACAGCAGTTAAAAACAACCTCATGACTCTCAAAAACCTTCAAAAATTTTGCAAGTGCTAAAACAGCAAGATTCTAAATGATGCCCAAATCAATTTGTGATATTTCAAAAATTACAATAAGCTGTATTTGTTCATGGAAAGAATCCTCTATTTCTGATTGAACAACCTACTCTTGACACAATTAGGTTCATTTTTTACATTGCATTTAAGTTTTAGAAAAAGGTGTTTTCTTCTATTTGAGTTTTATTTATTTTATAATTATATAAAATGTTTACATTGTACTGTTTGGCCCAGTCCTTTCCTTACTTAGGGCTTTTCAATCTTATGGTTAAAAGCATGATCCAGCTGGGTGCAGTGGCTCAGACTGTAAATCCCAGCACTTTGAGAGGCCAAGGTGGGAAGATCGCTTGAGTCCAGGAGTTTGAGACCAGCCTGGACAACATAGAGAGATCTCATCTCTACAAAAAAAAAAATTAGCTGGGCATGGTAGTACATGCAAAGAAATCGCACTATTTTATATGCCCACCAGCAATGATAGTTCCAATTGTTCCATATCCCTACCAACATTTGGTATTGCTAGTCTTTTTAATTTTGGCCATGCCAATTTGTGTGTAATGGTACTTTACAGTGGCTTAAACTTATATTTCTCTGATAAATAAGGACGTAAAAAATCTCATGTGCTTGTTGAAGAATCTTACATGTCCCTCTATTAAGCACTTACTCATACATTTTGCTCATTTTTAACATGCTTGAAAGAATTTAAAGTTGCTTTAAGGTAAATCTTAAAATCAGGTAAAGTCTTTCAATTTTGTAGGTCTTTCAAAAATTGTTTTTGCTAATTTAGGTTCTTTGTATTTCCACATAAAATTTAGAAATAATTTGTTAATTTCTACCAAAAAAAGCCTATTAGGATTTTGATTGATTTTTAGTTAATTTGAGAAAAATTGACAACCATATTTAGTCTTCCAATTCATACATATGGTAAATATTTTCATTTAAATCTTCTTTAATATCTCACAGCAAAGTTTTATAGTTTGCAGCGTACATGTTTTGCATATATTTTGTTAAACTTATCCATAAGTATTTATCTATTCCTTTTTATGTTTTAAGAGGTTTTTATTCCTACTTATAAGCCACAAGGTGTTAGTCACATGCTTTGAAGAAACATTTCCACCACTTTCCCTTTAGCCTCCTGCACAATCATCTGGGTATCAATTTATTTTTCTCCTAATTCAAAAAGTAGGCTTTTGCCCCCAAGCTATTAATTCCAGTTACACGTTCAAACTTATGGTTATACCATTTCAAATACTCTAATCAGCTTCCTATCTTTTTCCAATTTAACTAGTTTTTACTATATAAATATTACTGTTTTACCAAAATATCGGATTCTACTTTTTCTACTCTTTTAAACAACTTTAAAGAACTCTACATTTACCAGAAAAGTCATCCCATGGGTCTCAGTACCACTTAACGCTATTTTTGACTATTGACAATTTGAATGTCAGTGAATCTTTATGCTATTGTATGGGCGATTTTCTGGATTATGCATGACTAGTTTGGAGCACTCCAGTTCTCTGTGTAAAATTCATTGAATCGCTAGGTTCTGGGAGCTTCCATTGTGCCCTGTGGTACCCTGTGCCAATGTTGGCTCTGTTTCTCTGACTTAGTATGGCTGGTAGGGGTTAGTAAGTTTATGTAATACCTGCTATCTTCTAAGGCATCATGTTTGAGCAATTTTCTCCTGAAATCTAGGATAACTTTCACTATTTCACAATAATATTATTTCACAATAATTTCCTATTATTTTTCAGGACCTCATTTTCTGCTAATTATTCTCAACTCTCTCTCAGTCAATGTATTGCCTTTTTGTTGTTGTTGTTGTTGTTGAATGGCTAAGGGTAATCAAATCTTCCCAAGAATTCTAACGGCATGGCTTCTATTACAATGTAGGTGGTTTCTGTACTCCCTAATACGTTAACTCTCATCTCTATGTGAAATGCTTCTGGAAGCATTGTAAGCATAATTTCCTTCATCAGAAATGATTTCCCAGGGATTCTGCCACTACTCAAGTTTTAAGAAAGTTTTCTGCCTCTTGATAAGTCCCTCCCATCCTGGCTTTCTTCTTTTAACCTTTATTTGACTTCTACAATATTTTTTCCAACCCTTTGCCATTACACAGTGGTTCTAGCTATGGGTAAGTCTTTTTGGCCTGCAAGCCAGAATATACTTCAGTAGTGGAGGCATCTCCTTCTTTAGTAAGCTCTATAAGTACATTGTCTCATTCTTGATGAGTCTAATTAATGTTATAATTTATTATCATTTTTTATCTATATTCTGAGAAATGAGCTCTTCTCTTTCCTTTCCTTTTCTTTTCTCTTTTCCTTTCTTTGCTTTTATTCTTTTCTTTTCTTTTTGTTCCTAACTGTATTCTTTCCATGTGGTTTGTACCTGTAGTCTGGTGTAAGACTTTTCTTCCTCACTCAGCAGTTTCACCTCTCTGTATCATGTGGCATCTCCTGATTAATTTCTGTATTTTCCATAGGCAGCATTTTTTTGGATGGTTGACACTGTTAAAATCCTTAGGTAATGAATCAACTGGTTGGGGCTTAAAAGGATATCATCCTTCTAGCTTCTTATCACCTGAGTATTTAGAGAGCTATTTTCTATTCTTAACTATTTTCCCCCTTTCTATATTTGAAAACCCAATTCTACCCTTTTTCTATCCTTTTGTCTCACATTTTAAACAAAGATGTACCTTCAGCAGCCAAGGTAATCAATATCCCCTAAATGTCAGAACAACTTGCTACTTGCCACTTCTCTTTTAACTTGTCTACCATTGAGTATGACAGAATCGTTTTTTAATATCCATTTAATAATCATTTTTCCTTTATGTAACACATAAATTTAGACAGAGATATGGTGACAAGACCACAGGGCCTCTGTGAGGCTCAATATGCAGTCATTCTCCCCAAAGACTCAAATTTAAATAGTCTGGAGGATGCCTAACCATTACTATGTTTTAAAGTCCCACAATGTTTTTAGCCATAAGTCTGGATGGAGGAAATTCATAACTGCAGAGCTCTGTAGATGGTAAGTCTGCTGTTGACTAGGACATATCTCTGCTAGGAGCACAACAATGTTTCTAGCCAAGCACCAAAACAAACACACCTTATTTCTATAATGACTCCCATACTGATAAACAAACCCCTCGGTGTGGAGCTTGATAACAATATTTAAAGAGTTTAATTGACCTCCCTAGCATGTTTTTCTTTTAGTTTGCTTTGGGTTCTCAAACACAAATGGGCTTAAGGCACAGTTTAAGCTTTATAACGTATGTATTCACTACACTGTTTACTCTCAAGTATTTTTAAAGTAAATGACTACACAAGTGATATAACAAGATTAAGATTAAAATGATGAAAACACCACTCCCCCAACTTGGAGAAAAACAAAGAGGTTCCCTAAGATAATTGAATAATTGTTTATTCTTCACGTGTAATGATTAAAAAATGGGTACTTCAATGCTTAGTCCTTATCAAAATCTGTTGCTTCTGTATCTTTCATAAACTAGAGTGCTGCACAGTTGGTTGAACATAATTTTTGTCAAGGCTGTCTTTTTCAAGTATCTTTATCTCTGCTTTTATATTAATGCAGTGTTTTTAAACATCTGCACCAGTGTCTTTTCTTAAAATACTTTTCTATAATTGAATTTAAAACACACACATCAGAGATTTATAGTTTTCAAAAGCCTTTACTGAGAGGTCATTTCAGGTGATAAAAGTTTTAAGAAAAAACCACAGGTACCAGAAATAATGTATTACTTCATACAAAATGTCATTTAGAATGATGGCCTCTGCCCTTTATCCAAGGCAATACATTAAAAAAGGTAAGTTTTAACTTCCAGAATAAGTTTTTAAAAAGCTTAATATTTTATACTTCTGATTCAAGTATGTAGGAACACTTAAATTATATCCAATAGCAGAAAACCAGGACAATTCTTTAAAAGAATAAAATGCTTTCAAATGTATTATAATTGTACATAAATTGCAAAGATTCTTTTAATGCCAACCATCCATGCCCCACAGAAACCACTGACTTAGATCTCTCACTGATTATAAGATATTTTAAGGGGAAAAAAGCCAAGCAATTGAAATTCTGAGGTCTAAATATGCAATGGATAAATGCAAGACACGTATGTCGGTATCCATACCCACAAGCTAGAGACTACCAGAATTCCACTTGTATTATACAAAACTGGTCTTATTGCTTGTAATAAGGGAGACCATATAACATGGGGAACCATGACGGTATGTTCTTAAAAAGATGCTAGTAGGGATGGGTTATAAACGTTTAGCTTTGGGTAGATGGTTTTGGCAGGGTCAGGCATGATGGTTCAAGAAAGAAGTGCTTTGCTGTGGATTGGGTCATATCTAGATGTATAATAGGATATGTGTTAGGCTGAATAATTTCCCCTCCTCAAAGATATCTAGGTATTATTCTCTTGTTCCTGTGGATGTTACTGTGTTTTTCTAAAAGGAGGTCTTTGCAGATGTGATTAAGGATCTTGAGATGGAGAGATTATCCTGAATTATCCAGGTGAGGCCTTAATGTGATCATGAGTATCATGGGGGTGGAGGGAGATTTGACTGCAGACATAAAACGAGAAGGCCGGCTGGGTGTGGTGGCTCATGCCTGTAATCCCCCCACTTTAGGAGGCTGAGGCAGGTGGATTACTTGAGGTCAGAAGTTTGAAACCAGCCTGGCCAACATGGTGAAACCCCATCTTTAATAAAACTACCAAAAAATTAGCTGGGCATGGTGGCTCACGACTGTAGTCCCAGCTGCTTAGGAGGCTGAGGCAGCAGAATCCCTTGAACCCAGGAAGCAGAGGTTGCAATGAGCTGAGATTATGCCACTGCACTCCAGCCTGGGCAACAAGAGCGAGACTCAGACCAAAAAAAAAAAAACAGGAGAAAGCCATGTGAATACAGAGGCAGAGATTGGCACCACAAGAAGAATGGCCAGGGTCAGCAGAAGTCGTAAGAGATAAGGAAGAATTCTTCCTTAGAGCCTTTGGAGGCAACTTTGCTGATCCCTTCATTTCAGACTTCTGACCTTAAGAAGTGTGAGCGAATAAATTTATGTTGTTTGAAGCCACCAGCTTGTAGTAATTTCTTACAGAAGCCATAGGAAACTAGTGCAAGTATCTTGAAAATTTATATATCTAGGAGGAAAGAGGAAGGAAGCAGAACTAAAGCTGTCCTTGGGAAGGAAGCAGAAGTGACAAGTGTTAGCTGGGGGAGGGGATGTTTGAACATCTTTGTGTTCTGCATAGTTCTGCATACTGTTCATGTTTTGTCTGTGCTCAGACATAATTATGGAGGGGTATGTTTTTTGTCTCACTCCATCATGGTCTCAGAATGACCTTCTCTGATGTGTATTCAATAAAATTGTTTATATTCAACAGGAGAACATTAAGGTCTAACTGTTTGTTCCAGGCCAGTTCCCAGCTGACAGTTCTTAAGACTATGCTTTTTTTCTTATTACTAATTTGATGAGTGATATTGGTCCTGCTATTTAGCTCTTCTGAACATCACCATTCACTTTAATCATTCATTCCTCTCATTCAGGTTGCAAAGAGGGAAACAAATAAGTAAATATATAACATGCCAATAGAAGATAAGTGCTTTAGAGAAAATTAAGTGAGAAAGAGGCAAGAATGCGTTGGAAGGATTGCTATTTTAAAATAAGGGAGTAAGAGAGGGCTCACTGACAAGGTAATATTAGAGAAGGAACCTGAAATAATAGTGGAAGGAAGCCAGGGGAAAGCACTGAAGGTGGAGGGAACAGTGATGCATCAGAAGATGTGTGGTGCCTTCCAGCAAGGAGGCTGGAGTGGCGGCGGTAAGGAAGAGAGTAATGGGAGACGAAATCAGTGAGGACACTGGTTGCTGGGGAGGGGTGTTTGGAGGCCTCTAACAGAGAAAAAAGTCACCTGGGTGGGATGGAACAGAAGTGTGACATAATCTAATTCACCTCTGAAAAGATCACTCTTCTTTCTCTAGAGGAAGAGAGATAATGTAGAAGAAATAATAGAATATCACCATTTTATGGCCCCTAATAAAAATAACTGATTCATCATTGATTCATCATTTCAAAACACCTAGGTGAAAGGCTGATGGGAAATTGGATAAGTGTGTGATGTCAAAGCCTCATTACTTCTTGATCAAGTTGGGGCTAATTCAATTTTACAATGGATGAATCTGGCCACCATCAGTTTAACCCTGGGAGTGAAAACAGCACAGCTAACAGTGGGAAAGTGAGACCTGAGGTGCCCACTGATAGGAAGTGTAAGGTTTTTGTATCAGTTTGAACCCTGAGAGTGCGCCAACAGACAACACGAGGTGGTATGGAACAATATGCTGTTTTAACGAGTGCCTGGGTGCAGGCAGGCTGAGGCCTAAAATGGCATCAGCACCAAGTGATGACAGGGCAAAGGTTTTATAGTCTCCTGTAAACAAGAACTGTCCTAGTCTGATGTAACTGCCATGTTGTACCCAAATGGCCTCTTTCTTGATCTTCAGGGGTACATGTCTTCTGGCCGGCTCTTTTCCTGCTTCTGCTATTTTGCTGGTGCATGCTGCTGATGCCAAGTGGCCTTGCGCCTTGGGGCTGGGCCTGAGAAGGGAGAAGTTACTCATCCCCTTAAGCTTTCAGGCCCTGGGGGGAATCTTACAGGAAGGAATATGCTGTATTAATATAAAACATACTTCTGAGATGTTCTTGCTCAAAGTGTTCAACCCAAACTCAAGTAAGCTTAGAGACTTGACTTCCAGTTTGCAGGAAATCCAGGGTTACAATGTCAATGACACTACAGAGAAACAATTAGACAAATTCAAAAGGTGTAACATATTATAAAGCAACCAGTCTGATCATTTCAATAGGTTAATGGCATTTATGAAAAGATGCTCTAGGTTAAAAAGTGACGTGAGCCATTAAAGGCATAAAGGATCCTTTAAAAGCCTGAAGCTTCAGGCCCTAAGTGTAGATATTCTGATTCAGTAACAATCAAATGAGTTGCTGAAAGAGAGTGCCTTTGGTCTCCTCTTTGAAAAACACTGGAAGTTATATCTAAATTGGAACTCATGCTCTGGCTATTTCTCACAGAAACTCTTGGGTCCATACAAGGGGTGGAAGGCCTGTGGTTCATGAGCTCTGTATTTCTCATAATCTTCCATTCCAGCTTCCCACAGAACCACCTGTGGGACTTTTCAAATACAATAATGTCTGGGCCTCTTTCAAGACCATTTAAATTTGAGCCTCTGGGAAGAACAAATGGGCACTGGTATTTCTTAAAAAAAAATAAAAAATAAAAAATCTTCTTTAGTGATTCTAACTGTGGCTGGATTTGAAAACCAACTAAAGTTTCTTTAAAATTTTAGGCTATGCAATGTATATTCCAATGATAAGAAGCTAAACCTGAATTTTAATGGGAATTCATAGAATTATACCAGTTATACCATTCCAACAAATACAGCTTACATTTTAAACTGTTGTATTTGATTTTTAAAGAAAAAACGGCTTTTTTTAAAGCTGTGATTAGAATAATCAGGGAATAAAAAAAGAAGGTAAAAATTAAACTTTACATGTCTGCTGATGTAGAATTAACTAGTACCAACAGTATTTCATCTTTTCACAAAAGGAGATTGTGTAGCTTGCCCCAACCCCTGCGGAGCCTTGGCCTTGACAGATTTGCTTCATAGTGGGGACAGTACAAAGCCAGCAACACTGTTTTGGCCTTTCCCAAGATTAATTACAATTTAAAGGAATAGCATGTATGGAAAGAAAAACTTGATTTATAGTGACAATTATAGGATAATGGGTAGGGAAGTTATTAAAAACTAAGACACTGAGGGGGAAAATCTGAGCTATGAGTGTCAATTTGGGTCTAGTGGTAGACTGAAGAACATAAGTGGGGCTCAAGGAAGGAAAGGAAAACTGGCATCTGCTAGCAAGGGAAGTCAAAACCATCTTTATTTTGAAATGACTGCACTATTCTACACACCAGAACAATATGCAATCGTCCTTATAATAAAACTCCAAAGGAGGGAAAACAACATGCATTTCCTGATAAGGCCATGGCCTATGTAGTCTTCTCCAGAAAACCAGAGGCAACATTGGTTTGATCACAGCTCATGCTGCTTAGTTTTTGGAGAGGCCATGTAGCACAGAGGAAGGAAACAAGGATTTCAAATTAGACCAATTGTGTTCAAGTCTTGGCTTTGCTGTTGACTCTCCAGTGGCCTTGAGTATATTACTTAATTTTTGCCTTTTCCATTTGTCAGATGAAATTAACAAAGTCTAAATCTCCCCATTAAATACAAGATTGAGATTGAAGTCTCAGTTTTGTAAGCTATAAACTTTGTGTAGTGGTTATTACAGCTATCTACTAGGATATTTCAGTAGCTTCTGGACTTCCAGAAAAAGGAAGGATAAAGGTCCAGTATTGATGTTCGATAAAGATTTATTGAATGTACAAAGTATGAATGATTGAATATGCAGAGCAAAGAGGAAGGAAAGAAGAAAGGGAGGGACGGAGGGAGGGCAGGAGGGAGGGAGGGAGGGAGGGAAGGAAAGAAGGAAGGAAGGAAGACAGGCATTTTAAAGCATTGTAAATATTTTATTCAAACAAAGAATTATTTATCATGAGTTAATGAGCTCTTCTCTTTGCCATGCACAATGCTGGGTACTATGATTAGAAAGGAGACATGGAACAAAAGGACTCCTAAAAACCTTACTGAGCACCCACTCAAATCTCAGTTTAATATAAGAGGAAACTTAATAATTTAGTTTTCTGTTGACATACTGTGAGATTTTTAGGTCATTTTAATCTCTCTCAATAAGCATAGTGGAATTAAAATTTGCAAAGATGAGGCCGTGATACTAAGGCATCAACTTGTGTCTACTTTTCCTTTTGATTAGGATTGTATGGACTCATCCATCTCAGAAAACAAAAGATAAGTGGTCAGAGATTATACACCATGAATTTCCACAAACCTGATTTTAAAAATCTCCAGAAAACATAATTAAACTCATATAATACCTACCTTCTGCCAGAAGAAAAGCACATATATTATTGCCCCTAGAAAAGAAATATTCAAGCAAGCTCAAGAGTAGAATGTACGATCAGACAATTTAGAAAATCTGAGGGACAATCCAGCTGAGGTATTAATAGACATACCCTCTGCTTTCATCTGGTATGAAGTACTTTCTCTTTCCTGAAGTCCTTCCTCTATGATACTAAGTCTCTCGTGACCTATGCTGTTAGATATCTTCCAGGCACACTGCTCTGTAACAAGGACATTTTTGAACTTCAATAACTAGACCTCTTTATGAGGTGCAAAGATGCCCCATGTTATATTAAACTCAATTCTATAAGTAATAATAGGGTCATGCTATGAAGTTTTGGGATATTTAAACTGATTGACTCATAAAGCTTTGCTTTGGTCTAGCAGGCAGGGTATTAATAGTAGGAAGAACACAGGATAAGGAATCAGAAAGCCTAAATTTAGGTGGTTGTGTCTTCTGCTGATTAATAATATAATTGGCATAACCAAGTACCTCTTCTGTATCTCAGCTTTCTCTCCTATCAGTGGAATGTGTTACTGTCACCCCTACCCACATCACAGAGTTACCATGATACAAATAATGAAAATATGTTGGTAATACATCTTACTATAAGAATGATTAATTCCTTATTATTTATAAGGATTTTACATGTGATCTATTTTCTCAGTTTCCATCAGTCCTCTAAATTTCTTGGTGAAAGCACGAGAATTGTCCCTGGTGTGCAAAGAATCACGAGACTACACTGAGCCCAGTGTTATCCCTCCTATTCACCACTGGTTTAAAGCCATCAAGATGAATCATGCCATGTGGTGCCTGTAGATTGCATTCAGATTATTGAAGGATTTCTATTTAACTTCACTTTCCTCAGTCTATTTCATACATCTTGAAGCTTATTATTCAACTATTATGTTATTTCCCAATTTGTCTATTTGCTACATTTCAATGGCCTTGTCTAGATCTCATAGTCCCTTTCACTCATTGCTTCAGTTGTTATACCTAAATAGTATATTTTGTGTAGACTCATAAAAATGTTAAAATATATGTATACTCACTCAATTACTGATTTAGCCCTAATTGCCAGACACTTAATAGAATTTGGTGGGATCACTTCTGGCTTTCCTAAGAACTTGGGCACTTTTCAACTACTCCCTCTGGATCCTGGTTTCCCCTTTGTAAAAGATGAAAAAAATGAAAAGGAAAAGATATTGCACAATAGTTATATTTATGAAATAGTAAAGCTGATTGTAAAAATGACAGAAGAAAATATCGCAGCATTGATTCTACAAAGACTCCTTTGATCAACAGCAATGCAAATCCTAAACCAATCTTGTAAATATACTGAAAAAAAGTCATGAAATTTCAGTAATATTCACTCTCTCCCTGGTCTTAAACATTGCTAGTAGAATTATAGATTGGTTAACTCTTTTAGAAGATAATTTGGCAGTATATATCAAAATTACAACTGCGTTTTGCTTATGACCTAGTAATTCTACTTTACAGGTACCCAAAGATGTATATATAAAAGTGTTCTTTGTATCATTTATTGAATTAGAAAAAGGTAATGGAAAATACATATTCACTGGTAAACAATTAAAGTGAAAACATTTTATTGAATATGTTGGAGGTATGAATATATTGATGTGAAAAGATCTTCAAGACAATTAAGTTACCAAAGCAAGTCTCTTAATATGTACAATGTAACTGTATTTATGCTGTATATAATCATGTACACACACATGCGTACTAGATGACTAGTAGCACACAGAAACATTGACAGTGGTTGCTTCAAGGATAGGAAAAATGTGAGCAGATAAAAAAAGATTTTTATGTTTTGTTCTAATCACTTCTCTATATTTTGAATCAGGTATAATGAGAGAGTATCCCTATACTATATATGTGATGAAAACCTAATATTTTTACAATAAGTATTTCACCTTTCTGGAATATGACAAGGACAGAAAAAGAGATACAATATTTTTAATTCCATGATTTCTTTTGGTGCACTTTGATTTATTTTAGTTTCTGAGTACACAGTACAAAATGTATAACTGGCTGTATGTAGAACCGTAATCCAAATGTCTCAGGCATACTCTTATTTGTTTCTTTCAATAAATATTTTTGAAGTGAACATATAAATAAAGGAATTAAGAAGTGAATTGTAAATATCAGTAACACCAAGTGCCTACTAGCTTACTCAAATATACATATTCTTACAAAGTTCATCCACAATCTCAGCCCCCAAAATTTCTTGGATTCTCTAAGAGACAGAATAGGACTTTGACCACCTCTATTGCTCCAGGCTTCTTCACTTTGTGTATCTTTGGTGAAGTCTCATTTATTCTCATTGAGTTTGTCCCACTTCCCATAGTTGTGGCTGTTTGGGAGAACACAAGGGGTAGAAAGTGCCTAGCACAGTGACCTCCTGTGCTGTCCAGGCCCTGCCAAGCAGCCACAGCCTGGTGGCTCCTCCACAGTGCCTCTGCCCCTCCTGAGCTACCATCCACATGGAGGCTGACAACTTCAAACAGTTGATTTCTGCCCTGCCCATAGGCTGCCTGTGCCCTTGGCTCTGCCACCTTCCTCTAGATTTCCAGGATGTACTTGACTTGACCTTCTAAAGCTCTTAAGGGTGTGAGGCATTTGTTTCTCATCTGCCACTGCTGGAGGTTCCTCTCTACCTACTTCTGGACCCTAGAGCTTTCCAGACACTCAGGAAATTCATTCTCTTCTTGTACCCAGTTGTTAAGATAAACCTGAGCTCGCTTTGAGTTTTCTAGTTAAAGCCTCACTTACCCTAGCATCATAACATTATCTTTCTAAATCCTAGGAATCCATTTTGATGATGGCTAAACCAATTCTTGAGGGATCAAGGAAAACTAAGATAAATTTTGCAGATTTCAATTAACCTCAGGTTTATGATTACAGTCTTTCTCGGGACAATTTTTTTTTTCTGTTCTTATATTGTAGCATTGCCAGATGATGATGAGGTTGATGACGATGATAATGGTAGTGATGGTGGTGGTAAAGATGACCCCTAGTGCCTACTGAGCCTTTCCATAGCCCCACCTCTGCGTTCCCCCCTCTGCGCTCCCACTTCAAACATATAATTTCATTAACCCCCATAACAACCTGCTCAGATCAGTATTGTCAATGGTCCCACTTTACTCTTGAGAAACTAAGAATAAGAGATTTAAACAACTTGGCAAAGCAGTTTGATGTCAGAGCCTACACCCTCAACCACCACTCTGTCCATATTAAGAAGGCTTTAGCTTAAAAGGGAGAACATAAATGAGAACGGATTTCGTACTTTAACATTTTTAAGAACAAAGCCGTCAAATAGTGAAGGAAGTCATATAATGGTTCATTTGTGCCATGCCAACATTTGTAAACATATTGTACTTCAGTGCAGAAAAGTACATTCACATGCCTTCTTTGAATCTAAAGAGGCTATTGTTTTTTTCAGTGAGAAGGAAGAGCAGAAAGTAGAGCAAGCAGAAAGTAGAGCAAGCAGAAAGAGCAAGCAGAAAACATGTTAAAAATTTTTCAGTGAGCCTGGAAAAAGTAGGTAGTGACACTTTGTGACTCCGAGAAAATATTAAGAAAGGAAATCAATATGCTTCTGTTGAAAGAGTCGCAACCTTGGAGGCTCACCAAATGCAAGCAGTATGCCATCTTCCACCAGGCCTTGGTGAGGGATTCATTATCTGGCTGGGAAGCATCATTAATGTTAACTGAGGGAGATCTCAGAAACTGAGACAAGCTTGGGCAGTTCACATCCTCCTGATATTCCAGGTACTTATTTACCTTTTCCTTTATCGAGTCAGGCCTATAATGGAAACTTCCCAGGCACTCATCTCTGAGTAACTCTTTGAACTTAGAACGCTGCAGAGAAATGGCTTTGACTGCAGTTTCACAATGGCCAACATGAGCACCAATTAATCAGTTGGCTTGAAAAGAAAATTGGAACAGGTAGAGCTTGAGACTGGCTTACAGACACTGGAGTTGGAATCATTATTCTGAAATAATCTCCTGCAATTACAAACGAGTAGAGATTTTTTTTTCTCCACCAAACAGAATGCTAAGATAATAATGCTTATTTATTTAATGGAGATGTTGAAAGGTTTATTTAGTTGCTGTTTATAAAGTGTTTGGGAAATGAAAACTGCTATGTAAGTGCTAAATATGATTATTATCCAACCTAGCACTTTTATGTGAACATTCTGTTCTGCTTCCTTCTCTAAGAAGTCTATTTCAGGGAGGCTTACCACCTCCACACAGAGCTTTCAGGAAGGCTTCCACGCTGAGAGTCTCTTGAGAAGCCAGAGTCCCTGATTGCTCTAGACGAGATAAAAATTAAGCCACAGATATAATTCACAGATAAGTGAAAGCATTCTCACAGTGCTTCATAATTCATAACAGGGGTCTCATTAATCAGAAAAGTATCAGTGGAAAATCAATGGAAAAGTCAAACAGAAAAATGAGTAATATCATGGGAGATAGGAGTCTGTGAGAAGAATCATACAGCCCACATTAGCCATGTCATTGAACCACAGAAGGTAGGTTCCTCCTAGAAAGAAACATGAAAAATTAAAGTCATTTGGGCTTGGAACTCTCCACCCAAAGGTTTTCACTCTTTAATTATTAAGAGGCTTCATAATGACCCTTATTATCCTCACTCATGCTTATTGCAACCTTTCTGTGAGCTACAAAATAATTTCAGAAGCTGGAACACATTTCTAAGGCATGGGATCATGTAATTAAAGAGAATCTCCTTTGTTGGGAAATACTTTGGGGTTAGATATACAACCATGGGTTGAGTTCTGAAATCAAGTTTTTTACCTCTTTGAATAAAGAGCATCATAAGAATTCCTTATGACAGTACACCCCTCAAATGTCTGCAGTGAAAATAAATTACTTAACATTGTGAGGAATCTAATGAGAAGAAATAGGAAGAAATTCAGTAATGGAAAGATTTTATGAACCTGAGGAAGTATTTCTCACAATGCCTTTGAATAAGATAGAAACTATCCCACAAAATGTTGAAGTTTTATCCTTTGAACTGAATGCTCTGGAAATTATATTCATTGGAACAATAATGAGACAGTGGAAGAGTGATCCAATTGGTCTTCCTTAACTCTTATTTCTACAAGTTAGTTAGAAAGTCTGGGGAAAAAAAAGCCAGTGCTCCTGTTGCAATTAACATCAGCTGCCTGCAATCAAGCTCAAGCAGCTTGCAGGTGTTTTTAGGGACTTTACTGGAAAATTTTTGACATTTCAGCACAGTATGTCAAACCAGGCCGAGGGTTGAAGGAGATCAAAATGAAACAGAGAGTAAACTTTTAGCAGTTGGCTAATATTGCATTCAATTAAACAAATGACAAATGTTCATTAGAAAATCTGGGGGTGGGGAGATATACACAAAAAAATAAAAATAACCATCATAATTGTGAAAGAATTTTAGTTGATTTATCTGGGTGGATGTGCATGCATGTTGGTGTGTGAGAGGGTGTGATGTCTAACAAGGTTTCCAATAACATTGTTTAAAGTTGTTTTGAAAAAATATATGTCATTCCATTATCATTGGCCTTAAAGGTATCTGTGTTTATGGCAGTGGCTCTCTGTTCTGCAACTAAATGCACTTGGGCAAGATTTATGACATAAACATAATGAGCATTTCAGTATAAAAGTTAAGTGGGCACAAAATTTTCAGAAGGCATTAATTAGAAACAGCTACAATGGCAAAAGGAAGACTGAAGCCAAGGTATTTGCCTTGGCCACTTTCTAATAGCTCTCCAGAGTTCTTGCTATAAAAAAAATAAGGCATGGTTGAAGATGAAAGCATTTCCACTCCCAGATCTTCATTCAATCTTTACATCATTTACAACAGAAATGTCCACTTTCTTGATGAATATGGACTACCTAGAATCAGCATAATGTTAAGTCTTTGGTGGCCTAAAATTCCTTTTCTCAACAATCAATATTAGTCTTCCCAAGAAACTTTGGATACTTACTAGATTTCCTGCTAGTTGTTCAATATTAAGAAAAATACTCAAAATTTGGAAATAGGTGAAAGGATGGCTGCAGGTCTGTTAATATCATACAGGAATATTCTTTAATAGCACATTCAAATAATTATTTAGAGGCTTTGTTTTCTAATTTGCTTTCTACTATAGATTAGACAGTCTAGAATTTGTCACATTTCATGTTAATTTAGAGACTTTTGTCTGCAGAGATGCAAATAATTTAGGCAGGTAGAAAAGATAATCCCAAATGGTATTGTTTCATTGCCTGGTAGGACATTAACCAATTTTGCCTTTATTTTAGCAACACTTTCGGTATGCTTCTCCTGATGGGCTATATATACTTTGCTTCTCAAGGGTTTTTTGAATCAGCTTAATCATACTGCTGTTTCACTCAATAAGTTAAATTTTTGCATATATGTATTTAATATTTATATAAGATTCATATTTTTCACTTTTTAGAAATTATACATGGACATTCTTGGAGGATTTCCCAATGACATGCCCAAATAGATTGAACTGCCAGGGCCAATCAAAGTTGATTTTCTGAGAAATGCACCTACGGGCTGTTTAAACCTAGGGAGGTCTTCTTTGGGTCCTAGGAGTAAATCCCAAGCAATGCTAGGGCTTTACCTTTACTGATTCTTAATTTTGCTGTTGCCTCCCCCTTCCTCCTTCTAATTCTGTGGGGTTTTCTTTGTTAGTTTGTTTAGTTTAATTTTGTTTTGGCTTTTGGTAAGGTCTGTTAGTCTGTCCATACAGACATACATGAGTTTGTTACTCATTTTCATTTGTTTACCTGTCTATCTGTGAACTGAAAGCAAATTTAAAGAATAATTTCATAACCACTGGAGAGTGAAACTTTTCTTTGCAATCTGAACCGATGGGTTTTGTTCTCTATAATTAACATGACCTCCTGCTGAAGATGCACAGTGGAAGCTGCTCCCTTTCTGTGCGTCTTGAGTGTCTGTCACAGAACAACACCATACCCCCTCTTGTGTAAATGTGAAATATTTCCTTACCTCTGAAGAGCACTAATAAATTTAATTATAAATTCTCTCAAAATAAAGGATATCTGTTCTGATTTAAGTGTTAGCATTAATTAATATTTCCAGAATCCCAAGAAAATAAGAAAACTGAAGTTATAATACCTTAAATTTGCCAGACTTTAAAGGAAATAATCTTTTTTTCATAGAAAATAAAAGCTCAGAAGCGTTTTCATAAGAATTTAGTCCATCTAATCAAGCTGACTCTTTAAACTGGTTTTTAATATTGGTTTAAAAATAGCTAAAAATGTGGCACATAATGCAAGTATACATTTCATTTCTTAATAATTTTTTGAAAAATGTTGTAACATTATAAGATTGTGTAATTTTTCCATGAAAAGACTATAATTATGAATGTCTTAAAGTTCTTATAGTTTAGTTCTCAGATAAGCTGACAGTCTTTCTGTAAAATATTTAAATTAACATAATGTAAAATGATATGTTTAATTAAGTTATCGTCCTGACATTTTTACATTAACATCACATGTGTTCTAAACTGTATCTAATTAAATATTATTTGCAAAAACCTTAGTTAACTTGAACCCTTTAGATAATGTGAAATTGAGTTGGTAAATAATCTTTGGACATCTGAATAACCTTTTAAGTGAGATAGAATACTGAAAGAGAGATCTGGAGAGCTTCTAAATAAGACAGAGTAATACAACAGTGTATATAATTCATGGGTTGTATTTTTGCTTTTCAAGGGATAGAGTAGTTTTGTCATATATTAAGAATCAGATTGTTCCAATATGAAATTATTATAAAGAACAAAATGAGTTTTTATATCAAGTTACAAAAGTTTTGAAAACAATCTTATTTGTGTTTGTTTCTAACAATTGAAAATTATCATAAGAAATATAAAATATGTCAAAATGTTGCAAATTTGAGTCATTTTGATTAGTTTTTTATAGTTTATCATTCCTTTACTGCCAAATATTTTATTAATGCAAATTAGAAACTTTTCTCTATGTTAAAATGACAAATGGTCTTGAAGTATTTAGTAATCTCTAAGAGATAGTAAAAGATTAGTCTTTACATTCTGTATCGTCCAGGCAGATAGCAGATTCTCTATCTCACTAGATTAATTTCCTGTGCTATGTGCAGAATTTTATGTCCATGATTTAAAAGATGAAAAAAAGAGAAGGACATAATTTCTTCACTTCTGAAAGAGCTAAGTTTCCTTCTAATTGTTTTACATTCTAAGTTTATTTCAAATATTGCAGTGTTACTTTGATGAGCTGGTAATCTAGCTAATAGTCTCCAGACCTATGCCTCTATCTTCATCAAGAGACCAAATACCTTCTGATAAATCTTTTTATTTTGCCTTATCAAGATCAAACTCCATATTTATGAAATGTGTATGTGTGTTAAGTATCTTTTACATGTAAAACTAGATTTCAGTAGGTACTCAAAAAAAATTCTTCTTTTACATTATATCAAGAGAGATGTTAGAACTAACTTGGTTTGCATAATTAATATGTCCCCTGTTTCTTAGCTGTTCCAACAAGTATAGGAGCTGCATGCTAAGAGTTTATCAAATCAAAGGAAAAGCTCAGCCTACTCCAAACTAATTCTATGTTGGTAAAATACAGCAAGTACAAATATTTTAGAGATTATAAATGTCATAGATTTGTCATGCCCTTGCTGGCCTTAGCATGTTTTTACCCTCAGAGAAAACATTGATCTGAATCTTATAACCCAGTAGAGAATTTCTTTTTTTTTTAATTTATTTATTTATTTATTTATTATTATTATACTTTAGGTTTTAGGGTACATGTGCGCATTGTACAGGTTAGTTACATATGTATACATGTGCCATGCTGGTGTGCTGCACCCACTAACTCATCATCTAGCATTAGGTATATTTCCCAGTGCTATCTCTCCCCCCTCCCCCCACCCCACAACAGTCCCCAGAGTGTGATGTTCCCCTTCCTGTGTCCATGTGTTCTCATTGTTCAATTCCCACCTATGAGTGAGAATATGCGGTGTTTGGTTTTTTGTTCTTGCGATAGTTTACTGAGAATGATGATTTCCAATTTCATCCATGTCCCTACAAAGGACATGAATTTCGCTCTCCTCTGTTCTCATATTGTTGATTACCATAATAAACTAACCACATCCATTTGGGCTTGATGGTTGAAGGTTTTGTTATAAGCCACAGGCTAGAAATAAGCTTTTAACAAAGAAGAACAGTCTACATGCTTCCGTTAAAAGAACTCTATAAGGTGATTTTGACTATTGATATTTTGACAAATAATCTCATGGGAACAGTCTTTCAAGCTTGAGCTACAATCATTTAGGTAACTCTGAGATAGTCCAAAGGGATTGAGTCAAGGTTTCCAGGACCCATTTTCATTCAGAAGCAGACGACTTCATGGAAGCTTACTGCTAACCTCAAACCCAATTTCAAAATTTAACTTACATAGTAAAGAATGGAATGGATGAGAGAAATCTAATTGGGCTTATTTTTTTTTAGAATGTTCACGGTATTAGCTCTGTGTTCAATTGTCATATTTAAAAGAAAAAGTTGTTTCTTCTCACTCGAATATCTCTCTAATCCTTATTTTGTGAATGGTATCTTATTCACTCAGACCCCGAATTTATATATTTTTATATATGTTTTAAATTTATTCATAAATACATATTATTTATATATTCATATATATTAATTTATATACATATTACATATATATGTAAATTCATATGTATGTATTCCGAGTCTCTCTATTTTCTTGGAAATGTACTTATTTGCCAGAATTTGATCTCCTTTTAACCAGGATATAATTGGACAAATTGATGCTGCAATTGAGGCTGCACCTGAAGTAACATATTGGAGAATAAATCTCATGGTAATTAGATATGACAAACACATCATTAAGGAATATGGATTGTATTTCATATGTGGAATTGATGCTCACAAAACCTTCCCCCGAAACTGGAACAATATCTACTCTGTCTTAAAAGGTCTCAGCTTTTATGGACAAGCAGAACCTAATCTGATTTGGCAAACTCTGAGGAGAAAGGAATTCTCCCAAATTTATAGGAAATGCAGGTGCAACCCATAGATATGAATGTTTCAGGTTTGCATTTGGTTTCCTAACCTTGGAATAGAAAATCCAATAGAAGCAATATTTTTTAAAAATCCTCAAGGACAACAGATGTTATTGAAAATGCAATCTGAGATTCCTTATGAATTTTCCAGTCCAACTTAATTATCTGGACTCTGTTCTTGCTCCAGCCTGTGAGCCTCTGGATTTGCTGACCATTAGCAAGGAGGTTAATATGGTTAGTTAACACCTCTTGCTGCACATCTATAACTTAATTTATCAAAACCAGAATAAGAGCAGCATTTTTTTGTCAACAAAAATAATCTTTCAAGGTTATTTATGATCACTGGAAGAACTATTTAAGAAACTTATGCCAAACTTGAAAAAAAGGCAAAAGAATGACTACATGTTCTTTTAGTGTCAAATTTTAACACTGGCACTTCCAAGCAATGCTTAATTCTCTAGGGGACTTACCTTTATCTAGTTTGCTTTTCACCATTGATTAAAGCCTAGAGTCCAGGAGGTTACATGTTAACTCATAGTTTTCTTCCTACAGAGATACAAGTAATATCTGTGCTATAGAGAAGAAAACTCCAAACACTAAACACTGTAAGACTTAACCAGTTTTGTCCATAATTTAGTCTACTATTCAGTATGCTTTACCTGAGCGTGTTTATAAACCCTTGGTCCTCAAAAGCTTATTGGATCTGCCATTCTTCCGGTTCTATCATTAATGAGTTAGATTTTGATATATGTTCATTCTATATGGATTTCATGAGAATAATTTTATATGAGAACCATTCTATGTATATGTGGGCCATGCTTTTTTACTTTATAACATAATACTTTGATATCTGCCAACTGTTACTGGAAAAAAAAAAGGTCAAGTAAGCCTCATTTCTCAGAATAATTCATCTAAACTTCTTATCTCCTGAAGATATATACAAGCTTTTTGGTTCTAGATCATCTTAAAAAATTTAGTAGCACTACAAATAACTCCTTTAAGATGATTTAAAATCATACTTTATCTCCAATGTCCTGATTATGTCCTTTAATTCACTAAAATATGCACATACTTCTTTATTCTGTGTAAAAATGGAATAGGAATATGATAAATAAATGAGTGCAAATCATTGTCTTAGATGTTATATCAATGTAATTATTACAAGAGAGCTGATTCAAGAGTTTTTAATGGGTACTGGGATTTATTCAATAAAGTTTATTACTCAGTCCAAAACTCTTACAAAGATAAAATGTCAAGTTTCCGTCTCCCCTAGAAGGAGTGATGATGACTTCAATGGCCTAAGTGAGATAAATCTTTTATTTAGCTTACGTTTTGGGGACTTTCCTGACCCACTGTTTATTTTCCCTCGTGTCCAACTCACACATTTATAAGAAAGGAACGCAGGTTGATGTATGTCAGAAGGACTATTTTAATCCAGTTCAGATTTAAAAGAGAGCATTTTCTAACAACAAGCAAAGAAAGAACAAAGCACAAGTCCATTTTATTCCACTACTATTCAGCAAAAACAGCAGGAGGCATCACAGAGCGGACTGGCTTGGCTAGCATACATTTGGCTTCATAATGGTTTCTGAACGTATTCATGAATAAATATGATTGAAAGAAAACCTTGCTTGACTTAGAACCAGATGTTAATACTTGATATAGACTCAGCGATGGATCTAAAATTTTTATATATTTACCTTTATATTTCTAGTTTCAAATAACTTTCATATCAACTCCTTTAATCATACATTTGAAAAGAATAAAAGCAATGGTAGATAAAGAAGGACTCGAGTAGACTATGTGTGATAGTTGTGCCAAGGGATTCCTGCAGGCACTAAATCAGACATCCCAGATTTAGTAAAGTGGCCTTCGTGAATTGGCAATCATCTGTCTCATCACAGCAGAATCCTGACCAAGGAGAGGTCATGGCTAACCTCTAGACATGCTGGAATTCCTTACAGTTGAGGAAATAAGGCTCTCTCCCATTGTTTCCTGCAGGTGGTCATTTCCTAACCACTTACCCAGAGCTTCAAATACGAATTATTTCAGAGGCCATATGACATATACATGTAGAACACTCAGCTACAAGGCAAAAGGAAGGTGACTGCATGTCAAGCCTGCAGGTTTTATATTCAAACATAAAATCATTAACCAGCTGCAGGTTAAATTTGGCTCTCATCCACCCCTTCCTGAGGGCTGACCTTGGATTGAAGAGCTTAATTTTCTGATTAGTAAAGAAAAAAGTGTGAGTAAGAACTAAGTTACCAAGCAGGTCAATAAGACATCCCTATTTAATCAATGCATAATTGAGCATTTATTGCAAAATGGAGACCATACAACAATGCAGAAAATAATTAACATTTGTCTCAAGCTTAATAGGTTATAGAACATTGTGTGCATTATCGCATTTAATGTAATACAATAGCGTTATTTTACTTTACTGCTGTTGTATTGTTTTTCACTATTTCTACTAATACTGGAACTTCTGCTACTACTAATCCATTGCTATGATTATGACTATAACCACAGAAAGTGCCCTATTTTCATACCACGTTAAAATCCCTAAATATGTCAGACAACGGAAATGACAGTTATACGAAGGAAATAAATTTATTCAAGATGCACATATATGATGGACCTACAACATGATGCACTTTGTTGATGTAATCATTGAAGCTATTTATCCACCACTTATATGTAGTTATCAATTCTGTCATTTTACTTCAAATTAGACTCACATCTGCACACTTTGTGTGTCCAATTGAGACTAAAAAGTCAGCCTTTCAGCCTACCTACTTCTCTTCCTTGTGTCTGGTTCCATTAGGTTTGAGACTGAGTCTTATTTTCATGTTATCATTTTCTTATTTCAAAACATATTGTTAAATGCAAAACAAAATATTCACATAATTTTACAAACCCCACTGTCTTAGTCAGCTTGGGTTGCCATAACAAATACCATACACCAGGTGGCTTAAACCACAGACATTTATTTCTCACAGTTCTGGAGGCTGGAATGTCCAAAAGCAAGGTGCCAGAAGATTCAGTGTCTGAAAAGGGCCCTCTTCCTGGTTTACAGATGATATTCTTTTCAAGATGTCCTCACAAGAAGAAAGAAAGGTAAGATTTTTTGCATCTCGTCTTATAAGGGCACACATTCTGTCTTGAAAGCCCCACTCTCATGATTAATCACCTCCCAAAGGCCCCACCTCCAAACACCATCATCTTGCAGATTAGGGATTTAACATATGAATTTTTCAGGGGACACAAACATTCAGTCCACAGCACTTACTGTAAAAAAAGATGGTGAAATGCCCCAATTGAACACCTGAATCGCAGGCAGTGTCACTGGAGAATAGCCTCAAATATTTATTGGTCTTCCGGTGTAAGAAAGTCAGATACGTGTTTCAGAAAATGTGTTCAGAGGTCCCCATGTATTATGTACAAAAGTGCAAATTATTTAAAAGTCAAATATATAAAAATCAGAGATTATCTCATTTGAAGATAAGGAAATAGGCTCAGAAAGGTGGGGTTGGTTTGTAATCACATCTGGACTGGGATTTCCTGGAGCATTTTTGTTTTAATATGACAACTGATATTGAATTGTCGATTTTTAATTTTGTCAAAAAAGTACTATGATACACATACAGTCATTATATACACATACATATATAATACATATATAACATATATAATCATACATACATACATATATAACACATACATATATAATCATACACATATACACATACATACAATACACATCCACATATATAATACGGTAATCATGCACACATATACACATACATATATAATATGGATGATATGAACATTAAATCATTATTATGTATGTATATAACAATACGTATTATATACATATGTAATACAGCTCTGCCCCCACCCAAATCTCATGTTAAATTGTAATTCCCAATGTTGGAGGTGGGCCTGGTGGGAGGTGATTGGATCGTGGGGCTGGTTTCTAATGGTTTTTCACCATCCGCCTAGTGCATTCTAGTGATTAAATTCTCACAAGATCTGGTTGTTCAAACATCCTCCTTTGCTCTCTCTTCCTCCTGCTCCAGCCATGTAGGACATGCTGGCTCCACCCTCCCCTTCTGCCATGGCTGTAAGTTTCCTGAGGCCTCCCGGAGCCATGCTTCCTGTATAGCTTTCACAACCATAAGCCAATTAAACCCTTTTTCTTTATAAGTTACCCAGTCTTGGTAGTTTTTTTATAGCAATGTTTATAGCAATGTCAGAACAGGCTAATACAATATACAAACAAAATTACTATCCTTTCATAAAAGAAAGGGTGTTTCAACTCCATAACTATAAGGAATGGTTCTATTCAGAGAAAAATGTAACTTATAAACAAGAACACATTTGCAGTGAATTGAATTGGGTCTCAAAGATATATGTCCAAGTCTTAACCCCCAGAATCTCAGAAGGGGACCTTATTTGACATAAGAGTCTTTACAGATATAATATAGGTAAGGATCTTGAGATGAGATCACCCTAGATTAGTGTGAGGGCCCTAAATCCAATGATAGGATCCTAATAGGAAACAGAAATGGAAAGACACTGGGAAGAAGGCCGTGAGAAGACAAGGCAGAGATCAGAGTAATGCAGCCACAAACCAGGGACTCCCGGAGCCACTGGCAGCTGGCAGAGGCAGGAAAGTATTGTCCTTTTGAGCCTTCAGGAGGAGTGCCGCCCTGCCAGTTCCTTGATTTAGGACTTCCGGTCCCCAGAACTTTGAGAGAATAATTTTTCTGTTGTTTTAAGCCACCCAGTTTGTAGTAATTTGTTGCAGTAGCCCTGGGATAGTAATGCAATATTCAACTGCAAAACCTACACGCACGCGCACGCGCACACGCACACACACACACACACACACACACACACACATATTATCATTCCCCTTTTCCTAATTCTGCCATAGTCCTCTATCTTGTCTGGTGTTGATAGCTACTCTTATATCTAGGTTTGTTGATTCTGAACCCTGTAACCTTCCATATTCCACATTTCAATATATAGTTCAGTAAAGGAGAAAAAGGCTTACAAGTTACACAGTTTTATGGACATTTTTAAGCTAATTGCACGTGCATAAAGGTGAAAAATCCAAAAACCCTATCTTATGAAATGCTTGGGAGGACAGAAGCTGAGAGTGCATTCATTGGTGAACCTCAGGCTGTGTGTGGGTGTGGGAGAAAGAACAGCTTTTCCTTGTTTTCAGAGATGATCTTTTTCAGTAACTGTTGTAAATAACTTTATGACAATTTTAGAAACTTGTTAAGTTAAATGCATTGGTAAAACTTACAATGGAGTAAACTTACATTATGTAACTTCAAGCCTTGTAACAGGACATAGCTGTATCAGGAAGCAGCCATGAATTTGGTCCCGTTATGAGAGCTGAGG
Organism: Pongo pygmaeus; assembly: GCF_028885625.2. Taxonomy (NCBI): domain Eukaryota; kingdom Metazoa; phylum Chordata; class Mammalia; order Primates; family Hominidae; genus Pongo; species Pongo pygmaeus. Next base: position 86,420,868 of record NC_072388.2, read on the forward strand.
GACTATTCGACATAGATTGAGAGTAACAGAAGACATGGTTTGGAAGGGCAATGAGCTGGGGTTAACAGTGGTGGTACTGCAACTGTGCAAGTCACTTCTAATTGGAAAAAGACAACTACTGGGAGGAATCTTGCTAGCACATACACTAATTTATTTTGAGCTTTCTCTCTCTCTTCCTTTTTCTATCTCCTCTCCTTTTCTCCATCTCTCTGTCCTTCAGATATCTTTTTGGCTACTTCTTCAACTGAAAGATTTGGGAAGCTGTATTTCTGATGATGTCACAAAGAAAGCCACTTAATATTTCTCCTCTGATGAATTTCTAAACAAATGGAATGGTTGCATAGTGTGGGAAAGGGTTTTAGCAAAACGTTGGCAGAGATTATAAGCCAATAAGGTATCAATTTTAAAATGAAATATTCAAGGTGGCTAGGAAAGTCCTAGGTAAGACACAAGGCTGTGGAGCTTACCTGTGGAGATCTGAATCTTGGTTCTGCTGCGTCCAGCTGTGTGACCTTTGGCATGTTAAATAAATCTCTGAACCTCACCTGTAAAGTGAGCACAGTAATGGCAGCCACCTAGAAAGATGATATGAACATTAAATAAGTTACTACATGCTTACAATGGTGACAGGCATATGGCAAGTGCTAACTGAATGTTAATTAGTTCCCAAATCTGGACAGAGCCTTGAGATTTGTTTCAGCAGTGATTATTAATAGTTTGGATTGAGAAAACAAAGCTTCCAATTGAATGAGGAGTTTATATTTTTAAAACCAGGCATAATTCTGTATATTATTTAATGTGGTTAACAAGATTCATTAACCCTTATGTTTGTTTTCTTTAAATGCTTATATTTGTACAAATAAACTTGCACAACAGAAAACATGGTATGTATCCTCTCCTTTTCCTCTCTTTCTTATTAAGCCACACAAATGGATATCTGATTTTCAGATCATGAAATACTACCAAAGCACTAGTGTGGACAGATATCTCAGACAGAATAAATCACTTCTTCAGAACATTAAAGACCCCAAAACATGATGGAAGTATTTTAACAACAGATTATGATTGCAGGTCAGGTGTGTGGCTAAGAGAAAAGTCCATGTTAAATTGATAATCCTTCTCATGCCAAGCATCTGGAGAATTTCTGGCCATCACCTCAAGTGTCTGAAGCTGTTTTCCTCCCAGCTCTCTTGATTTGAAGTTGGATTAAAGCCTGATTTGAGTGGCCTGCCAGCCTGATCCATGAAATACAGATGGCTTTCCCCATGCACAGTCATGCTGGGACATCAGGCACAAATTCAATCGATATTGAAAGATCCTCTTGGGCTACAGTCATCTTTGTCACGGTTCTATTAATTATTTTTACCAGAATGTCTCTTCTCTTGTGCTTTCAAAGACCCCATTTTAGCTTCCAACACACAGAAGGCTTTTTATGGAGCTGTGATCCTACCCTAGTTGGTGCATTTTTGTTACAATAAACATAGCTCTGGTTGGCGGATGGGAAATTCTCCAGGACTTTCTTATAAATGACCTCTGCTGTCACTTGATATCAAGTAGGTGCCCTGGGTGGCAGAGATAAAACCACATGTGAGCCAAAGTGGATGCTGAGAGGGTCCAAGTCTGACCTCACCAAAAAGTGCTGATTGAACGTCATTGATCTGTAGTACTTTCAGTCTGACCTGGACCTTGTGCAACATTTACAAATTTTGCCAAAATCAGTTTAAACACATTCTTTTTCTAATTGGACCCTCTTAAACTTAGGTTCTGACATGAAGCCTTTTGAAAAAATAAAAATATAGTATGTTTTCTAACCTGGTAATATCACAGACTTGCTATCCCCAGGTGGACATTGCAGACTTGTTTTATTGGAAATGTTTATTTTGGGAATCACTGACGAATTGTCTGTAGGCTGTGCACATAACAGAAATTAGTGCTAGTTTTAAATTTTGAGGAACTTCCAATGATTTCTCTGGAAATGCTGGTATATAATGCCGCTTGTCATCAGGTCTGTTAGTAGTCTAAGGCTGGGGTCAGTCAAAAAGCTAGGGCTCTAGGCCAAATCCAAACTACTGCTTTTTTTTTCCTTATAAAGAAAGTTTTATAAAACGGTTAATCCATTCATTGATGTATTGTCTATGGCTGATCTCATATTATAAGTATCCAGTTTAGTAACTGCTACAGAGACCTGTGGCCCACAAGCCTAAAATATTCACTATCTGATCCTTTATAGAAAAAGTTGGTCAATTTCTGGCTATGGCACAACATTTTAAAATGGGGTACATGGGACTCTCCAAATTGTGAAAGCACCCTGTATGTATTCAGAAAATTGACTTCCAGGTTCTTGAGAACTTTCCAAAAGGCCATCTTGAGAAAGCCTCAGAGGTCACATCAGCCCTTGGCCAGCTAGAATGGAAGGAAGGAGGAGAGGGGAGAGAGGGAGGGAGAGAAGAGATGAGATCGGAGGGAGGAAGGCAGTGACAAAGATTCTTCGTTTCACCAAACTTTAGTCAGGCTCTCAAAACTTCTCTTCTGCCTGTGTACTTTCTTGGACCCCTGCTGTCAGTTTAACAAAAACCCCTTATCCTCCATATCTGATCACCTTTGGATATTTAATCAGGTTCCTTATCCTCCACCATCCCCCAGGTGATGATGAATCATTCTAGCCTCTCTTCATCAAATATCCTGCCAGGTCACTTCAGCCAGAATCCCCTCTACCCCAGATGTTTATTTTTAGTAAATTTTTCATCCACTGACCCTCACCCTTCTCTTTGGCAATAAATTCCCACTTGCCCATGCTGTATTCAGAGTTGAGCCCAGTTCTATATTGAGATCTCATTTCCCTTATTGCAATGGTCCTGAATAAAATTTGACTTTCACTGCTTTAACTACTGTAGAGGTCTGGTTTTCTTTGACAGGTGAGAAGAAGATGGGGGAGAAGGAGAGTAAAGGGATGAAAGCTTCAACCTTCCCTGAAGGGAGCAAACAAGGTGAAAGCTTAATGACTAATCAATACTTCACAAAATGGCTTCCAGTATTTTCCTGCTTTGTAGTATTGCTGTTAGAGGCAAAACTTTTCAAACAGGCATTGAAACTTGGAATATCATGAATTGAGATGAATGTTTGGTAAAGTGAGATTGTGAGAGTAATGAGGTTTATTTCCCAGATCTAATCCTTCTATCTAGCTATTCCTCACCACCATCACCACTACCAAATGCACTATCATTTATGAATGCATTTCTCTTCAGGGAAAGCCCCTTGAGAATAAAGCACAAACCATCATTAAGAAATACTGAACTCTAAAATAATTTTATGTGCTTAATATTAATGTAGATTTACCTTGAAGCTACTAAGGCTTAAGCTTCAAGGACCCTCCATTGGAATGGGATCCTTCCAAGACCCTGAGAGGGGCACTAGCAGTGTGTTCACATAGTCATATGCATTTGTAAAAGTTATAGAAGGAGCTAGTTGAACGGTAATCTCTTAAAATCACTCTTCATTTCCATACTAACTCCTTTAGTCATGCATCCTGATATGTATATTGGCATTCATTGGCTGTGAGCATTTTCGGGATGCACCCAAGAAAAGGTTGAGCTGGAGTTACATTCAGTTTGTCATTGGGAATGTATTCATGTGGTTTGTAGTCACATTAGCATATTGTTAAATATTTAACCAGCTGTCTGGTGGAGGGATTGCTTCTAGGAAAGCTTTTCCCATGCTCTATGCTGACTCACCTATCATCCTGTCTGCAATGTCAGGTCATGATGTTAAAGTTTCCCTAAAGAACCTAGAAATATGTGGGTAGTGAAGGAGGAATGAGGTTTGAACTATACAGTGCCAGAGTTAGTCTACTGAAAATTCTTCCAATCATCAGACTTGAGAAGTGATAAAACAAGCACTCAATTCTCATTCAAATATTCACATATGATCAACATATAAATTCTCTTAAGAAAACTCAGTATAAAAATAATCAAAAAATATTTTTTTCTTTTTTGATGGCAAGCTGGGAGATGAAATTGATCACAAAGCTCATACTTATTAAGCTCAATCATGAAATAGTACTAACATGAGCAAGTATGTCTGTAAGTCAATTTATATGCCTTAAACAGCCCAACTATTTGAAAAAAAAATTGACCAACAACATAATGACTGATTTATCTATTTCCTCTACAGAGAAAATTATATTACAAAATCTTTATTATACGGCAAAGCCCTCGAGTTTACAGAAAAAAATTTAGAAAAAAAAAATCACTATAGAAGTGTAACATGCAGTCAGTTAATTAAGAAAAGTATCATGACACAAGTGGATTTTGTGATGTTTGTGATTTCATCAGCTTTTTAAAATTTGTAATTTGTTATAATTTTTTTCTCATTCTAAATACTCATGTTCACACCTAATTATATTTTATTTTTGTTGCATCGTTTGTCTTCCAAACACCACCCACCAAAGTTTATAAAAACTTTAGGGTCCACAAAGCTTGGATCTGCCTTAAACATAAGCAGTTCTTTACAACTACTTTAAGCCTCATCATTAGAACTTGTCACTAGCTGCAAAGACAAGCTCCTTCAAACAGCCAGGGCAGTGGAAGTTAATAAAGCTGAATCTTTAAATATAATCAGAATATTTTCTAGGACTGCAAAATAGTTCCAAATATTCTATGCATAAAATCAATGGGTAAAACATTATTTCATTTTTCTTTGTCATTTCTTTTTTAAATTTTATTATTATTATACTTTAAGTTTTAGGGTACATGTGCACAACATGCAGGTTTGTTACATATGTATACATGTGGCATGTTGGTGTGCTGCACCCATTAACTCGTCATTTAGCATTAGGTATATCTCCTAATGCTATCCCTCCCCCGTCCCCCCACCCCACAACAGTCCCCAATGTGTGATGTTCCCCTTCCTGTGTCCATGTGTTCTCATTGTTCAATTCCCACCTATGAGTGAGAACATGTGGTGTTTGGTTTTTGTCCTTGTGCTAGTTTGCTGAGAATGATGGTTTCCAGTTTCATCCATGTCCCTACAAAGGACATGAACTCATCATTTTTTATGGCTGCATAGTATTCCATGGTGCATACGTGCTACATTTTCTTAATCCAGTCTATAGTTGTTGGGCATTCAGGTTGCTTCAAAGTCTTTGCTATTGTGAATAGTGCCGCTATAAACATACGTGTGCATGTGTCTTTATAGTAGCATGATTTATAATCCTTTGGGTATATACCCAATAATGGGATGGCTGGGTCAAATGGTATTTCTAGTTCTACATCTCTGACGAATTGCCACACTGACTTCCACAATGGTTGAACTAGTTTACAGTCCCACCAACAGTGTAAAAGTGTTCCCATTTCTCCACATCCTCCGCACCTGTTGTTTCCTGACTTTTTAATGATTGCCATTCTAACTGGTGTGAGATGGTATCTCATTGTGGTTTTGATTTGCATTTCTCTGATGGCCAGTGATGGTGAGCATTTTTTCATGTGTTTTTTGGCTGCATAAATGTCTCCTTTTGAGAAGTGTCTGTTCATATCCTTTGCCCACTATTTGGGGATGGGGTTGTTTGTTATTTCTTGTAAATTTGTTTGAGTTCATTGTAGATTCTGGATATTAGCCCTTTGTCAGATGAGTAGGTTGCAAAAATTTTCTCCCATTCTGTAGGTTGCCTTTTCACTCTGATGGTAGTTTCTTTTGCTGTGCAGAAGCTCTTTAGTTTAATTAGATCCCATTTGTCAATTTTGGCTTTTGTTGCCATTGCTTTTGGTGTTTTAGACATGAAGTCCTTGCCCATGCCTATGTCCTGAATGGTATTGCCTAGGTTTTCTTCTAGGGTTTTTATGGTTTTAGGTCTAACATTTAAATCTTTAATCCATCTTGACTTAATTTTTGTATTAGGTGTAAGGAAGGGATCCAGTTCAGCTTTCCACATATGACTAACCAGTTTTCCCAGCACCATTTATTAAATAGGGAATCCTTTCCCCATTGCTTGTTTTTTTCAGGTTTGTCAAATATCAGATAGTTGTAGATATGCGGCATTATTTCTGAGGGCTCTGTTCTGTTCCATTGGTCTATATCTCTGTTTTGGTACCAGTACCGTGCTGTTTTGGTTACTGTAGCCTTGTAGTATAGTTTGAAGTCAGGTAGTGTGATGCCTCCAGCTTTGTTCTTTTGGCTTCGGATTGACTTGGCAATGCGGGCTCTTTTTTGGTTCCATATGAACTTTAAAGTAGTTTTTTCCAATTCTGTGAAGAAAGTCATTGGTAGCTTGTTGGGGATGGCACTGAATCTATAAATTACCTTGGGCAGTATGGCCATTTTCATGATGTTGATTCTTCCTACCCATGAGCATGGAATGTTCTTCCATTTGTTTGTGTCCTCTTTTATTTCATTGAGCAGTGGTTTGTAGTTCTCCTTGAAGAGGTCCTTCACATCCCTTGTAAGTTGGATTCCTAGGTATTTTATTCTCTTTGAAGCAATTGTGAATGGGAGTTCACTCATGCTTTGGCTCTCTGTTTGTCTGTTATTGGTGTGTAAGAATGCCTGTGATTTTTGTACATTGAATTTGTATCCTGAGACTTTGCTGAAGTTGCTTATCAGCTTGAGGAGATTTTGGGCTGAGATGAAGGGGTTTTCTAGATATACAATCATGTCATCTGCAAACAGGAACAATTTGACTTCCTCTTTTCCTAATTGAATACCCTTTATTTCCTTCTCCTGCCTGATTGCCCTGGCCAGAACTTCCAACACTATGTTGAATAGGAGTGGTGAGAGAGGGCATCCCTGTCTTGTGCCAGTTTTCAAAGGGAATGCTTCCAGTTTATGCCCATTCAGTATGATATGGCTGTGGGTTAGTCATAGATAGCTCTTATTATTTGCAGATACATCCCATCAGTACCTAATTTATTGAGAGTTTTTAGCATGAAGGGTTGTTGAATTTTGTCAAAGGCCTTTTCTGCATTTATTGAGATAATCATGTGGTTTTTGTCTTTGGTTCTGTTTATATGCTGGATTACACTTATTGATTTGTGTATGTTGAACCAGCCTTGCATCCCAGGGATGAAGCCCACCTGGTCATGGTGGATAAGCTTTTTGATGTGCTGCTGGATTCGGTTTCCCAGTATTTTCTTGAGGATTTTTGCATGGATGTTCATCAAGGATATTGGTCTAAAATTCTCATTTTTGGTTGTGTCTCTGCCAGGCTTTGGTATCAGGATGATGCTGGCCTCATAAAATGAGTTAGGGAGGATTCCCTCTTTTTCTATTGATTGGAATAGTTTCAGAAGGAATGGTACCAGCTCCTCTTTGTACCTCTGGTAGAATTTGCCTGTGAATCCATCTGGTCCTGGACTTTTTTTGGTTGGTAAGCTATTGATTATTGCCTCAATTTCAGAGCCTGTTATTGGTCTATTCAGAGATTCAACTTCTTCCTGGTTGCATCTTGGGGAGGATGTATGTGTCAAGGAATTTATCCATTTCTTCTAGATTTTCTAGTTTATTTGCTTAGAGGTGTTTATAGTATTCTCTGATGGTAGTTTGTATTTCTGTGGGATAGGTGGTGATATCCCCTTTATCATTTTTTATTGCATCTATTTGATTCTTCTCTCTTTTCTTATTAGTCTTGCTAGCGGTCTATCAATTTTGTTGATCTTTTCAGAAAACCAGCTCTTGGATTCATTAATTTTTTGAAGGGTTTTTTGTGTCCCTATTTCCTTCAGTTCTGCTCTGATCTTAGTTATTTCTTGCCTTCTGCTAGCTCTTGCTTTTCTAGTTAATTGTGATGTTAGGGTGTCAATTTTAGATCTTTCCTGCTTTCTCTTGTGGGCATTTAGTGCTATAAATTTCCCTCACACACTGCTTTGAATGTGTCCCACAGATTCTGGTATGTTGTGTCTTTGTTCTCGTTGGTTTCAAAGAACATCTTTATTTCTGCCTTCATTTCATTATTTACCCAGTAGTCATTCAGGAGCAGGTTGTTCAGTTTCCATGTAGTTGAGCGATTTTGAGTGAGTTTCTTAATCCTGAGTTCTAGTTTGATTGCACTGTGGTTGGAGAGACAGTTTGTTATAATTTCTGTTCTTTTACATTTGCTGAGGAGAGCTTTACTTCCAACTATGTGGTCAATTTCTGAGTAGATGTGGTGTGGTGCTGAGAAGAATGTATATTCTGTTGATTTGGGGTGGAGAGTTCTGTAGATGTCTATTAGGTCCGCTTGGTGCAGAGCTGAGTTCAATTCCTAGGTATCCTTGTTAACTTTCTGTCTCATTGATATGTCTAATGTTGACAGTGGGGTGTTAAAGTCACCCATTATTATTGTGTGGGAGTCTAAGTCTTTTTGTAGGTCACTCAGGACTTGCTTTATGAATCTGGGTGCTCCTGTATTGGGTGCATATATGTTTAGGATAGTTAGCTCTTCTTGTTGAATTGATCCCTTTACCATTATGTAATGACCTTCTTTGTCTCTTTTGATCTTTGTTGGTTTAAAGTCTGTTTTATCAGAGACTAGGATTGCAACCCCTGCCTTTTTTTGTTTTCCATTTGCTTGGTAGATCTTCCTCCATCCCTTTATTTTGAGCCTATGTGTGTCTCTGCACGTGAGATGGGTTTCCTGAATACAGCACACTGATGCGTCTTGACTCTTTATCCAATTTGCTAGTCTGTGTCTTTTAATTGGAGCATTTAGCCCATTTACATTTAAAGTTAATATTGTTGTGTGTGAATTTGATCCTGTCATTATGATGTTAGCTGGTTATTTTGCTGGTTAGTTTGATGCAGTTTCTTCCTAGCCTTGACGGTCTTTACAATTTGGCATGTTTTTGCAGTGGCTGGTACCAGTTGTTCCTTTCCATGTTTAGTGCTTCCTTCAGGAGCTCTTTTAGGGCAGGCCTGGTGGTGACAAAATCTCTCAGCATTTGCTTGTCTGTAAAGTATTTTATTTCTCCTTCACTTATGAAGCTTAGTTTGGCTGGATATGAGATTCTGGGTTGAAAATTCTTTTCTTTAAGAATGTTGAATATTGGTCCCCACTCTCTTCTCGCTTGTAGAGTTTCTGCCGAGAGATCAGCTGTTTGTTAGTCTGATGGGCTTCCCTTTGTGGGTAACCCGACCTTTCTCTCTGGCTGCCCTTAACATTATTTCCTTCATTTCAACTTTGGTGAATCTGACAATTATGTGTCTTGGAGTTGCTCTTCTCGAGGAGTATCTTTGTGGCGTTCTCTGTATTTCCTGAATTTGAATGTTGGCCTGCCTTGCTAGGTTGGGGAAGTTCTCCTGCATAATATCCTGCAGAGTGTTTTCCAGCTTGGTTCCATTCTCCCTGTCACTTTCAGGTACACCAATCAGATGTAGATTTGGTCTTTTCACATAGTCCCATATTTCTTGGAGGCTTTGTTCATTTCTTTTTATTCTTTTTTCTCTAAACTTCTCTTCTCGCCTCATTTCATTCATTTTGTCTTCCATCACTGATACCCTTTCTTCCAGTTGATCGCATCAGCTACTGAGGCTTGTGCATTCGTCACGTAGCTCTCGTGCCTTGGTTTTCAGCTCCATCAGGTCCTTTAAGGACTTCTGTGCATTGGTAATTCTAATTATCCATTCGTCTGATTTTTTTTCAAAGCTTTTAACTTCTTTGCCATTGGTTCGAATTTCCTCCTGTAGCTTGGAGTACTTTGATTGTCTGAAGCCTTCTTCTCTCAACTTGTCAAAGTCATTCCCCGTCCAGCTTTGTTCCATTGCTGGTGAGGAGCTGCATTCCTTTGGAGGAGGAGAGGTGCTCTGATTTTTAGAGTTTCCAGTTTTTCTGCTGTTTTTTTCCCATCTTTGTGGTTTTATCTACCTTTGGTCTTTGATGATGGTGACGTACAGATGGGTTTTTGGTGTGGATGTCCTTTCTGTTTGTTAGTTTTCCTTCTACCAGTCAGGACCCTCAGCTGCAGGTCTGTTGGAGTTTGCTAGAGGTCCACTTCCAGACCCTGTTTGCCTGGGTATCAGCAGCGGTGGCTGCAGAACAGCAGATATTGGTGAACCGCAGATGCTGCTGCCTGATCATTCCTCTGGAAATTTTGTCTCAGAGGAGTACCCGGCCGTGCGATGTGTCAGTCTGCCCCTACTAGGGGGTGCCTCCCAGTTAGGCTACTCAGGGGTCAGGGACCCACTTGAGGAGGCAGTCTGCCCGTTCTCAGATCTCAAGCTGCATGCTGGGAGAACCACTACTCTCTTCAAAGCTGTCAGAGAGGGACATTTAAGTCTGCAGAGGTTACTGCTGTGTTTTTGTTTGTCTGTGACCTGCCCCCAGAGGTGGATCCTACAGAGGCAGGCAGGCCTCCTTGAGCTGTGGTGGGCTCCACCCAGTTCGAGCTTCCAGGCTGCTTTGTTTACCTAATCAAACAACTAACTTGGCAATGGCGGGTGCCCCTCCCCCAGCCTCGCTGCCACCTTGCCGTTTGATCTTGGACTGCTGTGCTAGCAATGAGCGAGACTCCATGGGCATACGACCCTCCAAGCCAGGTACGGGATATCATCCCCTGGTGTGCCGTTTTTTAAGCCCATTGGAAAAGCGCAGTATTAGGGTGGGAGTGACCTGATTTTCCGGGTGCCATCTGTCACCGCTTTCTTTGACTAGGAAAGGGAATTCCCTGACCCCTTAGGCTTCCCCGGTGAGGCGATGCCTCGCCCTGCTTCGGCTCACGTACGGTGCACTGCACCTACTGTCCTGCACCTACTGTCTGGAACTCCCCAGTGAGATGAACCTGGTACCTCAGTTGGAAATGCAGAAATCACCCGTCTTCTCCATCGCTCACGCTGACAGCTGCAGACCGGAACTCTTCCTATTCGGCCATCTTCGAAACTGAATTCTTACAACAACCTGAATGAGTTTAGATTCAGATTATTCCTCAGTGCCTACCATAAAATCCCAGAAAGTCAACTCATTGACTTTGGCTTTGTAAGATCCAGAGCAGAGGATCAAGCTGACTTGCGCTGTGTCTAAGTATCTGACCCATTGAAAATGTTAGATAATGCATGGGTGTTAGATAATAAATGGGTATTGTATTAAGCTGCGCAATTGCCGCTAATCTATTATACAACTATAGGAAACTGATGCGAAATCCAAATTGTCTGCAGAGCCCTGTATCACCTGGCCCTTGCCTACCTCTCTACTTCATCTTCTGCCCCAGGCTCCTTGTGATGGGATGTCACTTGTTTCTTCATTCTGGGAATTGCCTTCTGAATTCCCAGAATTACCCACACCTTATATCCCCAAGGATGTTTGCATTTAATATTCTTCTTTGCTATCTGGAATGTGCCACTCCCATACTTTCAGATGGCCCATTCCTTCTCATACTAAATACTCCTTCCCCCTCCCTCAGGAGAGCATTTCTCTCTGCCCTGCCTAATGTAGAGCATTTCTTCTACACTAGATTATAAGCTTCTGAGAGAAGGGCCTATACCTAGACCGTAACAAGTGAGTAACAAAATAATTGGTATGTAATCAGTAATAAATAAATATTTCCTAAACAAGCAAATGAATAAAACAGTAAACTACACTCTCTGGAAATTCCTGACAGCTTTAGTCTCTTGAGAAAAAGGAATTACTAGCAGAGCATATGAGGCACATCTTAGTATGGGAATAATTTCACCTGCCTTTTCTCCTATAATTATTTTTGTTTGCACAAAGGAACAAACCAATCTTGATATATTTGCTTATAAGATTTTTAAGTTTATAAAGCATTTTTTGAAATAATTAAAGTTGATTATTCTTTAAGATTCTTACTAAGGTCTCATGAAAATAAGACTAATATTATTGGCTCCAGTTAATATGAGGACATAAAACATGCACTATGCATATGAGGACATAAAACACGCACTAAATTACAGCAGTGAATAGATTATAAAGATGCTTTGATTTCTTTTTTTAAATATATAATGATTGTCCATATTTCTGGGGTGTATGTGACATTTTGATAAATGTTCATGGGGGTAAAACGATGGTTACCAAAGACTGGGAAGGGTAGCAGTGAGGAAAAGGATAAACAGAAGTTGGTTAATGACTACAAAAGTAGTTATATATAGAAGGAATAAGTTCTATTGTTCCAGCCCATCCACAGTGGGGTGACTATAGATAACAATAATTTGTTGTATGTATCAAAATAATCATAAGAGTGGAATTGGAATGTTCCTAATAAAAAGAAATACATGTTTGAGGTGATGAATATGCCAATTACCAAGATGCTCTGATTTATTTTCCTCTTTTTCTCCCAACCTCAAGAACTGCAAATGCCTTTGAGGGCCAGGAGAGTCCTGTTAAGTGGTCTGAGTGTAAGGCAATAAGAATCATGAGAACTGCATTATTCTGGAAACTGAATATCCTGCCTAAAGACATTCAGAGGCAACTTTCAAATAAAAGTGCTTTGTTGCAAGACATGTGCTTCAGTATATTTCAGCTTCATGGAAATTTCCCAGTTCCATATTCAAGTTTCCATTCTGTTTCATAGGTAGCAACTTAAATTTTTACATTGATTAAAATAATGGAAATAGAGAAATAAAATTAGATAGTGTAGATTTTAAGCACCTAGACTGCCAACAGAATTTCACAATACCTTGCTCTTTTAATCATAATAAAAAGTAAATCTTAGGGAAAAAGCATGTATTTTGTCAAGAGCAAAGAATGAGTGAGTGAGAGAGAGAGAGAGATTTAGTCGGAGTCCCAAAGTCTAAGAATTGGGGACACCAGTGTCTGAGAGCATGAGGAGATGGGTGTCCCAGCTCAAGCAGAGAGAGCAAATGTACCTTAATACACAGTTTTATTCTATTTGGGTCCTCAAGGGATTGCATGGTGCCTAGCCACATTGGTAAGTACAGATCTTATTTACTCAGTCTACTGATTCCAATGTTAATCTCTTCTGGAAACATCCTTACAGACTCCCAGAAATAATGTTTTACCAGCTATCAGGGTGCCCCTTAGCCAAATCAAGTTCATATATGAAATTAACCATCAAAAGATCCTTCTCAGAGAATGTATTTTATGTAATGTCCTGCAATTCTCTTTGATATGTATCATTTCTAAAAGGCCAATTACTACACTAGATATTAATAAAAAACCATTAGAAGAATACATGTCATTTTTCTGACATACATTTGCATACTTGGAAAAATAAAAATTTTGTTAACATTTTTCCCCATAACACAGTTAGCTAACCTTACACAAGATACTAGTGTTCACAGAACACAATTAGAAATTTGGTGGATTGGACAAGAGTTTTGTCTCTCCAGAATCTGTATCATTAATCTCTTGTTGATAAAATAATTCTTCTTCCTTAAAAATCATAGTTGGGACAGAGAGCATTGCAGCCCAAGGTCCATATCTTACTTTCTAGAATGACCCAGGAACACTTCCCCTTCCTGGGACCAGGCCTAGCCTGCACTCTCCTTGTGTGCAGTGTTCATCTGGGAAAAAATTTCTCCTATGTCACCCACATAATCTTTCCAAATTCCTTCCATTAAACTCTCTCACATAATCAGGTAATGTACACATTTCTTATTGTCATTTATTTATTATTAATAATTAAAATCAACATTTGTGTAGTACTGTATAATTTACAAAGCATTTTAAGAGAATGCTTTTACATTTCTTTAAGTTTGACAGCCTGTCAGAGAGGAGTAAAGAAGATACAGAAATATTCCCTGACTCTCTGATGTCTGTGTTCCTTGAAGCCAACACAAAACCAAGTACATCACAGGGTTTTATTTACCACCTACTTGTAGAAGTCCTACATGTGCTTATCTCCTTTCTAGAACTTTCCTCTGAGACCTACCTCATAGTCCCAGATGCTTACTTGATATTGTCCCCAACAGTTTTCATCCCCACCAAACCTGCTGCCCCATATGTTTTCCTTAGTTGGGGAGTGGCATGAACAGAAGTCATTATGGGTGCCTCTCTCTCGTTCAACCTCATACGCAATCTATCTTTCAGTTCTGTTGATTTTGCCTTCTCAATATTTCTTAAATTAATTTACTTCTTTTCTTTGTAACTCCCACCACATGCTCTAAGATATGACCATCTTTTTTCTGGACCACCAAAATTGCCTCCATATTGCTCTACCCACATCAACATGTACTTCAAATTACTGAAGTTACTTGTAGCCACATGACCTGTCATCATTCCAGTTCCTGTAGAAATAGTGGAACCTGGCAGGTACTATGGGTGGTACCTCCTGTGAGAACTTTGTAGGACTGAAATACAAGCACACTGAGCTTATGTATTATCTTTTTGCAAGTGCAGGTACGTACTCCTCATCCCTCACTCCCCATAACATTCTGCCCCAAATCCATTTTTTTAGGATGCTGATGTCTATAACCACTTGCAGCCCATTTCTTTGGCTTAAGATTTGTCTTTTAAAGAATAAATAAATTTATTAAAAAGGAGCAATTTAGCTTTTGTTAATAACTGATTCTTCAGAATCTACTTATTAATAACTTGTCATATATTTTTAAATTACTTTGATTTCGATCTAGATCTCCCACCTGGCTGTGACTGTGATCAAGTCCTGCAATCAATGCTAAGCTTCAGTTTTCTCAATTGAAAAATAGAGGCAATATTAGAACCTGCATTTTAGCTTGTTGAAAACTTTATAACCTTGAGAAAATATATTTAAAGCACTGAACAGAGTGCCTGCTACATAGTATAGGCCCAATTAATTCCATATTGGAAAAAATATATATATTTTTTCTTTTCTTTTTTTTTTTTTAGACAGAGTCTCACTCTGTTGCCCAGGCTGGAGTGCAGTGGCGCGATCTCTGCTCACTGCAAGCTCCGCCTCCCGGGTTCATGCCATTCTCCTGCCTCAGCCTCCCGAGTAGCTGAGACTACAGGCGCCCGCCGCCACGCCCGGCTAATTTTTTTGTATTTTTAGTAGAGACGGGGTTTCACCATGTTAGTCAGGATGGTTTCGATCTCCTGACCGCATGATCCGCCCGCCTCCACCTCCCAAAGTGCTGGGATTACGGGCATGAGCCACCACGCCGGGCCGGAAAAAATATATTTTCTATTTGACTCACTTTTGTTTGTCACCCTTGAACACAGTGCCTGACACAAAAAAGGCACTCAAAATAATACAAGGATAACTAAATGACTAACTTATATTATAAAAATTTCCCGACACTAGGTTTGCATAGAAAAATGATAAAGAAAACAGTGAACTTGGTTGCAACCGGAGAGTGTGCAAAAGAATCAAGGAGCAGAACAAAAAGCGTGAGACCACACACACCTGGGTGAGAAATGTCATCAGGAATGTAGTGTGCTGTGTTGACTCTGAGCAGGATCTGTTCCTGTCATTTTCTTCTGTGCTGGATTTTCTCTCATTGTTAATTTGTTTTGACACAAACAGGAGCGATATTGCAAGATAAATATTGTGCCATATAGCCAGGTGGCTGTCAAATTTTTTAAAAAGATGGCTCTAAAGAATCCAGAGCTACCAACTCGGCAGCTCTGCAGAACAGGCAGCTTGATCATCACACTCCTCTCGTCACTCTCTGCATGCCTTTCTAATTTTATCAAGTTGTTTACCTTAAGGGGAGAGGATAGGAAGACCATATTGTGTGTTACGGTGTGATGATTAATACTGAGTGTCAACTTGACTGTACTGAAGGACGCAAAGTATTGATCCTGAGTGTGTCTGTGAGGGTACCGCCAAAGGAGATTAACATTTGAGGTAGTGGACTGGGAAAGGCAGACCCACCCTCAATCTGGGTGGGCACCATCTAATCAGCTACCAGCACGGCCAGAATAAAAGCAGGCAGAAGAACATGGAAAGACTCGACTAGTTTAGTCTTCTGGCCTCCATCTTTCTCCTGTGCTGGTCTCAAACATCAGACTCCAAGTTCTTCAGCTTTGGGACTCAGACTGGCTTCCTTGCTCCTCAGCTTGCAGGCAGTCTATTTTGAGACCTCACCTTGTGATCCTGCAAGTCAATACTCCTTAATAAACTCCCTGTTATATATACATCTATCCTATTAGTTCTGACCTTCTAGAGAACGCTGACTAATATATACAGGAAGTGACTAATATGCTGAGCACACAGTGATAGCCCTCTTGTAATCTGCTAGCCATGTTGTCTCAGGCAGGGGTTATGGGTCAATAGTAGGGATCTGGGTTTATATATTGGGCAATAGAAACAATACAAGTGATTTTTTTCATTACCATGGCTTGAAAGCATGACACATTGGAAAACTTTTATGCAGTGTGTTGGAGTCAACAGGGTTAAGTGCTTCCTGCATTAAATAGGAAATAGGAAAAAAAATAGGGTAGAAGAAAGTACATCTAAAATACAGAGCTGCTTTAAAAAAGTTTTGAAATTCGAAAACAAAAACCCATTCCTCAGAGTGTGGCACATGGGCCACCTGCATCCATGGGATGGTTAACTTTTATGTATCATCTTAACTGAGCCACAGGGTGCCCACATATTTAGGTAAACATTACCTGTGGGTAAGACTTAAGTTGTGATTCATCCTGAGTAAAATTCCTCTCTAGCTGCAAAACTGTGAAACCAGAGGAGATTTTTGCTTCCAAAATACAAGACTGGAACAGGCATAGGAGACAGATGCCCACTCCAAAAAAGAGAAATGAGCAAGGAAAGAGAGATGATGGGTGTCAGGTCCAGAACCCAGCAAACATTTTCTCCAGCTCCCTTCTTTTCTTCCTGTGCCCTCACCAGAATCACCACTTCCATTAATATTTCTACCATGTGCTTTAACACTCTTCAGGATGCTACCTATTGCCCAGGTTCAGAGCTGTCTCCACATTTTTACATATTGAGCAGAATCCTGTTTCTCTGCATCAAAATTTGTATTAGTCTGCTCTGGCTGCTGTAACAAAATGCTTTAGACTTTTTGTGTTATTGGGATAGAATAAATACATTTTTATATAAGAAGAACATGAATTTTGGGAGGCCAGGGGTGGAGTGTTATGAAATGAATTGTGTCTTCCCCAAATTCATACATCAAAACCCTAACACCCAATGTCACTATATTTGAAGTGAAGGCTGTAGAAGATAATTAGGTTTGAGTGAAGTCTTGAGGGCAGGGCCATAATCCAATAGGTCTGGTGTCCTTACGTGAGCTAGAGATAGTTTTCTTTCCACTTGCACAGAGAGAAAAAGCCATGTGAGGACACAGCAAAAAGGCAGTCATCTGCAGGCGACGAAGGAATCCCTCGCAGGGAAACGGAATAGATGTGTAGTTGATCTTGAACTTCCCAGCCTCCAGAATTGTGAGAAATAAATGTCTGTTGTTTAAGCCACCCAGTTTTGAGTATTTTGTTATGGCAGCCTGAACAGACTGACAATCGAATTGCTTTTTTTGTTAACATACAAATTCCTGGGTCCCATCCCAGAAATATATATCTGTATCTGTGGGAATTGAACCCAGAAATCTATATTCTAACAATATCCCCAGGGGATTCTTTTTCTATTTTAAAATTAAAAAAAAATTTGATTTGCATTTCTCTGATGGCCAGTGATGATGAGCATTTTTTCATGTGTTTTTTGGCTGTATAAATGTCTTCTTTTGAGAAGTGTCTGTTCATGTCCTTCGCCCACTTTTTGATGGGGTTGTTTGTTTTTTTCTTGTAAATTTGTTGGAGTTCATTGTAGATTCTGGATATTAGCCCTTTGTCAGATGAGTAGGTTGCAAAAATTTTCTCCCATTTTGTAGGTTGCCTGTTCACTCTGATGGTAGTTTCTTTTGCTGTGCAGAAGCTCTTTAGTTTAATTAGATCCCATTTGTCAATTTTGGCTTTTGTTGCCGTTGCTTTTGGTGTTTTAGACATGAAGTCCTTGCCCATGCCTATGTCCTGAATGGTAATGCCTAGGTTTTCTTCTAGGGTTTTTATGGTTTTAGGTCTAACATTTAAATCTATAATCCATCTTGAATTGATTTTTGTATAAGGGGTAAGGAAGGGATCCAGTTTCAGCTTTCGACATATGGCTAGCCAGTTTTCCCAGCACCATTTATTAAATAGGGAATCCTTTCCCCATTGCTTGTTTTTCTCAGGTTTGTCAAAGATCAGATAGTTGTAGATACGTGGCATTATTTCTGAGGGCTCTGTCCTGTTCCATTGATCTATATCTCTGTTTTGGTACCAGTACCATGCTGTTTTGGTTACTGTAGCCTTGTAGTATAGTTTGAAGTCAGGTAGTGTGATGCCTCCAGCTTTGTTCTTTTGGCTTAGGATTGACTTGGCAATGCGGGCTCTTTTTTGGTTCCATATGAACTTTAAAGTAGTTTTTTCCAAATCTGTGAAGAAAGGCATTGGTAGCTTGATGGGGATGGCATTGAATCTATAAATTACCTTGGGAAGGATGGCCATTTTCACGATATTGATTCTTCCTACCCATGAGCATGGAATGTTCCTCCATTTGTTTGTATCCTCTTTTATTTCATTGAGCAGTGTTTTGTAGTTCTCTTTGAAGAGGTCCTTCACATCCCTTGTAAGTTGGATTCCTAGGTATTTTATTCTCTTTGAAGCAATTGTGAATGGGAGTTCACTCATGATTTCGCTCTCTGTTTGTCTGTTATTGATGTACAAGAATGCTTGTGATTTTTGTACATTGATTTTGTATCCTGAGACTTTGCTGAAGTTGCTTATCAGCTTAAGGAGATTTTGAGCTGAGACAATGGGGTTTTCTAGATATACAATCATGTCATCTGCAAACAGGGACAATTTGACTTCTCAGAGAAATGCAAATCAAAACCACAATGAGATACCATCTCACACCAGTTAAAATGGCAATCATTAAAAAGTCAGGAAACAACAGGTGCTGGAGAGGATGTGGAGAAATAGGAACACTTTTACACTGTTGGTGGGACTGTAAACTAGTTCAACCCTTGTGGAAGTCAGTGTGGCGACTCCTCAGGGATCTAGAACTAGAAATTCCATTCGACCCAGCCATCCCATTACTGGGTATATACCCAAAGGACTATAAATCATGCTGCTATAAAGACACATGCACACGTATGTTTATTGTGGCATTATTCACAATAGCAAAGACTTGGAACCAATCCAAATGTCCAACTATGATAGACTGGATTAAGAAAATGTGGCACATATACACCATGGAATACTATGCAGCCATAAAAAATGATAAGTTCATGTCCTTTGTAGGGACATGGATGAAATTGGAAATCATCATTCTCAGTAAACTATCGCAAGAACAAAAAACCAAACACCACATATTCTCACTCATAGGTGGGAATTGAACAATGAGAACACATGGACATAGGAAGGGGAACATCACACTTTGGGGACTGTTGTGGGGTGGGGAGAGGGGGGAGGGATAGCATTGGGAGATATACCTAACGCTAGATGACGAGTTAGTGGGTGCAGCGCACCAGCATGGCACATGTATACATATGTAACTTACCTGCACATTGCGCACATGTACCATAAAACCTAAAGTATAATAATAATAATAATAAATAAATAAATAAAAAGATGTCAATTTCCCCCAAAAAAAAAATTAAAAAAAAATTATCAACACAGAATACCTCTGACTTTAAAAAATGGAATAAGAAGAGAAACACTACAAGACAGAGGTTACCACATTTCTTCAGTTTAGTGTCCCAGAAAATTTTTAATGACCAAAGGAAACATCTAAGGGTTTCACTTATTAAGTAGATACAAACAACCTAATAAGAATGTAATATCCTAAGAGCTTAGTGGCAGTTTGATAAAGTAGTCACAAAAATCTGTTTCCTTCTTATTCACAATTACTGCCTAATGGTATTTATGTACCTGGGGACACTATACAATCTTTCAACCTTGGAGTCAGTTTGGATGCCATCACTCTTCCTGTTACATGTTAGTTTTCACATGGCATTTGCTTTTTAGTCACTGCAATCACCAAAAACACAGCTTCAAAAGAAATGATGTCATTGAAAGAATTTAACGTATGCTAATGTGGAAACTATGAACTACCCTGAGCCAGTGTTTTACATCGTGTCCGACAAATGTCAAGTATCACTATTTTCCTCAAATATTTAAACTATGCCAGCAACAACCCTATGAGTTCACTGGCATACCAGCATGCCTTGATACACAGTCTGGGAACCCACACTACAGACATTAAGTTGAGTTTCAGTCAATGAGAAGCATCATACGGCTTTTACAAGTATAGTAAAGATATATGCTCAGACAGCAATTCTTTAACTCTATGAAACCAACAGTGAACATCAGCTGTCACTGTTCCTCACCTTTTCTGTCACAATTTTGTAGAAACAGCCTCAATCCACTGGGCAGCACCTCAGAGGTCCCTGTAGATGACCCTGCAACTAGAATCATAGCTGATTGACATAGACTTAAAATAAGGCAATTGGATTTTTTCTCTTCTCAACTTACAAATGAAAATAGTCAGTCACAGACTGAAGGTTAATGGAAATGGGGCAGTCATTTTTCTCATAGTCATAATATACAGGTGAAGGTGAAGGAACCGAAAGGATGAAAGTAAGAGCGGAACCTCTCCTGGTTATAGCTAACAAACTGCTTTCTAAAGTTTTTTTTGTTTGTTTGTTTTTTGAGACAGAGTCTTGCCCTGTCACCCAGGCTGGAGTGCAGTCGCGTGATCTCGGCTCATTGCAAGCTCCGCCTCCCGGGTTCACACCATTCTCCTGCCTCAGCCTCCCGAGTAGCTGGGACTACAGGCACCTGCCACCACGCCCGGCTAGTTTTTTGCATTTTTAGTACAGACGGGGTTTCACCATGTTAGCCAGGATGGTCTCGATCTCCTGACCTCGTGATCTACCCACCTCAGCCTCCCAAAGGGCTGGGATTATAGGCGTGAGCCACCTTGCCTGGCCTCTAAAGTTTTATTTTCCATTGTCATACTATGATCTCACTTAGAAGTTGCTAGTACATACCAGAAGAATGCTTTTACCTGTGTGGCATGATAAAGATTCCACTAAGTTGAAAACTGGTTATTCTGACCACTATGAAATGTTGACTCTCAACTCCCCACAAAAGACTACCAAAGAAACCTGTGACTCAAGGAAACCAAAGTTTTAAACTCACAGCAGCAAAGGCTAAAGTCACCTTCACAGATTCTCTATAGAGACACAGAAAGAAGAATTTAGGGAAGAATATATGTATATATATATATATATATATATGATTTTTGTTTTGGGCCAAAGTGGTTTAAGGCAGATCTTTCAAAGAGGGAAACTGGTTGAAACTGGGCAAAATTCATGACCTAATAGTTTAAAATTCGTAAGCACAATGAGGTGAGGAATTGGAGACAATTCTTGATAAGGAAACTGTTGTCTGATAAGGAAGCTGTTTGACCAGATGAGTAAGCTATTTGCTCAGGTAATTTGGTTTGCAAGAATTTCCTGAAGCAGTGGGGTTATTTGTTAGTATACAGCTTTATCTTTCTTGGCAAGAACTTCCTGGTAAAACAGTTAAGACATGTTGACACAAGTGTCCTCAATCCTCAAAACTAGGCTTAAGAAAACAGTATTTCATAAAATTGACTGAGGCGATAGATCTTGTGTTATGGACTGAATTGCGTCTCCCTGTCAAATTCATATGTTGAAGCCCTAAACCCCAATGCAACTGTGTTTGGAGATAGGGCCTTTAGGAAAATAATTAAGGTTGATTGAGGTCCGAAAGATGAGATCCTAATCTGGTAAGACTGGTGTCCTTATAAAAAAGAAAAGACACCAGAGAACTCTGTCTTTCTGCCTGGGCACAGAGAAAAAGCCATTTGAGAACACAGGGAGAAGGTGGCTGTCTGAAAGCCAGGAATAGAGAAGCCAGAAGCCAACAGTGGGAGCACTGATCTTATAGCCACCAGAAAAAAAATATTTCTGTTGTTTAAACCACCCATGCCTTGGTATTCTGTTATGGCAGTCTATGCAGATTAATGTACCCTGAGGATCAAAGGCAGATAGTGTTACTACTATGAAATAGAGGAGGAGGAGTATGAATAGAACTCAGCATGAACTCTTGTTATAATAAGCACTTAGACAAAACCTAACAAAGATTGCCATTATGCTGTCAGACAGATCTACCAGGAACCACTTAAAAAAAGAAACGTAAGGGCTTTCTTACTAAGCAAGATTCACAATCATTGCATTACCCATCAAAATAAGAGAAGAAAAAATAGGTGGAAGATAAAGGACATCATTAATTGGCTGCAAGATTAAGAATGATAGCCTATGTTCTATCCTTGCTTGTTATATTACTTGGTCAGGTAAGTCTTCTCCAAAACTCATCTTGTTTTAATGTGATCTCATTATGTAATGTTATTTAACCACAGATTGTACTTCCATTACATCAAGGGTTGAGATCTGCAGTATAAATCCTTGAGAAATGCTTAGAAGTTTTCAGATGAAGAAAACTTTATGTATAGACAGCCAAACATTTCTGAGTATTCTTGGGTTTCCGAGAATGTCGTGATATCTTATATGGAACCTGCTGTGATTTCGCATCTCACTTTATAATAATCCTCACCAAATGACCAGAGACTCCAAATGGCTCCCTCTCTCAGACTCTTCTGAATACTGCACCCAGAATAGTCAACTCATAACAACAGGAATTAAAAAACTGACTACTCCCCTGGGCATGTATTTGTAGCAGATTCCAGTAATACAATGACAAGAACATTCTTTAAACTCTAATGTCCTGCCTTTTTGTGCTTTTATAGGTTCTGCTATTGTTTATATTCTTTTTGCTTGTTAATGGTCTAGAAATATACTGTACAGTATCTAAAACACCATCATCATACTTGACTCCTCTCCTTATTCTCTTTTATTTGTAGCAATATCTGGAATTTCTCATGAAGAGTAAGATAGGAATACAAGTAGTTTATCTTCAGTAGTGATGAAGATAGATATTTACTAGAATACATAAATGGACAAACAGGGAAACTAGAATGTTGAAATAAACTAAGATTTAATCCCTTGCCTCAGACAGGCTATAACAATGTTATTAGGGATTTGCTACAGAAACAAAAGAAAACTGCTGTTTTTAATTCTTTCTTGGCTTAATCATCCAAAAGTTTAATAAGCTGTGTACCAAAATGGGAGATGGATTTTACAATTTTGGAATAACAGTATGTTTATAAATATCTTTTGTACCTCTTCTGCGCTGAAACTAGAGATCCGTCATTTTAATCGAGCTTCAGATGGACAAAATTCTTACTATCCTTACAAATCAATGTTTTTAAATAACCAGGTGGAACAGTCACTATGGTTCATAGATGCATTTTCATTTACTCAAGGATTTATAATATTAAGGAGTGGAAGCACGTCTTATTTTTTTTTTTAATTCTTCACTGGTCCAACCATGATGCCTTCATCAAAATTGGGGACTGTAACCGAATGCTCAGAAACGTGTTCCCCTCTTTAATCAATGCTAAGATGCATGTATTTTCATATTTTAACATTGTTTAAACTGAATTATCTACATGTAATTATCACAAGTTTTTTCCTCCCAAAATATGTTAATGCATCAATTGTTTCTTCTGACTGATAATATCTTAAATTGGGGAAGGAAGGATAAGTATAAAAATTCTTTCGGCTATCACTCTACAATTTCAGGACCAAATTGATATCTCTCTCCTTTACAATCCAATAAAAGTTATATTTATTGAGGCTTTTCCACCTGCCAGGCACTGTACCAGATTTGTTCTTGATTAAGAATTTTATTATATTCAATTAAATTAGAAGGCTTAGGGTTTTTTGTTGCTTGTTTTTTTTTGTTTTTATGCAAAGTGAAAAATAACTTCTCAGGGACTAGTTTCTTCTCTAAAAAAGAACATTCTTTAGAATAAAGCAGAGCACACCCATTCAGTGATAGATTTCCTTGACCCTTGATTCGTGACTGTCCAACCTGAAAGCACTCACTCGGAAGCCACAGTCACTCGGCAGGGAAAATTACAGGACACAGAGCCAGTCACTACCGAAGCATGACAAATGAAGGCAGAAGGTCTCTGCCTGGCAAGGGCAAGTGGACTGCTCACCCATCTCCCTGAGCCCTGGGCTTCACAGCATCTTGTACTGCCTCAAATAGGGGGGAACCACCAGCCCTGAAACCTGCATATGATAATCTGAAATATCTGCATTTATCATTAAATGTTTGAGTATTTACCTCCCTTTGTTCCTTTCTCCCCTCCACCCCTGCCTTGTGGTTGTCTACATTCTCTTAGCCTTGCTGCATGTGCCTTCAAATGTTATGAGAAAAATGGACTAGAAAGTAGAAATATAGATATCTCAAAGGCATTTGTCTATATGCCCTGATTTCCTAGCAAAGATGTGAAACTACCATGATATTGCACTTCGAAATTATTGCTCCAGAATCAGGGTACTGAAGTTTGCACCCCAGCTATACTGCTTATGAACTGTGACCTTGGGCAATTTACTCAACCTCCCCGTATCTCAGGTTTTAATATTTAGGAAATTGCACAACAATTCCTTTTTGATACAGTCGTTGTGAGGATTAGGTATGATGATGCAATGCAAACTGTTTAACACGATGCCTGACATATAGCACAGGATCAATAAATGTGATGGCTATTCTTAATGTCGAGTTTTAATTAATCTAAGGAATCTCTTTCTACTAAATCTCCATGTCAGTAAGTTACTAGCCAAAAGTAGCTTAAACTAAGGACAGCTCAACCAATAGAAGAATGATTTTCTTTAGCTGATTGCAGGATTAAGTTGTCACAAAAATATCTCAATAGATAGATAAATAAATAGATTATGACAGCACCTGAATTAAAATTTCCATTGGTAATTAAATACAATTCCTCAAAATTATATTCAAAAGTATTAGTCTACTGCATTATAATTAGACATTTTATACGTAGTTCACCTGCCTTTGAATTTTGACATTGCCTGAAATTCCCCTGCTTCTACATCCCTTCCTCTCTCCATTATTTCCCCTAACCATTAATTCCTACATAAATTAACTTATTTATGCATTTGCTTCTACATCCATTCCTCTCTCCATTATTTCCCCTAACCATTAATTCCTACATAAATTAACTTATTTATGCATTTGCTTATCCATTCAAATATTGTCATAGTATGTGGCTTTTTCCTCCCATGAAATTTTTAAATTTACTTTGATTTTTAAAAATTCTATGTAATTTTGCCTTGCCGATTGTAGTCTATACTCAGTTTTTATCATTATCACATTTTTAGGCAAGGTTTGCATTGCAATTTTGTTTGCATACAAAGAAATCATAATGTCTTATACATTTATGTGTCTTAAATGCAATACTAGTCTAATTGATGTTCCTTAACTTCGATGTGATTAAAGACAATGATTTTTTGGGATTCTTTCTCCTGCCAATTCTTATTATTCATTAAGTGCTTCTTATTTCCTCTCTGCATGAAGGATACTCCTGAAGAATTCTAAATGTCAGGTAACTTAAATTATCAGAAAGTCCTATTCAGATGTGGATGGCCTATCTTTAGATTTGTAATATGATCTTCTAGAGAATATCTCACAAACATGTTAGGAAGTAATATATTTTGGCTTAGTATTAGAAAGAATGTCATAAAGTGCTGAATTGCACTAGAATGAATATTTTAAGATGACGAAGTCCCTCCTAATGAACAGACCAAGAAGAGCCTGTGATATTATTCGTCAGAGGTGCTGCAGGTGAATTTGACAGAATAATTAAACTAGGCAACAGCTCTAGCTAAGGCACCTTCTTACTCAGTTTGTTGTTGTTTAAGTTATTTCCATATATAGAAACCTGGTAGGTGGAGAATCTGGTAAGAACAAGATCGGGATCTCAGACATGTATTAATTTGTGGTCAGAGAGGAGAAGAAAAAAATATTTTAGGTTGGAGGCAGGGACTTGGCATTTGTTCAAGTTGAGATGCAAGTGGCAGATACGGGCGATGGCAGTCCCAGGCCATGGTCAGAATGGCTCAAGATAGAGGAAGCTAATACTATGCTTCCTCTCTACTGCACTTCACTGCAGGAAGCAATCAAAAGGCATGCCAAGCTAAGAACTTTACAGAGAGCTGCTTTAGGGTGTATTACATCTCTGAAGCATAAACCATAGTGAAACAACAGAAGTGAAACATTTTGACATGGAAATGAATGAAACTTTTTTTTTTTAAAAAAAGAGGAATATTTTGAGTTTCCTCATGTTCACCAAATAATCAGCTTCATTTTTCTTTTCCTGAATAAAATATATTCTAAGGTTGTCTTACATCCTATCATCACTCTTTCTGGTAAAATTTGATCATTCATTCATTTGGACAACATTCATAGACCCCCGACAATGTGCCAAGCACATCTCTAGATGCTGGGGATAAAAAGATAAATTAGATTTGGTCTCTGATTTCCGGAACCAACCTCTCAGACTTATGAAAGAGTTAGTCATGTAAAATAAAAGATGAATAGCAATACAGTACGATGAGTGTTATAACTGAACTATAGAGAAAAATGGAACTTCTAAGGAATCAATTATTCACCAAATTGCTATTTCCCAAGAAAAATGTTACACTAAATAGATAATTAAACTGCCTGACTTACTGAAGTTCTAGGGGCCAGCGAATATAAAATCATCTTACATTGTTGGAAAGAACCTAAATTGTTTGCTGTTAAAATGCTTTTATGTATTTCTGAAATAGAATCACCTTATCATTAGGGTAATTACTTCTTTTAAAATAAAAAAACATACCCTATTGAAGCTAAATTGAGTTTGTTTTCTAAGCAGTATAGAGATTCCTTAAATAACTAAAGTAGAGCTACCATTCTATCCAGCAATCCCACTACTGGGTATCTACCCAAAGGAAAATAAGTCATTATATGAAAAAGACACATGCACACACATGTTTATAGCAGCACAATTCGCAAAAGCAAAGATATGGAACTAACATAAATGTCTGTTAACCAATGAGTGATTAAAGAAAATATGGTGTATATACACCATAGAATACTACTCAGCCATAAAAAGGAATGAAATAATGGCATTCTCAACAACCTGGATAAATTGGAGACCATTATTTTTGAGTGAAGTAACTCAGGAGTGCAAAACCAAACATCGTATGTTCTCACTTATAAGTGTGAGCTAAGCTATGAGGACACAAAGGCATAAGAATGATACAATGTACTTCAGGGACTCATGGGGAAAAGGTTGGGGGGGCAGTGAGGGATGAAAGACTACACATTGGATATGGGGTAAACTGCTTGGGTGATGGGTGCACCAAAATCTCAGAAATCACCACTAAAGAAATTATCCCCATGTAACCAAAAACCACCTGTTCCCCCAAAAACTATTGAAATATATTTTTGAGTTTGTTTTCTGTAATAATTCATAATTATTATTTATCCAGCTATATGAAATGATACTAATGATTTTTAAGCATTCTCTACTTACTATAAATAATATAAAAGTATTTTCCAGTGGAAGTGACTCCTCCAAATTCCAGGGTTCATGTTTTCCAAATTCCTAAAAAGGAGGATAACGAGGAACATAAATGTAGTTTAAATGTAAAGGTCAAAATCAGTTAAAGATATTTTTAAAAACCCAAATATTCAGTAATTTTAAAGGAGAAGCAAACATTTATTAACACTAGTAAAGCAAATTAGGAATATACGTCTCAAATACCCAAATTTGGAGTACATAATGTTAGATTTCACTAACAAAATATTGCTTGGATTTTTAATGAAAGTAAATCTGAAATTTTAAAAATTCAGACAATCTCTGGCAGTTGTCATCTGATCAGAGTTCTAATACTAATGGTTTGAAGATCCACTTATGATGGATTTGAGGACAAAACATTCTGACTGATGCGGATGCTTCTGTAACTTCTTTGAATCTTCTTTGAATCCTTGCAACTTGAGGTCAATACCAGGATGCTTTTTGCAAATGCAAACAAAAGAAAATGGTTTTTTAATGATATACCCCAAAATCTTATCTGGTTGAATTTTTGTTTAAGATTAAGTAATGGGTGCTTTATTTAGATTAATTAGCAAGAAGATCACAGTAGTCAATAGATAACTGAAAGACACCATCTGTTCCCTTTTCCAATTGTATCTATGAGCTTTGCATGGGTGTACCAGGGAACATGGGAGAATTAATTAGGCAGCAAATGAAATCTTCTAACAGATGGCACCCATTTACTTCTTGCAAATGCATACCAGCAAATTTGTGTGCTTTCCCTTTCATCTTGTTTACCTCCTAGAAAGTTTTGAAGAACCACTGGAGTCTGACCATCAGTTGCCCATCTGAAAAAAAAAGTTCAAAAATGTAGAAAAATTGTGTGGGACTTAGCTTCACGGGAAAATGAGTGGTAGGAAATAACATCATGAGAACTTTATATAAAGAGTTGAAATCTCATTTTGATAAGAGTTTAAATCAAGTTGGTTTTAATCCCAAGATAACTGTTGCTTTCCTTTTCTATTGTGTGTGGCTTTTAGTGTACACTAAGAATTTTGTTTTAATATCTTTGCATATTAATACAGAGCTCTCATTTGTTTTATAAAAGCTGTCCTCCAAAGTTTGTGTACTGATATAGTTTACATAATACATTTCTAAATGTGGCTCTAGATATTTCTGAATCACTAAAGGAAATAATATAGCAAGACTTTTAGGCCCAGTTTTATTTTATGAGCTGCATCTTCAGAGGAGCAAGCTTCTGGTTTGAAGAAAAATATATTGTTCCAACAATTATCCCCACCAAAGAGCATTGCCACTTCACCATTTTTCTGTTATTTTCTTATCAGTCTGCTGAAAATAGTACTGTAAACATTCCTGCTCAATTTCATAACATGCAAATCATCCTTAAACTACTAAAATCAGGCCATACCATCCTTTTGAAATTGCTTTTTCAAAAGTCATGATTGACATCTTAATTTTCAAATGCCATAGTTTCTTCTCTGTAGCATTTTGACAAGATTCACTCACTCTTTCTCTAACTTTAAGACAATGTTATCTTCTAGTGTGTCTCTTAACAAACCAAATGACATTTCTATATTTCTATTGGTCCTACTTTGTTCAACAGTTCCTTTCTTTTTTCTATCATAAAACTTTGAAGAAAAGCAGTTGCTTAAATGCATATACTTCTAAGTTTTATCACCTTCCCTGTGAGAGGTAGAATTTTAAATATGTCCCCCAAAGATTCCAGTCTGCTGGTTATTCAATCAAACCCTGAGATTTAGGTCATTAATCAGAGAGCATACCTTGGTTGACAGATAACAAGGAAAGGAAGAACTGTCTGCCAGGCACGGTGGCTCACACCTGTAATCCCAGCACTTTGGGAGGCCAAGGCAGGTGGATCACTTGAGGTCAGGAGTTCGAGACCAGCCTGGCCAACACGAGGAAACCCTGTCTCTACCAAAAATACAAAAATTAGCCGGGCCTGGTAGTGGGTGCCTGTAATGCTAGCTACTCAGGGAGGCTGAGGCAGGAGAATTGCTTGAACCTGTAAGGCAGAGGTTGCAGTAAGCCGAGATCACACCATTGCACTCCAGCCTGGGTGACAGAGTGAGACTTCATCTAAAACAAACAAACTGCAAAGAAATGGATTCTGCCAACAATTTGAGTGAGTTACAAAATGGATTCTTCCCCAGAATCTCTGTCTCTCAATAAGAGCCCAGAGAACAAATGCCTTGATTTTCTTCTTGTACAAGCCAGAACAAATCAAGATAGTTCAGATTTGTGACCTCCAGAGTTGTAAGTTAAGAAATGTAATGTAATGTAAAGTAACTGGAGAAAAAAACTTTCGAGGAGGTTAAGGAAGGTCTTTCTGGAGAAATGACATTGGGACTATGATTTCAAAAATAAGACTAAACCAACCATTCAAAAATAGAAAAATATATGTATTTCAGGCAGAGGAAGCTGAACATCCAAAAACATTGTAGCAATAATAGATAGATATGCTTAAGGAAGAAAAGAAACCTGTGTATTTGTAGAGCAGAAAGCAAGAATTCTAAGGCATGGAACAAGATAATGGAGAAGTGAGCAAGAAGTAGAGTGTGCAGAGTTTGTAGGTCACAGTAATGAGCAAAATAGATTTCCAAGAGGTGGAAGCCATTAAATATTTGTAGCAGAGAAGTAACATTATCTGATTTGTCTTTTCAGAAGTGTGGAGTATAGATAAGAAAAAAGAGGGGTAGGGGCAAGTCCAAGTACCATAACATTTATTCATTCAACAAATATTTTATGAAGGACCTATTATATGCCAGCCACTTTTTCCAAACTGGCTTGGACTAGAGTGGTGGCAGAGGAGCTAGAGGGAACTGGAAAGATACAAAATACATTTTGAAGCTTGAGCAGTCAGAAATGCAGAATCAGTTATAATGAAAGGAAAAGAAAGAAAGTGAGAGAAAAAGAAGAAAGGAGAAAAAGAAAGAGAAAGTGAGAGAGAAAGAGAGAGAGTGAAATAAGAAAAGAAAGAAAGAAAAAAGGAAAGGAAGAAAGAAAAAGTGAGAGGAAGAAAAAGAGAGAGAAAGTGAGAGAAAGAAAAAGAGAAAGAAAAGAAAAAGAATGAGTGGGAGGGAGGGGGGAGAAAGAAAAAGAAGAAGAAAGGAAGGAAAGAAGGAAAGAAAGAGGGAGGAAGGGGGGAAGAGAGAGAAAGGAAGGAAGGAAAGAAGAAAGAAAAAGAAAGAGGGAGGAAGGGAGGGAGGGGGGAGAGAGAGAAAGAAAGAGGAAGGAAGGAAGGAAGGAAGGAAGGAAGGAAGGAAGGAAGGAAGACTTCTGGGTTGAAAGAAAGAAAAGTAAAAAGAAAGAGAAAGAAGAAAGACTTCTGGGTTCTTGGCTTGAGCAACAAGGTGCAGCTTTTCTACATGAGATATATGGAAAGGATTAGGTCAGAGTCTGGAGCAAAGAATCATGAAATCTGTTTTACATATCACAGTTGTAAGAAGCATATTCATCACCTAAGTTCAGATTTAGTGTCTAGCTTTTCCAGGATGGGACCTGAAGATCGTCTTGGAGATGGAAAACCAGGAGCAAGCCATTGAATATGTCCATCCCATCTCAGCTTCCTACTCTCATTTCCCCAGAGCATTCAAGGATACTTCAATGTTGATTTTGGTCAGGACTTAGGTTTTCTTCCTGGAAATGTAAGAGTTACAAAATCCTTGGCCTTCTTGAGTCAGGTCCTGCCTAGTCATTGACAAAACCCTCTCCCTAGAGCCATGATCTGTGTCCCCTTCCACCTGAGTCACCTACCATGTTCTAAGCTCTTTTAATGAAGTCTCTTTTTTCCAGGCTTACCTCCAAGGATGTGAAAAGCTGAAGCAGATTGGAAGAGTGATACCACTCAAATCATATTCCTAAAAGATTTTTAAACATTTTAATAAGCTCATCAACCTATGTCATTTCCTTCTCCTCCTCTTCCACTTCTTGTGCAGTTGTAATTATTATGAACAGGATATAATGGCTTATAAATAATGTTCGAGTTTCTTGGTTTTAGGACTTTTTGTAAAATAAGCACCAAAACCAAAATAGTCTTTAATGACTCCATTAAAGAAGAGAGCATATCTTTTATAATTTCTTAGCACTACGTACTTCTCAACATCATTAAGTCTCCCTCAAATGAAAAATAAACTAAATTGTGTTTTTAATATTTTGTAATGCCATTACTAAAATACAGTGCACTAAGAACAAACTAAAATTCCTAAATTAATGCTTTATAATATTACAGTGATGTGTACTATTTAATTAAGGCCATTGACCAGTTGATTATCAAAGATTTTTTTCCTTTTGATCTAATGATTGTTTGATATTTTTTCTAATCCCATAACTAACTTGTCTCATCCATTAACCTATGTAAGTGGAGTGTGAAAAATGCATTCATAAATTTAAGTTGATTTTTTTTTAAATTGCAGCATGTGAAATCTACTTACTAAATTCACACTAATTCCACAAAGCACTGGGGCAATTTATAAACAATACATATGATAAAAAAATTATAATCAATGAGAATTTAATAAGTTGCAGAAATATTTTTCAGGGAAAGTAAAGATTTTCAGAGCATTATGTTTTAAAATAACTGCTTTATATGGAACTATATACATAAGACTGAGTGATATAATACTCAAAAAATACATAATTGTAGTTTTTGCACATTATAAGTAATACAAAAAAGTCTATGCTAGATATGTATTATAACATAATACCATTAAACATGCTTACTAAGCTGTCCTTTTGACACCTAGTATCAACTTGTAGACACTTTTATGGGGAAGGAAAAAAAGTCACACTAAGAATAATGTATCTTGAATTATTACCGAAACAATGTCTCACTTTTCATATATTTATCTCTGTCTCTCCTCTAACCTGGAAATTTTAATATGTAGCTGAATTGTGTTGTGTATTTTAAAGAACTTAAAAGCAATTATATAATTTCAATACATTTGTTTTTCTTTGCAATCTTACACTTAGAAAAAGAACATTAATTTGCTCTTTGCCACCAAACTAAAGTAGAAATTACCCTGCTAACTCTATTTCTGCAATTTTACTTATAATAGCATTTAAAAACTCATTGATTTATATGCATTTCCATATTGCAATTTGAAATAGTCACATAACAAAGCATACATTGAGTGCCCATACTTAAAAACAAGTAAATAGTTTAAAATGTATTCCCTGAACCCACTGAGAATTCTTTCAAGCCTACATTATTCAGGAGAATGCATGCAGCTGTTTAAATTGATATCCTTATTTCTTTCTCCAGGAAGGCAGGTCTGCGGTCTTCTTATTTACTACTGCATTAAGCACAGAGCCTAGTACCTAATAAGAGAGTTCAGTAAATACATGTTGCATGGATGATAACTAAATTAATGTTTAAAATTATCATGTGCTGATCAGTTTCTATATTAATGCAGGAACTGTCTTGAGATCCATATGAGTTTTTGACCATTGTCTCCTTCACTAGGCTGTAATGAGGTTCCTTGAGGACAGGTACCACATTTCATTTTCCTTTAGATTCTCAGTGCTTTGTTAACACAAGTTAGTCCATAACTATTTGTTAAGTGGATAGTGATTTTAAACAGACATAGCTTACAAAATAATGACAGGCATAATCAACAGATTTGACAGAATAAAAATGAGAAAAAACAATTGTGGCATCCCTAGGTTTTATATGAAACCTACACACGCATGTATTGTATATAAGTATGTCACTGTGTTTAACATATTACTATTTTAATAAATGGATCTATAGGTAAGTATATTTACTGGTTTGTTCTCTGACTCTTTTGTCAAATAAGTTGGAATCAGGAATTTACTTGCCCTAATAGGTGCCATTATGATTCTAAAAAACGTAAGACAACTTTACTACATTATGCCATTGTATGTCATCAAAAATGAACATTATTTTGTATCTGTATGCCCATTATAGTGTAATCATTTTGAGGAGAGGAGATGTTACCTTAGTCATTTGTGAAACTCCAGCTCCAAGTTTAGAGTACACCATGTATTTTACTAATAAGCCTTAGAGAATTTGGATTACTATAGATCAATAATTGTCTTGGGAGCTGAACTGATGACTTGTTAACCATTGGAAAATACAATATTATGTGTTACTTGACTACACAAATAAAACCTGCTTACTAAAAAAGCAAAACTGGCACATGGACGTGTCAATTGCCTTAAACTGCCGGATTTAATCTGCCGATGTCAATCAAAGGTCTCTACATTGTACACTTTCTTTGAGATATCAACTTTGCTTAGAGAATTTTCTCTTTGGGAAATAATTAATGATTTGTGATTGGATTTAGCTACAGATGCTTTCTGGTAGCATTTTTATAATAATAAATACCTGTAAATAACTGAAGTAGCCAACATTATATCATGGCTATAAAAAAACCTAAGATAACCTGCATAATGAAATAAAACTTCAATGCATATTATGTTATAAATGAATATATATTTACAAGGGTATATGCTCATGAAACATTAGACAAAAAAGGCCACACACGCACTCACAGTATATAGCATAAACTTATCCCTACCAAATATAAAGTAATAAAAATATCTATAATAACATATGTAAAACTATTAAATAATATTTGCCTCTAGCTGATTTTCTGTGTTTTAAAATATTTCTACAATAAGTATATCTTGTTATATAATAAAATAAGATTATTTTAATGGTAAAATATGGCATGTTTTTAGGGAATATTAGGAGTATTTTGAAAAACACATATAAGAATATAAAAAGCCATAATATAATTATCCAGACATAAACACCATAACATTTCATACACATCCCTCCAGCCTTTCTATAGTTTAATATATTTTTAACATAATTGAAATTACACTGTATGCTAGATGATACCTAGTTTGTAAACATTATAACTTGAACAATGCCCTAGAGTGTTTTTTTACAACATAATTTTTACTGAATGCATAGTATTTCATATCATTTCATAAATCTTTAAGTAATATTGATACTTTAGGGTTGGATATTTGTATTGCTTCCAGGTTTCTACCATCATAAATAACACTAAAGTGAGTTTTCTTATAGATTTTTTTTTCTGATTGGTATTTTCTCAAAGTAAGTGTCCAGAAGAGGTTTTGCTAAGTTAAAGAATGAACACATTTTAAGACCTCTGACATATATTACCAAATCACTTAACAGAAAGCTTTCAGTGAGCAACACGAAAACAGAGAATGCCTGATTCTCTGCATTAAAAAAAACTTTTCCTAAAAATCATTTCAATGAACATAACGATTAGTTGATTTAAAAGATATAAATTTAATGAGGCTTCCACCCATTTCATGTCTGGAATTGCTGTCAGAAATTCTGAGTATTTCTTTAGTAATTTTCCATGCAAATCTATCCATATATTTATGTATGTACTCACAATAGCATATACTATTATGTATGTGTGCCTGTATTCTACTTAATGAGAAATAAACATGACATCTCCTATTTGAATTTTTTCACCTAATAGTACTTGTTGCCTATCTTTCTATGTCAATGTCAGCATATATATCTATTTCATTCTTTTTAATGACTTTTTAATGTTGCATAGTATATAAATTTTTTATGCTACAAAGCATTTCATGATAAGAGCTACCTGCTAAAAATAGCAAAACTGGCACATAATTTAACATTTTCTTATTTTTGAGCATTGAAGATGCTTCTAGAAATCATTATTTTTAAAAGTTTTATAATATGTATACAAAAGAGGAGTATGATTAATTTACTTGATTTGGCAGTAGAATGTATTCATCTTTGTTTGTCATCCGCCTTCTTTCGTGAGTATATTAATTACATGTCTTTATAGGTAACGATTTTGATTGTTATTCTTTTCCTTGATTTTTATGAACTTACCCAATATTTAGAATAACATTCTGCCATGCAACTAAAATATATTTTGTCATTCATCTTCTTTGTTTTTATTTTATTGTATATTTTGAATTTTTATTTGGCTAGATATATCAATCTCTTTCACTCAAATTTTATCATTTGTATTATACTCACAGAGATCCAAAAGCTTATATGATCTTCCATATTTTCTTGAAGTTCTATTACAAATTATTTAAACAATTAAATTTTATTGCAATGCCACTTTTCTGGACTTCCCATATCATCATATAGCATTAGCTTGAATGTTAGAGTGGCACATCAATGAAAATAAATGGTAGATTTCACCCTGTAATCGAGGCCAAAGAGATGGTGCCATCTTTCTGGATGCATTGAGGAGACTTCCCCTCATCTGCTCTTCATTGCTGATGTTAAAAAAAAAGTGGCTATAGTCATTGAAAGGGTCATGTAATTTTTAATGGGGGTAGCCTAGAGTCATGTCCAAATGCCAGCTAAAGTAATTACATTCTGCTTATAAGGAGTAGCAGTATAATTTCAATTAGAATAGTACCAAATGGACTCATATAAACCTGGGGGTTTGAAATCCACTCAGGTCACCAGAAGATAAATGAGACATGTGGCTGGAGATATGCCCAGAGGTAAAATTAATTTTTAGGCTGTTCCTGATGGCTAAGAGTCAATGGCCTATTTCCAAGACAGACAGGTGTGGACAAGAGGGGAAGCGGTGGGGGAAGGGAGAAGGAGTGGTAGACTATCAAAAATGTAATAGTAACACTTAAGACTACTCCATGTCAAATCATTGAGTAACCATAACAACCCATGAGGTAAGTACTATTCTACTATCCTTATATTACAGATTAATAAAAAGGAGACAATTGAGTGATCAGAAAGATTAAGTGATTACCCAAACAACATAGTTATTAAGAGGGGGAAGGTGGCACTGGATCCCAGGCATTCCGGCTCCCAGGACTGTCACTCTTCTCTGATCTGTATTGTCACGAAAATCCCACTTGTCCTCAACCTCCTGAAAAGCATCATCATAAAGAAGTGTTTGGAAGTTGGTCCATAATTTTACAATTGGCTCCATGTTTGCTGTATTTTACGCTCAAAAATTAAGTGAGCTATTTATAAAGGGCTTAAAACAATCCTTGACACAAAGTAAGCAACACCTGAATTTTAGTAATGAATAAAATAAATCAGCTCAATTATATTTATTCAATGCTTATTATGTTGCAGGCACTCTGCCAGGTATTGGAAACACAACATTGAGCACAAGAGACTAAGCCACTATTCCTTTTA
Source organism: Pongo pygmaeus (assembly GCF_028885625.2). Classification (NCBI taxonomy): domain Eukaryota; kingdom Metazoa; phylum Chordata; class Mammalia; order Primates; family Hominidae; genus Pongo; species Pongo pygmaeus. The sequence goes on from NC_072388.2 coordinate 86,457,456, forward strand.
ACCCACAGTTGAGTAGGGAGAAAAACGTACATGTAAAGTAAAATTTCACAATTATTATTTCATAACTCTTGTGAAAATTGCCATATAAATAAATGCAATGTATCTTGAGGGTATATGGCAGAGAGACTCAACTCAGGGTACAAGCTCACACAAGATCCAAAGGCACTGAGAATTGATGTAAGAACCAAGAGATGATATGGAGGTAGGCAAAAAGAGGGCTGGGTGAGAGCCCAGAGCCATGTGGGTTTTATCCTCAGAATACAAGATTGGTTCCACATTTGAAAATCAATCAGTGTAATTGACTGTATCAACAGATGAAAAAGAAAAAAGTTACTGATCTTCTCAATACATTCAAAAAATTCTACTATATTCTACATTCATTCATGATGAAAATCTCAGTAAAGTAGAAATAGAAACTTATCAACCTGAAAAAGGGCATTGATGAAAAATTTCAACTACCATTACACTTACCAGTGGAAGACAGCATGTTTCCCCCTTAAAGAACAACACAAGGATGCTCACTCAATATTTCTATCAACATTGAATCAGATGTCCCACTGATTGTGAGGAATTTCAAAAGCACTTAGCATAAGATTTCCTTCTTGTCTACCTTTTACCACCTTCTCTAACTGATTTACTATTTCTCCCCACATGCATTCTACACCCCAGTTTTTTGAAGATATCAGGCTATTTTGTAACTCTTTGCCTTTATTCTTACTACTTTTGCCTTCTGAATTGTATTTTATCTTTTTGTTGAACTTAAGGGTGACATTTTAGTCTAATGCTCTCCCAACTGAGCAATTTCAGCTGACTAAAAGGGTGACTTTTATAGACACAAAATACTTTTTAGATATTCTCTTTTATTTCCAAAATTAATGTTGGGTTTCTTTAAGTCACCAATTCAAATTCTTACTTTATCATTAAGTTTTTGAGTTTAATTTGTAAGTTCAATTCTACTTGTAGGTTTAGCTGATTTTAGCAATAACTTTAAAGGACACTTTAAATAATTTTGTGTTCCATTTGGAAACTTTTAAAATAAAGCACTTTTAAATATTTTAGGTTTTTTTTTTCTTTGAGATGGAGTCTCATTCTGTTGCTCTGGCTGGGGTGCAGTGGTATGATCTTGGCTCACCACAGCCTCAACCTCCCAGGTTCAAGCGATTCTTCTGCCTCAGCCTCCCAAGTAGCTGGGACTACAGGTGTGCACCACCATGCCCTGCTAATTTTTGTATTTTTTTAGTAGAAACAGGGTTTCACTATGTTGGCCAGACAGGTCTCGAACTCCTGACCTCGTGATCCATCCGCTTCGGCTTCCCAAAGTGCTGGGATTACAGGCGTGAGCCATCACACCTGGCCAAATATTTTAGTTTTTATATTTTAATATGTTTTAGTTTGTTTTTCACTATGTTGCCTCAACTAATAATTACAAAATAACTTATTATATTTTTTGAATCTAAAATAGTGTTGGTTATAAGAAGTAACAACACTTTACACATGTCTGAAAAGAAAAATGTTGCCAGTTAAACTATGACACGTTGTTGGTCAAATGACACACTCCAATTTCAGCAATAAGTGTGTCACTTAGAATATGAAAAAAAAAATGTTTTTAGAATTGCTAAAGTACACAGCTGGGCATGGTGGCTCACACTTGTAATCACAGCACTTTGGGAGGCCAAGTTGGGAGAATTACTTGTGCTCAGGAGTTTGAAACCAACCTGGACAACAAAGCAAGACCCTAGCTCAGCAACAACAAGAAAAATAAAAAATTAGCTGGGCATGGTGATGCAATGCATATGGTCCCAGCTTCCCAGCTCCTCAGGAGGTTCAGGTGGTAAGATCACATGAGCCCTGGAGATTGAGGCTGCAGTGAGCCGTGATCATACCACTGCACTCCAGCCTAGGCGACAGAACAAGAACTTGTATCAACAACAACAAAAAAAAATTGATAAAATATGGTTAATATCACTTAAAAATACAAGTTAAATCTATAATTAGGTAACCCTTAAATATTTTTGAATTTTTCATCATGAACACAAACTTGCAACTGATTTCAACTCAAAATAACTCTAAATAACACAATTCAATTTGAAGATAGCATATTAGGCCAAATTCAGTCAACATTATTTAAAAAATCAAGTGTACACTGTCTTAACACACATTTTTTAAAAATCACACTTTAGTTTTAATTGTGTCGCTTACAATAGTTGTCTTAGATTTGACAAAATATAGCATTGTCCCAAGTGCCTGCAATGTACCCTACCCCTTGCTTCCTAATACACTTTCACTACTCCAAGGTTTGGATACTCATGAATCCATTAAGTTTGTTTTGTGTCTTTAAAATCATGTTGATATACTTATATGCCTGTCTTCTCATTATGTGAACTCCCTTAGGACAAAGACCAACCTTTGTCTTTGAGTTATCATATTAAAGCTACATAATCAATGTTCAATACATATTCCTTCTTTCATTTTTAAAAATTTTTTGGTACCTGCTATGTGTTAGGCCCTATGCTAAATACTGAGGATAAAATGTCAGATTCGCCCTGACTTCCAGGGGCTTTCAGTTTAGTAGGGAAGCAGTGGGTGCTGTGTGTGAACATACCTGAGGGGCCAAATCAGACGGAAGTGCTGAGATGAAGGAGTGACATATGGGTGAGGAAAATATTCTGAAGGTAGCATTTAAAGTTTCCATGTGTGTTAATTGCATGAAGGACATCCTCCTGTGTTATCAAAAATTAAATCAGATAGTTTTAAATAAAAGAAATCTATAGTCCTAAATTTATGAACAACCATAATATATAATCAAATTTAAAGTTTATATCATTAGAAGTATAAATGACCCAAATTCAATACTTATTGAAAACAAAGTTGCAGAAAATGATGCATACACATCAGTTTAGATGACTCATGGAGGTAATTAACTTAAAAAATAAATCCTAGAAGAGAAGCAGAGTTACCCCTCACATTGCTGGTTTGTTTTGGTAGGAGTGAGGAAGACACTACCAAAGAAATTGAGAAATTGATGGCAACAGAAAAAACAATGTAGTTTAGAGAACAATTCAGAACTTCATCGTAAAAGAAAATGCTTTCACTTTCTATTTGGCTAAAACGGCTATTAGAGCTAGAGTCTGGACAGCCACCATGTCCTTTCCTCTGACTCTCAATGTGTGGTTTCAGTTGGAGAGGGAAGGCTCCAGAGAAGCCCGGTGCATTTGCAGAATTTGTACACCAGGGATACATTCCCAACTCAATTGAAGGTAGCGGAGTGGGTACTTGAAATGTTGGGTATCCCACTCAACAGTTTTAGGGTCTTCTATGCCAATCAGCAGCTGAAGCTGTGTTAGGGCATTTGGGGGACAGATAAGATGCTCCACAATAAACATCTGTGCTATCTGGGCTTCTTTTTTTTTTTTTCATTTATCTATTCATATGTTAATTCAAAAATACTTATCAAGGTCTTACTGTGTGCCAAGTGGTCTTGCAGGTCCTGTCAATATGCACTTGAGAAAGACATTACCTCCAGTGCAGTCTAATGAGATGCAGACATGCAAACAATTGAAATAAAATGATATCATCAACTGAAGAGCGATAGATATACCTGGAGTAAGGTGGATGAATATAGGAATATTCCACTGGGTCTGTAGCCATTTAATATCAGTTTAAATGTTAAATAGGAGAGAAGACTTAGAAAACAGAGAAAGCTTATTAACAACCCCCTATTTCTTTTGCTTTCTTCAATTATTTTTGGCTTTAATAATGTTCTGTGTCCTGTCACATTCGTAAAGGGCATTGCTCTTCAAAGTGTGATTTGAGGAGTTCCAGGGGGTTCCTAAAACCTTCCCAGCATTCCCAACTTAGGTTAGATAGAAGTGACAAATATATTAGAAGAGACTCACTTTTACAGCTATCATTTCCTTAGGTTTCATTGTAACATTTTATTTGGACAAATAGTTCTATGATCAAAAATATAAGAATAAAAATTTCAACGTAAATTATTATACATATTGATCCTTACTACTAATAATAAGCTATGTATTTAATCTAGAAAATAATAATGAGAAATAGCATGAGATTTCTATTTGCTTATAGTTGGTCTATGGTGACTACTGAATTCATATTCAAAGAACTCTACAAATCATAATAAAGATCAAGGAATTTCTATATTCAGAAAAATTGACATGAAGAGGTCTTATAAGGCTTGAAAAATAATTGCATTAATAGCAGAAAGAAAAAATAAATTTCACAGACATAGAAAAAAAAACAATTTTGAAGTACTTTTCTGTGTTCATAACTTTTACAAGAGAAGGAATAAGATGAGGTTGGCAACTGTTGCATTCAGAGCCTATTCATTAATACAACTAGCCAAATATGAACATCAAACAGAATAAGGCAGGGGGAACCCATGCTACATTTGTAGAGAGGAAAAAAAAGATATATAAGTGACAACACATGTGTACATTAAAATTTAAAGAGCAAATAAAGTAAGTGCTTTAAAAATAGTCACCAATAAATTAAGTTGTTAAGTTTAACACTGACCTATACTACCTTGCTCTTTCTCAGAACTGATATCCTTTCTTTCTTTTCCACCTCTGATTAATGGAACATTTACAATACATGGAGAAACAGTGGATGTACAGCACTATAATGAGCTGAGGTGCCTAAATCTTGTAAAGATTCCGTAACCAGCAGCTAGAAACTAAAATTAGGATGAAACCATTTAAGTCCAAAGAATGTAACTTCTCCTAGCATCTATCAAAAGCTTCGCTCTTAATCTTATGATTGGAAATGGTTATTGCTGCTTAAACCGAATCTTCCTGGTTAATTCAGTCTCTGTCAGTGTTTAAATGAATTTTATGGTGATTTTATGGTAGAATTTCAGTCAGTTCTCTGAGGATTCCACCACACAGAGACAGAGGAGACCCCTGAAAAGCATGATTTTTTGTTTTATTTTTGTGCTACTTGCTATCATCGTTGATGAGTTTTCTGAAAGAGGAGAAGTTATTTCTGGCTTTTGCCTGGTGCTATCGAGATCTTTGCCCTGAAGAGGTCAGAGAGTTTCTCTTAAGATCCAGCAGGTTTTCATGAAGCTCCTTACCTTAATTCTTGAATGCTACTCACCTTATTTTCTCAGTATTCTACATCTCCTAAAAATCTTCCGGAAGATTGGTGGGGACCAGTTAGATGGAGGCACACTAAACATTTATTTCTAAATTTTTGAGGTTAAATGCGGATGCATAGCTACATATAGATTGAAATAAACAACAAATAACTTTTTTGCATAAGTATGTCACATGCAATAATAGAAATATACTAAACATTGATTTGTTATTTTTCTAAAATCCAAAATTAACTGGGTGTCCTATAATTTTACTTGCTAAATCTGGCAACCCTACTAGCCACATAGATAACAAAGTATGTTTACACATTTGGTGAAATGATAGTCACAGTCACATGCCATACCTGATTTCATCACTATGGCAAATATATTGCTTTCTCTAAAGAAACAGTGAATTCAGGCAAACTATAAATTATATACATATACCTATGGGTTTATATATATATATATATGGGTTTATATATATATATGTTTATATATGGATATATAAATATATATACACACATATATACACACTTTTTTTTTTTTTTGACAAAGTCTCATTGTGTTGCCTAGGGTGGAGTGCAGTGGTGCAACCTCAGCTCACTGCAGCCTCTGCCTTCTCGGTTCAAGTGATTTTCTTGCCTCAGCCTTCCGAGTAGCTGGGATTACAGGCGTGCACCACCACAGCCAGCTAATTTTTTGTATTGTTAGTTGAGACAGGGTTTCGCCATGTTGGCTAGGCTGGTCTTGAGCTCCTGACCTCAGGTGACCACCTCCCTCAGCCTCCCAAAGTGCTGGGATTATGGGCGTGAGCCACTATGCCCGGACTGATTTTTAATTACTGTTCATTTTTACATTATTCATATAATTTCTCCCTCTATTAATTCAGAAAATAGTTTAGTTCTACCTTATTTCTTTGGATGACATGACTTGGTATGATTGGAAATAAAACACTGACAACTAATGATTCACTGAAATTATACCTGATATTTGTAAATAACTGCAAGATTCATACATGAAAAACATTCGAAAAACTGCCAGTATTTTTATTATAACTTTTCTATTGCCTTACAAATGCCATCATCACCTTAGCTCAGCAAGAAAGATGATACTCTGTAGCTTGGGGGCCGTAAAACTTTCATTTTTCAATAGGATGTGCAGCTATAAATCATTTATTAAACTTTAATAAATCTCTGTTCCACAGGTACACACCGCTCCGCAGGGTATCAAAATCTTGTAACAGTTAATTATGGAATGTGAAGGTTACATATTTTTCAGCCCAATAAGTTTAAAATGCTAAACAAAAAAATCAAAAGATTAGTTTTAGTAAAACTCAGTAAACCAAAGAGTGTAAATAATATGGGTGAAGAATCTTTGAAATGTCAATATGGTTTTTATATGAGATTTTACTTCTGTTATAAGTAAACAAGGAAAGGAATTTAGGCAAAACCATTTTTTACTAGTATTCACTGAAAACTTTTCTTCTATTGAAATGGTGGCATATATTATATGCTACTAAGACAGTTCAAAAAACTAGAACCTATTCAAGATATTGTTGCATAACTTTGTAGATTCCTAAATGATTGTTCTTCTTTAAAAATAAAATGTTTCAAATACATAATTTAAAATACATAAAATTTCAATTTCCCCATATTAGCTGATAAGCAAAAGATAAATAAATTAGAAAATTTTAAATAATAAGTCAGCACAGGTAAGTTGATTTATAAAAATCTAGCTGAATTTTACTTTCTAATTACAGAACCAGAACGTAAGGAGAAAATGTTTTCAGCTGGAACTTAAATAGACCAGCCACAAATAACCCGTAATTCTCTATAAATGGACTGTCATGCTGAGAACAGCTTTATGCCATGCTGATCCTAGCTCCACAAGAGCCGGCTAAGCTACACTTACCCAGTAGCAGGTCACACTCCAGAGCCCACTGGATTCTTGCTGACACAATAAGTACGCTTCCAGCTGGGGCCAAGAACAATCTGGACTTGGGCAGAGAGTGTGAATTACAGTGAAGAGCTACCACCCTGCTAACCACAGCCAATCAATAGAAAATAAACACAGGTAGGAGAAGGAATGAACTCCTTTCTACAACATGAGTACATCACTTTTTCTCTGTTACAGTTTTCTGGAGGAAATCATCCCCTTGGGATCTTCAGCGTTGTCTCATTTACCTCCGTTCTCTCTAGAACTGGGTGGTGCAAAAATGCCTAAGCCTTCTTGGGAAAGGAAACTGAGTGCCACATGCATAGGAGGCGTGGCTATGGGTCAGCTGGTGTACCGCTAAGGCAAGTACCTCACATGCTTAAAAGGGTTCTTCCTCCTATCCCTCCTTTCCGTAAACTGCACCCTCTGTTTCACCCAAAACCAAAATGGTAAAATCACTGAGAAAACACAGGAGTTATTGAAATCAAAGTGTTAACAATTCCTTTTAAATGTATCTTGTGTTTTAAATGGATGTAGTATTTTAATATCATATTGTAACTATATTTTTAATTTTTCAAAGCCACAACGTGACTTAAAAGAGGTCAGTATTCTTTTCCTCCTTTAATAAAATTGTACTGACAAGTTTTAATAAAAGGTGTGCCTGTTTTATATTTTCTTATTGTGGATTATATACAAAATTAAATATAGAATCATTTTACTTTCAGTTAACAGCTTTTAATTTTTTTCCTAATTGAAATGTAAGAGTGTACATATTGTTACTGTGTAAGGCTTTGTAAAATTTAGTCCTTTTAAAGCTAAAAGAATAGGACCAAAGTAATTCAGCATACACATGTATTAATAATGTGTCAATTACCATTTAAATCTGTACTACTATTTTATTATAGATAACTTACTAAACACCTCCCTTCAAAATAAATCACCATGATTTGAGATTAAATACAGATACTTATGGAGGTATAATTTATTACAAGGTAAATAGGAGTCCTAAACCATTTTAAATATATTAAGGAAAGACAAGAAGGGGAATCTCAGGATAAAATAACACCGTCTTCCAAAGGGAATATATATTTTGTAGTATGATTGCTTGAGAATACATGGACTCATTGCTACATGGGTGGATGGATGAAGAAGACAGTTCAGATAGACTCTGAGGGAACTTCTGGAGGCATTTTGGGTTCAGAAAGAGAGGAGGGACTTACTGAGTTGACGCAGAAGGAGAGGGCTTGGAGCAAACCTTGCTCAAGAGTCTGAGGCACATTCAAACCTCTTATTTCCTTTTCTTGGCTATTCCATATTGGATGAATTCCTAGACCCCATTTCTATCCTCCATGGCTCCATGGAAATTCTTTTCATTTTTTTCTTCCCACCCATGAAGTCTTCCACTGCATTTCTACCTGGAATCATTATTTTGGCAGAACATTCTACTCATACTATACGTTAAACTATATTATTGGTGTTAAGGGGAAAAATATATATATTACTCTTCTCTATACGCCTGTAATCCCATCTCATGGTACCTGTGCACAGTACAGGCTAAAGTGGTAAATATTTGACATCCACGAATTTAAAATTTGTTGTTTTATCTATTTACTAATTATCCCAAATGACTATGGCTCATAATAATGTGCTTATTTTGATGAGGTCCAAATCTGAAGTTGATGTAAGAGCAGTTCACTTAATCAGTGAAGGACTTTAGATAACTCAATAGAGTTCATGCCTCAGCATTATTGTGTAAACCCTTTGTTTCTACTTCAGAGGAAAACATAGGGTAAAAGGGCAAGGGCTTAACATACAAAGAGCTATTTAAAAAGAAAAGGATAAAGACAAATAGACAGTATGTGTGGAAATAAATTATAGGAACCACTTTCACTCTTCTTTGACTCACCTTGAGAAGAAAAGCCTGGAAACAGTACACTGCCAAGGCAAAGATCAATACAGCTCCCTCTTCTGAGATGCCACGCGGACTATGCCCCAAGTGAACATTTCAGAGCGCACCTGCTTTTGTGGATTGGCGGGATCTACATCCCAGCTGTTAGTTCTGACCACTCATGGACAGTGCATAATGAAATCTTTCTAATATGGTTTGGCTGTGTCCCCACCGAAATCTCACATGGTAGCTCCCATAATTCCTATGGGAAGGAATCGGTGGGAGGTAATTGAATCATGAGGGTGGGCCTTTCCCATGCTGTTCTCATGATAGTGAATAAGTCTCATGAGATCTGACGGGTTCATAAAGGGGAGTCCGCCTGCACAAAGAGAGTCCCCCTCTCTCTCTTGCCTGCTGCCATGTAAGACCTGACTTTGCCATGATTGTGAGGCCTCCCCAGCCACGTGCAACTGTAAGTCCATTAAACCTCTTTTTCTTTATAAATTACCCAGTCTCTGTTATGTCTTTATTAGCAGCGTGAGAACAGACTAATATACTGTACTACCAGCAAAGCTGTAGTCGTTCACCAGGCAACCATTCCTGTGAAATGAAAGTAGCATATATAATGGATGTCAAAGAAGTTTCACCACTCAGAAAACATGATGTTATTAAGTATTACTTAAACTCTCAAGATCATTTTAAAGTCCCTGAAATGTCTCAGCTAACCCATGCAGCATCTGGTAATAAAAATTATTTTTCAAAATGTAAATGTCAAATTGCAATATAGTCTTTAAAATTGTTAAGAAGAGGCATTGGCATAAAACATGGCTTTAAAGTTACAAAGACCTGAGTCCTTCAACTCAATATGTGACCTTGGATAAATCTAATAGCCTCAATGAACTTCAGTTTTGTCATCTGCAGAAAGGGAAAAATAATGCCTATGTCATAGGTTCATGGTTACTACTAAATTATGTAACTTAAATATTCTAATTTTAATGATTAATTATTAAGTAGACATTTAAAATATACTCTACATGCTATATTAAAGAAACAATCTGAAAATAATTACTTCATTAAAAAGTAAAAATATTACCATGTTTAGAAAGAAAAAATTATGCTGCTGTTACAGATAACTGTTGCAATATGTTATCACAAATATTCAAACGAATGTCTTCAATGCCCTAAACTTCAGTTTGTGGTCCATCTCTGGAGAGCCCAGCCTTCATACACTGTTGAAGTTGAAAGGAGATTTCAGATGAAAAAGGTTTTACACTGGCTGAGAGAATGGATGGCTGGCTTTTCAAAAACAAACCAAAAATGGATTTTCTGTCTGAGTCCTAGGTTTAACTCTTAAGCTGGCCAGTTCAAAGACAATTAAAAGTTATCTCCTTTCTACTGATTTCCAAACTGGAAAACATACATAGCAATACTTAGTAACACAATCTATGTCAAAGGTTTTAAAAAAGCAGAATACAAAAGCCATCTGGATTTTGTCAGTCAGAATCAAGTTTTGATGTCATAAAGGGCACTGATATTAGCCTTTAATTCAGCAGGATGGGAAACTTCTTTTGAGAGAGAGAGCAGGAAAGGAGAGAAGAAACAAGAGAAACAGATACAATAGTAAATCAGGATCAGAAAAAAAGAAGTACAAAATAGAAAGTGAAAATAATTTACCATAGTAGCAAAGTTTGGGATTCTTTTTTTTCAAAGTCAATAATTACTTAATATAATTCCCAGGAATATGGGTACCATCATTCATCAATCCATTTCCTCATGCCACCAACGAATGACCAATTCCATCTTTGTGACAGGTATCCTGCTGTCCCTGAAGATATAGAAATATTAAGAGGTGATTACAGGACTGGGTGAGAGCACAGAAGACCACATAGCCAAGGGCTCCAGCAGAGGAATACACATTAGGCTTGTAAGTTCATGGCAGAGAGGCATCTGCCTGGGGGAGTCGGAGGTTTTATGTCCATTTACACAAAGTTTAAGGTTAACATAGGATGCTAATTCCATTCTATATCATACAACTATTTAACACAAATATTCAATAATGATTAAAGCTTTTCCACTGGCCACACTTTTTACTTCTGCCCTCTTGCAAAACTTGAGAAGAGAGATGACTGATTATATCATCAAATCCATGACCATCTCCCCACCTAATCCATAAGGATGGGTCCCTGGAGTAATCTGTTGTTCACAGAGTCTTAATAGCTCAGAGGATGAGGTTTCTACCACTTCCTTTGCACGATAAGCCCAAGGAATAATACATTTTACAGCCAGAAAGTAGATCCTGATATAAATCTTCATTAGGCTTTCTTTGCTTTACATGAACTTGTGAACACATGAATAATGCATTCATTTGTCTAGGGATACGTAAGTCACAAGTCACCCTTTTATGAATGGAACAATCTTAGTCTATTTTCTTTCAGGGATTAAGGGGAACCAAACAGCAGACACTATAGACACTGTTAGTTTGGCCTATGGATGTTTCACAGTTAAGGCCCATTTCTCCTGGAGGCCCTAAATAGAAAAACCTAACTCCATGGGAGTATATCTGGACATTAGAACAGTACTTGCAAAGCATAGAGCCTGACAACCATAAACATTCAGATGAAAGGAAATGTGCTGTTTTGAAGCATTTCTGTGATTACATTATGCTAAACACCTTTTTATTAGCTAGTGAATCTAATAACATAGCATTCATGAATTCAACGGATATGTATTGAAGTAAATAGTCTCCAATTCTCATATGCCTTATGGTCTAGAAAGAGAGAGGCATTAATCAATGGTTTACATAAATGTGTGTAAAATCACAATTATGGTTAGTGTTTCAAAAGGAAGGTAAACGATGCTAAGAGAGGGTATGGGAAAATAGACAGGAATTCAGTCATTGCAGGATCTCCAGAGAGGGTTTCCAAGGGAAGTGAGGCAAGACTAGCTTTTTAAAGAGGTCATCTAGCTAGATCATGAAAAAAAAATTGGGGGGTAGGGGCGCTAAAGGTGAATTTGGATATAAAATACAAACTAGGAGGTTATTACAGTAGTTCAAGCAAATGATGATAGTAAGTTGCTCTAATTTGGTGACTGTGAAAAATAGCAACAATAGTAATAATTAGAGCAAACATTTATTGAACACTTTGTAGTAGGGAGAGAAATGAGAGGCTTTAAGAGATTTTTTTAAAAGACAGGTTCGACAGACTTACTGATGGATTGAAAATGGCTGGCTAAAAACAGGAAGGTGTTTTTAGGCATCTGATATGTGGGCTTGAAATATGATGGTACTATTTATTGAACCGGGAACCAGTATGATGAGTCTTCTGCCCACCTGTACAATAATATTCCGAACATCAAACAAAATTATCTTTTGAAAAATGTCACTGAAGGATCTGGTGACTTGTTAATCCATCAACTTCAAAGCCTTACTCTGGAGAACTCAAAGTATAAGAGTCAGTGATAATGTAGATTTTCTGGTCAGCTATCAGTCAAGACTTGACAAATTTTCCTTAGTATTCATTATAATTCTACTCCTTCTCATGGTAATTAGTTCCATGAGACACATAGTTTGTAAACATCTTATCATATACTATCAACAAGGTAATTCTTTTTGTAGATTCTACACAAGTGGTTTTTCTAGAGTTTATAAATGTAGGCATAAAGAAAATCATGATTTATTCCATTTGCTTTAGTGTAAAGTGTGTATTATTTCCAAGTGTGATGCTAATTCCAGAAAAATAAGACACTGTCAAAGCAAACTGGCATACCAGTCTTTTCCTGTTGGAAGACAGTCTACATGGAGATAAAGAAGCACATAGACAATGAGATCAGATGATCCTTCACAGAAATTGGTGTGTCCACAGGGTAATTTATTTACAGTATATTCATGTTACAGCTTCTTCATCTGTGAAATAGGAATGGTAGGTTTCAGAATGATAAAGTAGGTTCTACTTCTCAGTGTTGTGAGGAATGCCAGAAATACTAATGCACAATGCTCAAGACAGTGTCTACAGAAAAATATAAGTTGCTGTCATTTTGATTGTAAGCACCAGACAGTATGCAATTAAGGAGTAATGAAGAAATATGTCAAAGAAAAGAATGGCTCAGGGGATGTATCTGTCACACAGAAAATTTTGAACAGAGGAAACATGTCTTACTCATAACTGTATAGAATATAGAGTGGTATATTTTGCAGAGAAGATATAGAATAACTGCTTGTTAAACTGAAACTACCTAGCTTAATATGTGGCATATTTTCTTTTTCTTTCCCTTTTTTTTTTTTTTTGTATTTTTAGTAGAGACTGGGTTTCTCCATGTTGGTCAAGGTGGTCTCAAACTCCTGACCTCAGGTGATCCACCCACCTCAGCCTCCCAAAGTGTTGGAATTACAGGCGTGAGCCACCACGCCCAGTCACATATTTTCATATTAAAAAGATGCAAAATGAAAATTGCTTATTTTTAAAGACTGTTGGACAGTCTGGAAAATAGAACCCATACATAAGCAGCAAAGCAAGAAAAAATACTTGACAGGCTTGTCAGTTAGGCTGGTAAATAGAAGCTGTTGTGCTTTCATTTCCATTCACATTTCTGGGTCTCCAAAGCATCGGAGAAAGCTTACCATCATCAAATTCACCTGGGCACAAACCCCTCTGCCTGCAGTCAGTCTGTGTGGAGGAATTGACTATTTCAGGATAAACTATACATTTCAGGATATAAATACCAAGATCCAAATCTGAAAATCAGCGGCCTAAAGATATATTTTGTTTATCTCACATAGAGTTTTCAAAAACATTTAATCAATTGTGAATTTCAATAGAGAAACTGCATATTAAAAATCTGGATTTCTGTTTTCTCTGGAGTAGGACGATTTAGCAATATGGGGACTGGATTTGGCATTCCCTCTGTCACCTGGTCCTGAATGCTGTCTGCCACTCTCTGTGTAGGAAGACTTGCATTCTCCCGTGCTCTTCAGACATCACCAGGCCAGTTTGACTCATGCACTCTCCTGGCTGACTGATTTAGATATTTGAGATTGAGATCCCTGGCTCAAAGATTACTGATATGGATACCACATATATTATGAAAACAAAGATAGGTAACATAGAAGTAATCATTTCTTTAAAATGCTACAAATAAAGACAATCAGCTTGAGATACAAGATACTAGATTAGATGATAAAATACAGCATGTCCTTGATGATCTAAGGCTCCCTCTAGCTTTAAAATTCTACCACTTTAGGCAAGGTGAGAAGGGAGTTTTTATGTAACGGGATAAGTCTTAAAATTATGAAAACCTGTTTTCTTAAATATGTACCATCTTCAACTTACTATGTCATAAACAATTTATATTGCCTTAGTCAACATTAAGAGACTAACTTGTGAGTCTAAAATGCAGAAAATATGCACAAGAATTTTTGTGAGAAAATTCAGAAAATATGCACAAGAATTTTTGTGAGATTTTATGCTTAAAGTGATAAAATAGATTAATATGTATATCTCTATTTTACTTACCTAATAGAAACTTTCTTACAACCATTTCTTTATATACAGAAAGAAAGATGATGCCAATACATTTGCAAATAACACTTTTGCCTTCTGCTAGAGAGAGGTGTTACAATCTAATAGGGTGAATTCAGAAAATATTATTCAAAATCTGATATTTTTCTTACTGAAATGACAATGTTGGAGAATGCTCATGCAAACAATACTCTTGGATGGTACCAGCCTCAGATACAAACTTGGCCTTTAAAATTGTCTTCCAGCCAATAACATTTTTAAGGAAAATTTTACTTCTTCTATTTTAAAAGAAGTTTGAATCTTGAACTTCTAACATTTTACTTTTTTTTCCCACAGGGTCTCACTCTGTACCCAGGCTGGAGTGCAGTAGAGCAATCACGGCTCACTGTAGCCTCAACCTCTGGGGTTCAAGCAATCCTCCCATCTCAGCCTCCTGAGTAGCTGGGAATGCAGGTGTGTGCTGCCACACCTGACTAATTTTTTAAATTTTTTGTAGAGATGGCGGGGTCTCACTCTGTTGCCCAGGTGATCTCAAACTCCTAGACTCAAGCAATCCTCCCACCTCAGCCTTCCAAAGTGCTTGCATTACAGGCACGTGCCACCGCGTCTGCAACATGTTACTTTTTACAATTAGCTAAAAGAGTAAATTTTTGTGGGAAAAACATCAGTATCAGAAAATAAGCAAAAGATGTCTGAATCATTTGAGCTAGAGTACTAATAGCTAATACTATAACATCAAACCTGAGACACTATTAACTGTAAGATAAATCACCATATGTACTGCAAAAGTAAACCTGCTGCTAGTTAAACTGTGAAATAATGCATTCATTATTTGAAGTTTTTATTTCATACATAATGAGATAGCTCTTTAAGACTTATTTAAAATAAACTCTGATTATGCAGCATGACTATGCACTAAAAATGAA
Source organism: Pongo pygmaeus (assembly GCF_028885625.2). Classification (NCBI taxonomy): domain Eukaryota; kingdom Metazoa; phylum Chordata; class Mammalia; order Primates; family Hominidae; genus Pongo; species Pongo pygmaeus. The sequence continues at coordinate 86,472,819 of NC_072388.2, forward strand.
AATGCAAGTACAATAAATTCTTACAAGTTTTCCTAAACTTTTTCATATTCAAGATTCACATCTTCAAATCTCTTACAGACTTAGAGTCATGGTGCTCTGCGTTTTGCCATTGAAGGTTGTCCTCAGTATCCTCCAGAAATGGTGAATTGGATAAAGGAAATGTGGTACACATACACCATGGAATACTATGCAGCCATTTAAAAGAACAAAATCATGTCCTTTGCAGCAACATGGATGCAGCTGGAGGCTACTATCCTAAATGAATTAATGCAGAAACAGAAAAGCAAATATCACATGTTCTCACTTATAAGTGGGAGATAACCTTGAGCACACAAGGATGTAAAGATGGGAACAATAGACACTAGGGACTCCAAAAGAAGGGAAGATGGGAGGAGGAAGGAAAGGGCTGAAAAACTGCCCATCTTGTACTATGTTCATTATCTGGATGACGGGATCAATAGATGCCCAAACGTCAGCATCTCTCAATATATCCTTGTAACAAATCTGCACATGCACCCCCTGAATCTAAAATTAAAATTAAAAAGAACATTGGTAACAGAATTTCTCTTTTAAGAAAAAAAAAAAGTCTTTGATATTGAGCTCCCAAGGGAGCATTCAGTTATGTTGACGCCTAATTTTGGTTCCAGCTTGCTAGTTGAGGATGTTTTGGACTTGTCAAACTTACCTCCTCTCTTCCCTTCCCCCAACATTTTTCCTTGGAATTAAAAAAACTGGCCCATATGTGTCTTGTCAACACTGCTGACACATTCTGTAAGGTTTAGCACAGGTACTTCTGGGAGTTGTCAGTTTGCCTAGCTGATAGCCATTGGAAGATGTTATCTACTTTAGACATTTCTTGATTTCTGATTTTTTGTTTTAATGTATAATAAAAGTACATGTATTCATTTCCTAGGACTGCCATAACAAAGTACCACAGTTCTGGAGGATAGAAGGCTGCCATAAAGGTGTCAGCAGAGCCATGCTCCCTCTGAAGGCTTTTGGGAAGAATGCTCCTTTTCCTCTCTCCTAGCTTTTCTTTTTCTTTTTTTTTCCCCCTCTATCGCCCAGGCTGGAGTGCAGTGGCATGATCTTGGCTCACTGCAACCTCTGTCTCCTGGGTTCAAGCAATTCTTGTGCCTCAGCCTCGCAAGAGCTGGAATTGCAGGCGTGCACCACCATGCCAGGCTAATTTTTGTATTTTTAGATGGGGTTTCACCATGTTGCCCAGGCTGGCCTCGAACTCCTCTCTCCTAGATGCTTGGGATTGCCTTCAATCCTTGGCGTCCTTTGGCTAGTGGACACATACCCCAGTCTCTGTTTCTGTTATCACCTGGAATTCTCCCTAACGTCTCACTGTGTCTTGCATGGCCTTCTTATAAGAATGCCACTCTTTAGATTTAGGGTCCATACTAATCCAGTTTGAGCTCATCTTAACTAATTGTATCTGCAAAGAACCTATTTCCACATGAGGTCACCTTCTGAGGTTCCAGGAATATCTAAACTTTGTGGGGAGAGTGAAGGGACTATGGCACTATTCAACCTTATACAGTACATCTTAGGCTTCATGAAAAACTGTCATTGCTATTAATACTAATGCAGACCTATCTCATTTAATAACTACAATATCCATACAAAGTAAGCAATTCAATGGAATTTTATATACCAGAAAATAAGGAAGTTCAGAGAGGTTAAATAGCTTGCCAGAGTCACATTGTCAATCATTGATGAGCCCTATTCAATGGTCCATGCATTGTCCTTTCTTTTCCGGTCACATTGTCAATCATTGATGAGCCCTATGCTTAAACATACATTTGTTTGATGCAGTGGTCCATGCATTGTCTTTTCCACTATGGCTTACTAAGGCTGAGAGTGGTACCTTATATTCTATTTACCCTGCCAGCTTCACAATTTCATGACCCACCTTGTGCTTCTGGAGCTGAGCCCTACAAGGTGTATCATCTGGGAAGCCTTACACTTGCTTCCAGTTTGGTTTGGTCAGTGAGAGGCATCTGCAGTAAATAGGAGGGCAGGAACACATGCTGGGCAGGGTAGAGATTCCCCAGGCTCCGTCTGTGCTGGGCCATGGATTGGCAGGGGCTTCCTATGTCTACTGAAGGCTTCCATTGGATGGCCCATCTCCAAGTGCTACAGTCCCAGTTGGGTGGTCATGACTTCTTCTCCTCGCCTTTCCAGGCATAGGATGGTTCCTGAGTACTTTACTATCCTCATTGCTTATTCTACCCTGCTACATAACTTTGTAAATAGTTCTTTGATTAACCTTTCCTCAATCACTTCTCAAGAGTGCCATCTGTTTCCTAACAGAAACCAGGCAGATCCTGATTTCACAAACTGGCAAGATATACCATGAATTCTTTCAGCTGTGTACAGACTCTTACAACTTTACTGGCCAGGAAAGAAAAAAAATCAAACAATTTTCTGAGGAAATTAGAAAACAGAAATGAGAGGGCAAACATGGATCGCCTTAGGACTAGTGGTCAGAGCTATTGGTGAGGAATTGAGCCCAAGTTTCAAAAATAGAATAATTAACAATGTCTTATTTTCGAATAGGAATTCCCCACTGTTTCACCTTTTACTATGCATAACTCCAATGCCACAAAGCTCAAGATCTTGAAGATTTCATTTTAAGAAAGATGATAACATCATTAATTGGGTTTTCTATTAGCCAGTCAATAATGCTGAGGTCAGTCTTTCTAATGCAAGAAAAAGCAAAACACAGAAAATAAAAAGTATTTTAAAAGACTTCATAGTGTAGTGGAAAGAAAAAAGTTAACAACAACATCAGCCTCCCAACTCCCCACTCTTCCCACCCCTGTCCTAAATCAATCTTTATTGACTTTAGGGGGTCTGCAGGTCTCTGACTGGGAACCACTTCTTTAGATAACTATAGATGTTTTGGAAGCAACAGTTAGGAATCAGTTTTTAAATTATGTTGTACATTGGAGTCATCTTTCTGTGGTGTCTGAAAACTGACTTCACAGTGATAATCAGTAAGAAAAAGAAATAGGACCTAAATGTTTTCAATACTCTTTTTGTGAAGCTGTTGCCTCATTTTGCATCACTAGATAGCAAAGACAAACACGAACAAATGCAAGTTACACATTCAAGCACATGCTTTTCTTGGGGTAGATGACATGACTCCATGGACAGGGAAATGAGATGTCAATTTCCAAAAGCAAATAATATTATTGCTACATTTTAAAGGGAATAACATAAGAAGGTCGTTCCAAACAACTTTTATTTCCTAAGTTATCTTCCAGTTTACTCTAATGTTCCCAGGGTTTATTGCCTTCTTTGTGGATTTCCTTAGCAGCATTGCTAAAACAAATTTGAATTTTAGAGAAAAGATTCAAGGGAAATTCAATTTCTATTGCTTGTATTTGGGTAAAATTCTATTTTGACATTCAGCTTACAGGAAATTTAATTAGATGGTCTTTGCAACTAATATATGAGTTTCACACATCTGTTGGAAAAATTCAACATGGGAAACAATTATAATAAACAGGTTATATAAAAACAAACACCCTTTACAAGTGTTAGACAAGGATCTAAATTCACACATATATAATTTCTCGGGATATAAACAATTTCTAAATTTTTAAGTTTTTAATGAAATTATTTGAATTCTATGAAACAAGCAGGGAAACTTTCAATAATGCTTCACCATTTGGCCAAGTATGTAGTGCTAATTTTCAAATGTGGTAACTCAGTGCAGAGCACTGGGTGTGAAAAATTATTATAATGTGACATAATCCTGTCATATTTTTGCATGGCTTTCTGCACTAGAGTTCCTTATAGTCCAGTAATAATATTGGCCTTTCCCAAGGACCTTCCTGTGATTGTCATCTGCTAATTTTGCTTGGATTCTGTGATGAATTACACACATCAACTTCTCCATAAAAATGAGAACTTGGCTCCTACACCTGATTCTACGTTGAGCCTCTCATCAAGCACTGGGTCTTCTCACCCTAAGCAGCCTATAGCTTCCCTGAAATTCTGTTTTAAAAGATAGTCTAAGCAACAGGGCATACTCCATTTCATTTATAATGAACCAAGGAGCTATAACCATTAATTCAGTCCTTGCTTCTATCACTAAATAAGAGTCTGTAAGGGATAGATATTAAAGAAGAAGGTCTTGCCACTTAAAAACTGGGGCCCTGGTTCATATTCTTTCTCGGTTTATGACCCTCACCTATAACTCATGGAAGTTGTAGCCATTTCTAGATGAGGTAGGCTGACACAATGTAGTGTAGGTAGATTCTTTTTTCCTCCAAGACAGAAATGAGATAGCCTGAAGCTGCACAAACTGAGCCACCATATATTTCTCCTATTTCAGCCTAAGTATGAACTTCAGAAACATTCATCTTTGAAATTTTTCTCTCTGTGCCTTTCTTGGCTTGCTTCAGCACCTCTCTCTGCTATGTTTCTGCTGGTGTTAGTATACTGACTACAAAGGAAACGGCAGTCTATCTCCCCAAACACTTTGGAACACGAAAAATGTCACAGTAAACAAAACATGAGCAGATAACAACTTGCTAAGATTCTTTATTTTTTCATGTTTACTCAGCAACCATAGCATGCAAAATTGCAAACGAAATCTATGCAGAATGAGCTTTTACTCAAGAAATACACTTCTGGAGACATCATTGCTCTCCATTGCACAGGCAACTGAGCACATCTGTTTATAAGAAATGTTACCTTCGGTGAGGGGTAATACATCTTAGTTGGAGGGTTTAATACTAAGTGATAGAAGAAATAGGCATCAGCCTTTGTATACCACCAAGTGATGCAGTGCTAGACCTTAGATCATTTTCGAGAACCCTTGGGGGCAGTTGTGTTTCAGAATTCACTGTTCTGGTTTATTGTTGCTGTTGTTATTTTGGAATTTAAAAACATAGTTGTTACCTATGTAACATATTATATAACACAACAGAGACCACAGGGAAATCTCATGAGTAAATACTGCTTCTCCAAGTTTTATGTGTGAATATTTACACTAGGTAAGACAAATAAGTCTGTAAATAGCTTCACATCAGTTGTCAATTTGGCCCCAATATTGCTCCAAAGTTAAGAAAATAAATATTACAAAGATTGGCGGATTTGGGAATTATGAATGAGAAGAGATTTTGGATTTGTGATATTAGCACCAGCAGATGTCATAGGAGAAAGACATTAACTGTCATTTTTATTTTAGAGCATCTACTTCATGCCAATTATGATAAACACTGTATACATAGTGAATAATTCTTAGAAAATCTTGCAAGATTTGTATGCCCATTTTACAAATGAGAAAACTAGAATCAGCTCAAGTTTTTACCCATAGTCAACTAGATCATGCTTCAAATTGAATCTATCCTCAATACAAGGCCTTTTATGACTCTAGTAATTTATATATCTCACAGTTACTACCACAACCTCCCAGACATAACAACTGCATGTATTGAATGTGTAATAGAGGAGCAGAGAATAAGCTAGTACCTTTCAAAAAATTTCCAAGAACACTACCTGGCACATCATAGTCACTTGTATCTAATGAATACATTAATTAATTGGCTGACATTATTTTATAATTTAATATTAAATTGTGATATTACTTTCAAGTGTTTTTCATTCATTAGTGCACTTATCATAAATATTACCCATCTGGGCAAAGGCCCTGCCCCTGCTCTCATGCCTCAGAGGGCCCCACGCTTCAAAGAGCCTGCCTGAAAGCTTTCTAAGTCCCACTTGTGTGGCTGGGACTAGCTTAGGCAACCAGCTGGGAAGGTGGCTCTAACTCTTACATAATTTTAAATTATTTTCATTCAAAGTCATTGTGTTTGTTTCATTTATGGACACTTGGTGAAAAACAAGAAGTATGAGGAACACCAATGTGGAAAAACAAGTTAATGAAAACTATTAAAGGAAAAATCATTTAGCATATGTGCTTCAAGATGATCTTTATCATGCCTGTATTCAAATGGCTATAATTCTTATCCAGCAAAGTAAAGTGTTTCTAGTATTTCTTTAAATTTTTAAAGAAAAAAATGGTGACAATTTAGCATTTCAATTCTTAGGATAAAAAACTAGTCACATCTGAAATGAATTGGTTAGAGGCCCTATAAAACTGAGGCCCCTCTTTCTAATTTCATGACTTAAAAACAAAAACACAAAGTAAAATTAATCTGACTGGGTATTTTAAAAGGAAAAATACAAAAATTAGCCGGGCGTGGTGGCACACACCTGTAATCCCAGCTACTCGGGAGACTGAGGCAGGAGAATTGCTTGAGCCCAGGAGACAGAGGTTGCACTGAGCTGAGATTGTGCCACTGCACTCCAGCCTGGCCAACAGAGCAAGGCCCTGTCTAAAAAAAAAAAAAAAATCACCCATTCTTTGCAGTGTGTTATACTTGATGAATCATTAGAGAGAAAGGCCTGAACTTTGCATATTCCAAGTTTTAAATATTTCAGAACAGGAAGCAAATAAAGATCTGTGCAACATTTCTTTACAATGTTTTTAAATGGAAAGCCCTATTGTTGGAATATATTCCACTTATTTATTACAATTTCTGTTGCCTCCAAATGAAGATCTGTATATTTGCATTAGTCCATTCTTGCACTCCTATAAAGAAATACCTGAGACTGTGTGATTTGTAAAGAAAAGAAGTGTAATTGGCTCATGGTCCTGCAGGCTGTACAGGAAGCACAGTGGCTTCTAGGGAGGCCTCAGGAAACTTTCAATCATGGCGGAAGACAAAAGGGAAACAGGTATGTCTTACATCAGCGGTCTCCAACCTTTCTGGCACCAGGGTCTTGTTTCATGAAAGACAATTTTTCCACAGACCGGAGTAGGGGAATGGTTTCGGGATGATTCAAGCGCATTACATTCATTGTGCACTTTATTTCTATTATTACTGCATTGTAATATATAATGAAATAATTATACAATTCACCATAATGTAGAATCAATGGGAGCCCTGAGCTTGTTTTCCTTCAACTAGACAGTTCCGTCTGGCGGAGGTGGAAAACAGTGACATATCATCAGGCTTTAGAGTCTCATAAAGAGTGCACAACCTGGACTGCTCACATGCGCAGTTCACAACAGTGTTTGCACTCCTATGAGAATCTAATGCCGTCGCTGATCTGACAGGAGGCAGAGCTCAGGTGGTAGGTAATGTGAGAAATAGGAAGCTGCTGTAAATATAAATAAAACTTCACTTACTTGCCGGCCGCTCACCTCGATACTGGTTTGTGGCCTGGGGGTTGGGGACCCCTGTCTTACATGGCAAAAGCAGGAGGCAGAGAGAGCAGGGGAAAGTGCCACACATCCTTTTTTTTTTGAGACGGAGTTTTGCTCTGTCGCCCAGGCTGGAGTGCAGTGGTGCGATCTGGGCTAACTGCAAACTCCGGCTCCCGGGTTCAAGCGATTCTCCTGCCTCAGCCTCCCGAGTAGCTGGGACTACAAGTGTGTGCCACCATGCCCCGCTAATTTTTGTATTTTTAGGAGAGATGGGGTTTCACTATGTTGGCCAGGATGGTCTTGATCTCCTGACCACGTGATCTGCCCGCCTCACCCTCCCAAAGTGCTGGGATTACAGGCGTGAGCCACCGAGCCCGACCCACACACTTGTAAACAACCAGATCTCGGGAGAACTCCCTTACTGTCACGAGAACAGCACCAAAGGGATGGTACCAAACCATTCACGGAAAACCTGCCCCCGTGATCCAATCACCTCCCACACCAGGGCCCTCCTCCACCACTGGGGATTACAATTTGGCTTGAGATTTGGGTGGGTATACAGACACAAATAATATCAATATTCAAGCCCGGGGGTTTGTTTATACGGGAGATATGGATGCCATTTTTGATGGATGCTACTATTCAAGAGGATGCCAGAACACAGCACTAATATATTTCTCCATGCAAGTACCAACCAACACTTAAACCACTTTAAAATTATGTCAGAGAGGCCTAACCATTCTAAGAAGAGACTAAAGCTCAGGAACTGGCCACATTCTAGAACCTCCAAGGCTGAATATTGCCACTGTGGGATACAGGGTGTCATCTTCTGTATGTGATGCTTGAGAGCTGATTATGCCCTCTGGTTAGTCTCCTTATCTAAGCATAATAATACAAGCCTTGAAAAATTGTTACGTGCATTAAATGAGATAATATATATTAGGCATCTAGCACAGTTTCTGGCACAGGTTACAAGGTAAAAAAGGTAAATAAACAAATAAATAAGCATGGATTACTAGAAGAGAAACTTGGAAGCCAGAAGCAAATTTTTCAACAAAGACCATTTGACAAGGCAGTAAGGAAACCAGAATTGGAATAAACATATTTTCCCATCTGAGTCTTTTTACAGTAGCATTTGTTTAATGCCATAGTGTAAACACTATCATAGAATGGGCCAGAATCAGAGCATGGATGTCGGGTTGATCTTGATAAAACTAGAAGCTTCACCAAAGTGGAAACTAAGGCTCAGAGAGGCTAATATAATTGTTAAGGACACTTTGATGGGTTGTGAAATTCAGAACACTTAAAAGAAGGTACAACCAAGAAAATTTAATTTTTTCAAATGACGCACACTTTTCTTTTTTGTTCCAACCATTCTTCAAATCCTCACTAATGAAAAATTAAGGAATCAACTTTCAGAATATCTAAATTATCAGAAGCATTTTGTTTAGCAAACTAAAAAGTTAGTATGACTTTTGTTTTGGTTATTTTGAATTATAAATTATCTCAACCATACAGACAAAAATAGAGAATAATGTGGATACCAGAAAATTCATAACCCTGTAAACATAGATCTTAATGTTTTGCCACTTTTGCTTCATATTTATATTTTATGAGTAAAACATCATAGATACAACTGGAGTTGCTATGTGATTCATCTCCAATACTTTCTCTCTCTTCTTTCCCACTCCCCAGAAAAAAACACCTCCTCTGATCCTAAATGGACATTTATATAATTCCATACATCTCCCAGAAAGTACAGCATCTCCTACACATCTTTATTTCCTCAGCCTTGGTCTCCTGTAAGAAGACTTCAGCTGCATCTTCTACTTCTTTTTTGACACCAATCTGAGGGTTATTTTCTTTTAATTTATAAGTGTATTAGTCCGTTTTCACGCTGCTGCTAAAGACATACCCGATTTACGAAAGAAAGAGGATTAATTGGACTTACAGTTCCACGTGGCTGGGGAAGCTTCACTACCATGGTGGAAGGCAAGGAAGAGCAAGTCCTGTCTTAAATGGATAGCAGCAGACAAAGAGAGACAGCTTGTGCAGGGAACTCCTCTTTTTAAAACCATCAGATCTCATGAGACTTATTCAATATCACGAGAACAGCAAGGGAAAGAGTTGCCCCCATGATTCAATTACCTCCCACCGGGTCCTTCCCATAACACATGGGAATTCAAGATGAGATTTGGGTGGGGATAAAGATTTGATATGGGAGCCAAACCATATCAATAAGTAGATATGTTTCTATTTATGATGCTTTTGGGTATGTTTCACTTAAATCTAGTACCTTCTTTGTTTGCTTACCCTTTTCTTCTTTTAAGATAACTTTTCTTTTAATACAGTTCTCTATTCCTCCAACCAGTTTTTTTTTCATTTCCTGGTTGGGAAGCTATAAAATACATTCCCTTTCTTTGGTGCTACCAATAATATTCTTTAAAACATATTTATATATTAAATATTCACCCAAAACATCCCAACGTATTCACTATTTTTATCTTCCTCCCAAATGTGACATGGACATCAGGATGATTTAATTACTCATACAGTCCCCCTTTTCCACTAGCACTGGTTCTGTTTTGGTTTGGTTTTTGGTGCTTTAGCTCTGTCTTTCGGTTTGTTAGGTTGGTTGGTTTTGTTTTTTTGGTAAAAGAATTTATTGCAATTTTTTTAATTATTAAATATATTTACCAACTTAAAAAAAAACTGCACTTAATTTTTTGATATCCTAAGGCTTTCCTCTGGGCTGGGTTTTGCTGATGGACATTTTTAATTAGCTTTTAGGAAGGTAAGTGAGTGATATCCCCTCTTAGTTCTGTATCTCTAAAATTGTCTGTGTTTCACACTCTCTTAAATCAGCACTTGACTGTGTATAAAATTATTTCTAGGTTGCTAGGCTATTTTTGTCAGTATTTTGAAGATTTTACCCCATTGTCTTTATGCATGTATAATTACTCAACATTATGTAATTTCACTTGTTATTTATTTATTCAACAAATATTTACTGAGTACCTTCCATATGTCTTACACTTTCTAAGTTTTGAGGCTGCAGCAGTGAGCAAAACACATTAAAGCCCTGCTCTTATGGTGCTTGGAATTTAGTGTAGGGAAATAAACTATAAACAAATAAATAAGTAGATACAATTTGAAGTAATTTAAATGCCAAGAAAAAGCAACAAAAGCCGGGCGCGGTGGCTCATGCCTGTAATCCCAGCATTTTCGGAGGCTGAGGTGGGCGGATCACAAGGTCAGGAGATGGAGACCATCCTGGCTAACACGGTGAAACCCCGTCTCTACTAAAAATACAAAAAATTAGCCGGGCGTGGTGGCGGGCACCTGTAGTCCCAGCTACTTGGGAGGCTGAGGCAGGAGAATGACGTGAACCCAGGAGGCGGAGCTTGCAGTGAGCCAAGATCACGCCACCGCACTCCAGCCTGGGCCACAGAGCGAGAATCCATCTCAAAAAAATCAATCAATCAATCAATAAATAAATAGCAACAAAAAAAAGGAATAAAGATTGATGGAATCGTCTTTTCTGTCCTGTGGTTAGGAAAGGCCTAAAAGATAAGACCTGGTAGAGACTTGAGGAAGCTGAGGTGTTACCTACACAGATGTCTGAAGAAAGAGTGTTCAGGGCAAAGGGAACAGCAAGTGCAAAGGTCCTGGGGTGGAAATTTCTTTTCACATAGTATTAGTCTAGTTTCCCACTGCTATACAGAACTGCTCAAGACTGGGTAATTTATACAGAAAAGAGGCTTAATTGACTCACAGTTCCACATTGCTGAGTAGGCCTCAGGAAACTTACAATCATGATGGACGGTGAATGGGAAGCAAGGACCTTCCTCATATTGCGACAGGAGAGAGAAGAATGAAAGAGGAACTTCCAAACACTTATAAAACCATTAGATCTCCTGAGAACTCACTCACTATCGCAAGAACAGCCCGGGGAAAACCGCCCCCATGATTCAATCACTTTCCTCCCTTGACTCATGGGAATTGCAAGTCCCTCCCTCAATGCATGGCAATTACAATTTGATATGAGATTTGGGTGGGGACACAAAGCCAAACTGTATCAGAAATTGTATGTCTTTTATCTACTTTTTTGAGTATATAGTAGTATCTCATTGTGTGTTTAATTTGGTTTTAGTGGAGGAATTTTTTAAGAAGGAAGTAGTGCAGCATGTTGAATTCTGATTGAAATACTTCAGTAGAAGAGGAAATTTTAATGATACAGAGAAGGCCCCTACCAGAGAGGTGTCCTGGGGAAGAGGAGACGCAATCTGATGTGCAAATTGAGAGGTTAACTCTGGAGTACTGATGGTTCCTTCTCTGTAAAACGAAAGAAGTCAGAATATTTTAGTACAGATCAAGATAAGGTTGATAGATTTTGTGATGGATATAGGTTAATTTCTTTTCTGATGAATTATATTTCCTTAGTAAACTAAGAAGCAAACTTATCAATTAATTGCAGGTGAGGCAAGGAGTCTCAAATTGTAGTCTTAGGGTGATGAATGGTATGAAATAGTTGTCTTTGAGAATGCATGTGCCAAGGTCGATGTTAGAGACTCAAGACTTGAGTCCAGAGAGGTCACTATAATGTGTTAGTAGGTGATTTATTATTTATCCTGCCTAGAACTCAGAATATTTAAGTTGGTCTTCAAATCAGAAAATACATAGTTTTTATATTGTGAAGTATTGATTCTTGTCTATTGAGTCCACCATTATTCTTCTAGAAATCCAATTAGCTATAATTTAGAGATTCCCAGTCTAAGAGCTTTGTTCCTTTCTATTCTTAATGTATTTTATTTATATCTTGCCTATACTCTGGATGAATTCTTTAGCAATAACTTCCAATTTACACAGTGAATTGAAAGTATGTGAAGATAAGAGTTTATGCTAGTATTTTTTAAAAAATTTAAATGACTATATATTTCCAAGATTTATATTTTGTTTTTCACAACTATTTTTCTAGTTTTATATTTACTGAAATTAATTTTATTATTTATCGTGTTGTAAAAGTCATTCCTGCATTTATTTTCTTGAACATCCTGAACAGTGTTTGTCAGATTGCTATATAATGTTAATCTCATAAGCAGTGAGTTCAAATTCTAATTGTTAATTTATTAAAATTTTATTTCTGTTGTTGCTGTTCTTGGCTTTTGTGCTTTGCATTGGATTTTTATTATGCCTTTTATTTACTTCTTTTTTTCTCTCCTTTCTCTGTTTTGAATCTCTTCCATGTCTGGACCTGGATTTTATGAGAATGTGGTAAGGCTCCTGCCTCTCAGAAATACACAGATATCAAAGATGCAATAGTTAAGCCAGGAGTAGGTTGATTCAGGACCTAGCTGTGCTTGTGTCTTCGCCTTCCCAATGTTTTAGGCTAGAGCTTCCTAGAAAGCAATATCTAGAAACCACAAGCCATCAACATTTCCTTTTTTTGGGGTTCTTTAATATCAGAGGGGGAAATCATCCCATACCATCTTTCAGGTTCAAGAGGTAAGTGGAAATCTGGTCCTATCTCAAGAGGAAAATTTTAAGTTCTTTTGAAAACACAGCAGTGGATTATCTATCACGATTACCTGCTTCCAGCCCCAGGAACCAACTTCCCAGGATTTCCACCATTTATACTCCTGCTTTGTGTCTGAGCCACAGAGTTGTTTAACACATTTTCAAGTCTCCCTATGAGTTTTTCGGATCTCTGTATTTTCCTATTGGTTCTCTGTGTTCAGAGAAGAAGAGCACATCAAATTGTAACACCTACTTCACCAACTTGACTTGAAGTCAATATTTTTAATATGCTCACAGTTACCAGAACAGAAAAATGATGAAAAAACAAGCCCCATCAGATTTTTTTCTTAAAAAAAATAGCTCTAGGAAAACACATTAAGGCCAATTTCTAGACCTTTACCATTTAACAGTCTGTGCTGATTTTGCCTGTCTGTGCAGTTTGTAAATGATGTTATTTATTTATCCATTCATTTAGTCACGACAAAAGTAATTACTGAGAACATGTTACTTGTGCTTGGCTAGGTGCTTGTGATGCAGTGGCAAACAAAGATACACCAGCCCTACCCTCCAATGGAATAGACGCATAGCTAAACAGGGGTCATGACACAAACAAAACATATGAATATGATAATTATTTCAACAGTAGTACTGAAACAATAGCTAACACATATTTTGATTGTTACATTTTAGGCTCATTATGCATACAAGCACACCCACTCAGTCATATTTATGTGTATGTAATTCAATCTTAACAACAACCGTGTAATTAAAGCACTATTATTATCTCTATTTCATGAATTAACAAACTGAGGCAGAGAGGTTAAAGAAGTTGTAAGGTCACACAGCTAATAAATGGCAGAGCAGGAATACAATCCTAGGCAGACAGGCTTCAGATTCTAACCCCTAGTCTGTCTCTGGTATGAGTATGTATTCAGTCCTAAACGTCTGTGGATTTCCTGTGTGCTGGAAAGCGTACCAGGTATAGGTGATCATGGTTCATAGGGAACTGAGCTTCCCCCACTCAAGAGGCTCTACTGCCTATGTCTCTGAATTAGTTTTCTATTATTGGTCTACAAATTACCTCTATTTAGCAGCTTAAAACAACACAAATGTGTTATTTTACAGTTCTGTAGGTCAGAGGTTCGGTAGGCTTGGCTGGTTCCCATGCTCCAAGGTTCTCAAGGTGTCAGCAGGCTGGGCTCTTATCAAGAGGCTCCGGGAAGAATCTGCTTCCGGGCACGTTCATATTGGTGGCAGAATCCAGTTCCATGCTATGTAAACGTGAGATCCCCATTTCCTTACTGGCTGTGATTGGAGATTTCCTTCAGCTGCCAGAGGTGCCCACACACTCTGACTCATGGTCTCTTCCTCCATCTTTAAAGTCAATCACAGCGGGGCAATTGCTTCTCTTGCTTCGAATCTCTCCTTTCTTCTTTCCTCAGCCTCCATCTTCGGCCGCATTTCTTAGATTGTTGTCTTCTTCTTCCTCGCTGTTACTCTGGACCAACTCAGATAATCCCAGATAGTCCCTCTATTTTAAAGTCAATTTATTAGTGATCAGAAACATTAATTCTATCTTCAAAGCCCGTTTATAACATTAAATTAATATTTGCTTGAATAATCAGGGGACAGGCGTTTTAGGACACCCTTTTTGAGCACTGCCACTGTACACCAATATCTTCTCAGACAGTACTGCCTGGCTCCTAGCAGAAGCAAGCATTCTGTAAATACAGGCAAGGGGAGATAAATAGGGTACACCACCAGAGCATAAAGAACTGAATACACAGGAATAAAGCGTAGGTAACTAAGTAACAAGGGAGGGCCAGAGATGTCCCGAGAAACGGGAAGGCAGCATCCGTGTAACTGAAGGGAATGTTCAGAGGTGAGAGGGTATAGAAACTTTTAAACTGGAGAGATCAAAGTCACCACTGCTAAATGGAATCTACCATTTTGTCCTCGGCAGATCATAATCAGGACCATTCTATCAACCACTATCAGACTTTCTGAAGAAATTGAGCATCACCACATTTTCCTTCTTGCACCCCTTTTTACTCTCAAAAGAGTCCCTATTTGGGCAATAAATTACATGGTCACCACTACCCATTCACCAAGTCAGGGCAATGTCCCCTTGAAGAATGTCAGAAGGTCAGCCTCCTATCTCATAGTGATTGGAAATATAACCTGCAAGAAAGGAAAAGAAACTATGCTTTTCTAGGTCTTGTCTCCCATTTACCACAGCTTATTTTTCACCTTCTTTACAAAACCCTCGAACATAGCCCCCTCACTGTTCACCTGCTCCTGACATGTGATTTGAGCCCCTGCAATTTTTCCCATTGTATCTTGATGGCCGTTCCATTTTCAGACTCTTACATTCACCTGCCACACACATATTGATATTTCATTATTTTCTCTGCACTTTGAGATTATGGGTTTCTCTTTCATCTTGGTTGTGAATTAATACACCCTTCAAAGCTTCAGGGAAGCTGAACTCCAGTTAGCCCTCATTTCTGAGTTCGTTAGAGCTGTTCACCGATCCCTTGTCTTGGTCTCACCCTGCTTTTCATGGTCATTTTATGCTTTCAAGCCTGGCCCGTCCCCTCTCCATTCTTAGGCTGTTAAACTCCATTATTTTGTGATCAATTGCACTTCAATTCCGTCAGCTTTCAGTGTCAGATTTTAAATGGTCATACTTCACATCTCTTGTCTCCTTCGTACAAATTTTGCCTTTGACTGAGTTTGTGGTTATCTCACCTGCTTCTAATTTAGTTTAATTGGATTTCTGAGTGATAGCTACAAAATGCTTTAATTTTGGTAAATGTGCCCATAAGATCCTGAACATTTGTGCTAGAGCAGGAGGAAATTATCAATAGATGTTCATGCCTTAAGCAGAATTCTGTGATGGGGCAGGAGGCAAGGGAGCTCAATCCACCTTGGGCAAGCCCCAAGTGAAGTCATTGTGATGGGCATGTATCTGTCCTCAAAAGGGACAAACCCACCACAGTTTCCTGAGCACATAGAATGCCCCTCTATCTTTCCCTCTATTTCCATAGCAAATAACCTGTTGGCCAATTAGGGAAACCCATTTTTGAAACTGTTTATATAATATGCCAGTGGTGTCTAGAATATCAGTTGTACCAACAAAATTATTTCTCCCTGCCTAGTGTGGATCTGCTTAGGTTGCAGATATGTATGCTTAACTACATGGATCCCTCCGAAGGACTATGAACCATTAAAGGAGAAGAAGCTACCTCTAAAATATAGGTTTTCTATCTGCCCAGTGCTCAGATATCCAGCTATGCCTTTATTCATTTCTTGTAACAGATTAAAATCCAACACTGTTCAAAACAATATGTCTATCTGGTTGAGAACCATTGTTCTATAGTACTTACTTCTAATTGTTTTTATTTTGCATTTTTTTAAACAACTAGCACTCACCCACATCGTCTTTGGATATGTCAGGATCCAAATAGGAAAACAGAAATCACTACAGGTATTTCAAACAGAGAAGATTAAGTACAGGGTTTGGTTATGGCTATGGGTAGAGTACTTCCAGTAGAATGGGTTTGGGGTAATCTGGAGCTGCACCCACTCAATCTCCCTCTTCCTTCTCTGAACATCCCATAGGAAACTATTTGAGCCCCAGGGTGAGAAGAACCCAGTTTGAATATCTCCCTCTAATGGTTCTGTTTTTCTCATGTCATGAACAGAGGATTTAAGAATTTATTATCTAAGGGCAAAGAAGAGATATGGTCAGTTTCCCTTACCTAAATAAAGATTTATTATAAAGATATAAGAGATTTGGATAAAAGCTTTGGATTCTAGCATGGTTCCTGGTGTATAGCACACACTTGAAAAATATATTTGAATGGATAAAAGCCACCCTTGTAAAGTATGTAGTAACTCTGAAGCTCAGATGTTCTAATATTGAAAGCACAGAGGGCATCAGGACAAATGGGAATAATAGCTCCATGATGTTTGTGTGCAGATTGGGCCCAAGAGCCCCTTAGTTTTTAAAAGAGAGTATTTGAAGGGGTTCAGCTGTTCTGATACTGTGTCAATCTCTTGCTGCACAAAATGTGCCAAACCTGAAGGAGATGGTTCTTTTTCTACTCCAGGCCATTCTGGTTTACAGTGACTCAGGCAACGACCTCAAAGTAAATCAGTAAAACTCAGAATTAAGTGACTCAGTTATCCTTGTGCTGTGTGGCAAAACCTGTAATAACCTCATGCAAAAAGACCCACTTGGGTCAGTTTTCATCAGAGAGCAGGAGCTTGGCATTCAGATCATCATGAATTCCTGTCCATATTAGGATGGGCAGTTTTCCGGTGATTAACTTGGTGACACAGCAATAGTTTGTAATCATCACACCAGACCAAAGCATAAGTACTTACTTTTTTATGATTTCATGGAGTTGTAAACTTTGGCTAACTGTCCCTTCCCTATGTTCCTGTAGCATCTGTGCCAGTCACTTATCAAGTCCCATATATCGAATTGAAAGTATCTGTCATGGTGCCTGTCTGTAAGTAGGCCACCAGTTCATAGATGGCTGGAAACGGCTTATTCAGTTTTGTATCCCTGGGACAAAGTCTGTGTCTGACTGGCTTCTCTTGAACTAAAATCAGCCTCTGGCCTTATATTAATTGGCCCCTAATAATAATTTTCTTCTTCCTGCGTAGTAATAGAATGTCAGGAGGACACATTACTGCCCAAAGAAAGAGTGAATTTCCCAGCTCTTCTTCCACCTAACTACAGCCATGAGACTAAAGTAATGCCCATGCAATGTGAGCAGAAGTGATTATGCCATTCTGGTGTCTTGTTATTGAAGGGATTGGAGGTGAGCTCCCCTGTTTGTTTCTCTCGCTATTGCTGCTGGGAAATGGGGAGAGCAGGAGCAGCCAAGTCCAGTTCCCTACTTAGTGGAGGCCATGTGTGCGGGATGGCAGGGCTGTCTAACAACCCCACACTGTCTACTTCCCTGATTGCCGTATAAAGGAGAAATAAATTTCAGTCCTTTATAAGCCACTCTGTATCAGGTTTTCTTTTTAGTTTATATACTAGTTAATATAACACTCCAGTTCCAAATTCTAAATAAACAAACAGTCAGGGGGACAATAGGAAACAAATGACACCCACACAAAGTAGAATAACTCAAGGAAGATGTGCTTACAAAGTGATTATTATAAGGGTGTGGTTGTAGGTAAACCAAAGGAGTAGTGCAGCACCCCAGAACTAGTAGTATCTGAGTTGTTAGCACCCCCAGCTCTTAAAAGCTGAATTAGGGGAGCAGTTCCTCAAACTTGAGGGAGAAATGGTTACGACGAGTTAGAATGCTTGAGAGGATTAGTATCTTTCAGTCAAGGGGCCTCTCTGTCCAAGCCAACCTCACAGAGAAAATCAACACCGTGACCTCACTCTTCTCCCTCACTCCTCTCTGCCTCCAGGGCTCCCCACTGGAGAATACGAATCAAACAGGAAGCTGGGCACACAGGAACCCTATTGCTGCAATACAGGTCAGCTCTCATGGGCAGAAAACAGCCTAGAAAAATGTGGAGAATATTTCTCAAAGAACACATGAA
The DNA here is from genome assembly GCF_028885625.2 of Pongo pygmaeus. NCBI lineage: Eukaryota > Metazoa > Chordata > Mammalia > Primates > Hominidae > Pongo > Pongo pygmaeus. Next base: position 86,491,150 of record NC_072388.2, read on the forward strand.
ATATATCCAGCTTGAAGCATAGCTCTGCTCAACAAATGAGGAAAACAAAGGCACAGAGAGAATAGCATTATGTTCTGCTTTTATATCCTCATCTAGGTTTAAATGTGGGTTTTAAAAATTAATTTCTAGGAAGCTGCCCAATTAGGAGTTTGGTAAGGCTTATTTCCTTCTGTTTATGATAATGCAATGATGGATTCAATACACAATTCAATAAGCATTCCTTAGACATCAACTAGGTATCAGGCATGACATAAGGCACTGGAAGCTACAGTCTCAGGACTAATCCCTGAGGATCTGATAAACTAGGCATATTTTATAGCTAATGTTTTCCTGCAGTTCAACTCAGAGTATCCTTAGTGGCTTATGCCATCTTCTTAACAATCTTCTTAAGAGAGATGAAGCATGATGATGACAGCTGTCCACATGTTTATTAAACTCATATTTAGTAAATTCAGGTCCTTTGAGAGAAAGTGGTGTCTGGTAATGATATGCTGAACATAATCAGCAAAAAATATTGCAGCTAAGACGTCAGGAGAAACGAAAACACTCTAAGTCATAATATGATGGAAACCAATCAGATTTCTTGGTGGAAAGCAACAGAAATCAAAGTTGACTATCTTAATCAAAAAGAGACCTGACTAGAGAGACATCAAGAGTGCACTGCACAGATGAAGTCTGAAGGGTCAGGCATAAAAAAATGGGAAGAATCTAAATACATGAATTAAGTAGAGTATACACTAGTCTGCTATCATAAAGAGATGCCCAAATGTTGAAAGTTAGACTTGACAGACTCTATTTTATTCTCCCAGAAGAGTCAGGCTAAACCACACAGGTGGGTCAGCCCTTTCCACAAAGTCAATCAGAAATCCAGGTTTCTCCCCTTTTGTTGTTCTGTCACCCTCTAATATGTTATCCTTTTTCACAAGGTCAAAGCTCTATTGTTACAATGACCTCATATATACCTGTAGAAAAGGAGGAAGAAAGGACAATCGGGGCAAGAAAAGGACTGAGTGGTTGCTCTATCTATTCTGTGCATATGCAATTGTTTGAAATTTAGTCATTTGCCTGCACCAAGATGCAGGGAAAGATAAAAATTTAAGTCTGTTTATCTTTAGCCTTGTACCCAGCTTAATCTTAACCAGAAATAGATAACAGCTCAGTCACAACAAGGGAACTCCAAATGTTTGGCTGAGCAGAAACCAAAGCAAACATTACTATGTAGAAATAATCTGGTCTGTGTTTCTTCTTGGCCACTACAATGAGACTGACCTCTTAATTTCCCTATGGATATGCATCATCCACTGAAGTTTTGGAATTTCAAGAAAGAGCGGCTTACTGACCTGGCCAAAATCAATGAGTGCCTGTATTAGTCTGTTTTCACACTGCTATAAAGAATACTACCTGAGACTGGGTAATTATAAACAACAAAGGTTTAATTGACTCACAGTTCTGCATGGCTAGGGAAGCCTCAGGAAACTTACGATCATGGCAGAAGGTGAAGGAGGAGCAAGCAATTCTTACAAGGCGGCAGGCGAGAGGCAGCACAGGGAAAACTGCTGTTTATAAAACCATCAGATCTCATGAGAATTCACTCACTGTCACAAGAACAGCATGGGGAAAACCACCCCCATGATCCAATCACCTCCCAGCAGGTCCCTCCTGGGCACATGGGGATTACAAATCAAGGTGAGATTTGGGTGGGGACACAGAGCCAAATCATATCAGTGCCCAACCATGGATACACTGAAAAAGGATGAAAGAGGATATATCCTCTTCAAATTTAACAGTGGGATGCACCACTAATACCTACCAAAAATAAATGTGATGAGAAATGCCCCAAATTGGAAGCCAAGGAGGAGGGTATCTGTTTTTGTTTGTTTGATTGATTTTGAGAAAGAGAGTACTCACTCTATCTCCCAGGCTGGAGTTCAGTACCATAATCATAGCTCCTGGCCTCCAGGATCCTCCGGTTTCAGCCTCCCAAGAAGTTGGGACTACACACACCACCAAGCTCAGCTAAATATTTTTTGGTAGAGAAGGGGATCTCACTGTATTGCCCATGCTGGGCTCAAATTCCTGGCCTTATGTAATCCTCCTGCCTTGGCCTCACAAAGCTCTGGGATTACGACATGAGCCACCACACTCAGGTGAAACACAGTAACTGGTATTAGAAAGATGAAATCTACTGTAAGACGTATCATTATTAAAAAGTTATCTGAAAATTATTCTATAAAATTTTTGTCCTTCATTTGTTCATTCATTCTAGCTCTATGCACTATAAACTGTGAATTATTGGTGACACAATGCTGGAAATGTCATTATGAACTTTTGGCCAAATGTTTGATCCTTAACAAAAGAAAAAAAGTCATGATTTTGGTGTATTATTGAATATTCTTTATTCAATAGTTTCTAGCTAATGTCATAGAAATAATCCCCAGGAACATTGCTACAATAGTAGAAAGAACATGATTTTGAAGTCTGACAAATTCGGATTTAACCCATGTAATGCAGTTTAGCCAAATAAGTCTACCTCTTTGAGTTTTGTTTACTCATCTTTACAGTGGAGCTAATAACCTTACCATACAGGTAACTTTAAAAGCTAAATTAGAACATGAATAAAAACTGCTTAGCATGTGGTAGGGATTTGCAATTATCAGGATCCCCCAGCTATGCTTCATTTAGTTGCCAAGATAATGTGATGGCTGCTTTAGGGATACAACATATATTCCAGTTAAAAAGCATTGTTTCTGGCCAAAAAACATATGGCCAATACACATGAATAATTGAATTGCATAGGCAGTTTTTCTAATGAGTAATTCATCCTCATTTAAATTATGGTTTAAGCATGTCTGGAATTGCAAACAGTTAATAGTGTGAGATCTGATTGATTTAAATAAGTGGATCAGCAGATGTGCAAAGATGATTTAACCAATTTGTATCCCAGTATAAATTTCAAAAATATAAAAGCATGACTCATACAATCATAGAGTAACTATATGACTAATATTTAATTCAAATCATTAATTAAAGAGGGAACCAGTAAGATGATGAAGGTCATTCGAAGCATTTTAGGAATCATGACATAGATAGTCAGTCAACAGAATTTTGAAATTAATTTAGATACAAAATTGAGTAATGCCTTATAGAGCAATGAAACTAAAACCTTTAGTATTATCTCTTTTTCTGGAGAAACATCCACAGGTTAATATGTAACATTTTAGTTAGTATCTGTACTCTAAACAAATAGTAAACTGCAAGTTCAAAGAAATGTCCATTCTCCAAGATAATTAAACCTGTGTGATCCTGTCTTAGTCCATTTGTGTTGCTAGAAAGGAATACCTGAGGCTCGGTAATTTATAAATAAAAGAGGTTTATTTGGCTTATGGTTGTTCAGGCTGTACAAGAAGTATGGTGCCAGCAGCTGCTTCTCATGATGGCTTTAGGAAGCTTTCACTCAGGATGGAGGGGGAAAAAGAGTCAGAGTGGGCAGATCACATGGTGAGAGAGGAAGGAAGAGTGAGAGAATAAGGTGCCAGACTATTTGCAACAAGCAGCTCTCTTGAGAATTAAGAGTGAGAACTGACTCACTCCCTTGAGAATGACAACCAAGCCATTCATGAGGATCTGTAAAACCTGTAAAACAGCGTTCTGATATGATATTGAAAGGACATGGACTCAGCCTTTTTGCTTTATTTCCGAGGTTTTGATATATTTTTCCTAACAATAGTAAGCCCATTGTTGTTTGACTATAGCACTTAAATATGGGTACTGATTAACAGCCTTATTTGGGTTATTAAAACAAATTAACTGCATACATTGCTGTTTTCAACTTTGAGATTAACAGATGCAACAATAGTCAAAATATCACATTTATTATTTAAATAATTTGTCTAAGGGATGCAGCAACTTCTTTCTCTTCACTTCCCTTTCTTGATTATAATTTTATATTCCATTAAAAACAAAATGACATACACGCAACAAGTTTTGGAACAGCAATAGAAATTAGTAAATTTCTATGAAGTTATTAGTAATGGGTTATCCTCAAACACTGGTGTACAAGAAAACTCTCATCTGCTCCATCTGCCCATAGAAACCTTTGCAACTGAAGATAAGGAAGATCCGAATATTTTAAAATTCACATCCTCTTAAATAAACTAGAAATTTAGGTTTTAAGTGACAAACTGTCTGGTAGCTCCAGGGCTGGCCTAAGGCAAAACTATAAAATCTGTGAAGTGTGATTTCTATGTTCTCTAGCCCTCTTCCTGGATCCTCCACTTTCCTCGGCCCATCCGTCCATGTCAATATTCATTGATCTTGGCTATTCAATCTACTCTCTGGTGATACCCTGCTCCGGGCTGCTTTTTCTAGCAGATGTCTGAGACATGAGAAGTTTCCCATCTGAGGGAATAAGAAATTCCTATGCCTGTGTATATCTAATTCATTGTACATGTACAAATCCTTCTATAAATAATTTCTGCTAAATATAAAAAACTGGTTGGTTCTGATAAGTCAGTTCTCTCCTCATTTAATATAATAGCATGGGGATGAGTGGGGGAGTATTGCATGTGTGTGTGTACCCATTAAACACACTTATCCTGTTGGTAAAAAGTAATCAATTAGGTTAATTTTTGGAGGAAGTTTGCTTTGAGATTCTTCTACAATAAGCAGTCTTATTGGGGTTGGACCTTATTGACTTAGACACTGCCTGTTGATGTTCAGACTAACTCTAGCCTTCATCTTCATTAATGAAGTCTTTATTATGCCATGATATGATATCAGATCAAATATCATTTTTTTCCTTCATCTTCTCAGACATTGAAGAGTCCAGACACATGGAAAGGTCTTTTTATTAAGAGAAATGACTTGAAAAGGTAATTTAAAATGACCTATCTCTTAGTAACTATGTGAGGGGAAATTTTCACTGCATAACACAACCAGGGCACTTCATATAGCCCCACACATGTGTGGGTGTTTCATGCTGATTGTTTTCCCATTAAAAATCTACCATATATTTTATTCATTTCAAGGGAAAGCAAAGTTATGATAAAGGAAACTCACTACTATACCATGGGCATAAGTTATTTCAAGTAAAAATGTATCAATTGAATATCTACCATATAACTGCACTCCTTATATTGCAAATACAAATACCATGCAACATACAAGAGGTTCCCAGACTTTCTTGGTTTATAGCACCCTTAGTCTCTCATTAGGTTTCTTTCTTCAATGAAAAGAAAAAAATACCAGTTTCATTTATTAAATAATTAGTTCCAACATGCTTATTAAGTACCATATTTATATCATAACTTAGCCATTTGAAAAATAATTAAATGAAAGAAAACATTTTTATTTTATTCATATTTATTAATAAAATGTATATGCCAGTTGAACACAGCACAAATTCTCAAACATTGAGATCAAATTGGACACTGCTACCCTCATTTTTTGCCCGTATTACTTTTACACAGTACTTGTTTATTATCATGACCATCACCAACAAAGGAGTTTGGGAAAAAGGTGATATTATAAAAAGAGATATATCATGATCTAATATTAAAATTGTCAACTACCTGATAAATAAAATTTGGCCCAAAGCTCCCTCCATACATAGTGAATTGTAACCTAACTGAATATGTAAACAAATTGCATTCTAACTTGAGGGTATATTCTTGCAGCAAGTAACCAGGTCTCAGCCAAGCAGCCAAAGTTTCAGCCAATCACATGCTGC